>NC_138499.1:9429102-9734102 GCF_964252035.2 Podarcis erhardii
CTGGCAGACATGGGCCACATAAGCACACGCGCGCACACACAGCCTTTGCACAGCTATGACACAACAGCTTTGCCCCCTCCCAAGTAATCCCAGAGCAACAAGGTTGGGGATAGGTAAGGAGAACCCTGCTAGATCAAGCCGAAAGCTCATCTATATAATCCAGTATGCTGTTCTCATGGTAGCACAAACAGGACCTGAATGTAACACTATGTCCAGCTGCAGAATCCCCAGATATCTCTAGCCCCAAATATGGATGGGTAGATCTTTCCATTTTAGTTTCTCCCAGCTTCTCAGTCTTTAGTTCAGCTGCCCACATTTCCACATCAGTCTGCAAGTTACATCCAGTCCTTGTGAAAATTCATGGGCCTATCAATGCGAACCTCTCCAAATATATACATATTTCAGCATGCATTAGCATCACTGCCCTGCCCCAAACATCATACATTCAAATTCTGGCACCTTTCTGCACACTTTTGCCAGGCATATGGATTTTTGTACACAATTACTTGACCGGAAAGCTGCAGCTGCATTGCAAAATTCAAAGAAGTGTGAATTTCAAAGGATGGCTGGCCATTGGTTTGTGTATTGTTTCAGAAAGTTCAAATTAGATAGGTTCGCCTTTAAAAGCAAACTGGGTTGAATTTCTGGCCCCATCCCTAAGCTACTGCCTGGCCTCAGTTTTGAATGTGTAAAATGGGGATTTGGTGATTGGTCACAATGACTGGGGGAGCTAGATGATAAAACCTGATCTATAATTATAATCCTTACACAGCATCTAAACATAAGTGTTTTAAGGTGTCCCAGCTGCCCAGACACTTCTTGTTCTGAGGAATTCTTTTTACTGGATTCCATCAAATGTAGACACCAACAGAAACACGTACAAGAGATTTCAATAAATCAATCAATCAAGAGGCAGCGAAACAATAGACAACCTTCTCTATGGGCCGCATTCATTATTTCTCTGTAGTCATTAGGAGTGGAAAGCTGAGTGTGCATGAATTCGTAGAGAGAATTAATGGGCCACATCTGAAAAAGATAATAGCCTGGCTGTGGAGGACAGAGCGGAGGGAGGGGGAGGGAGGGAATGAAGAAAGCAAAACTGCAAGGGGGAAGAGAGAATGGGGAGCAAAGATTAGAATACAGCAACGTGTATTGTGAGCCACAAGCAATTTAGTTAAGATGTATCATCTCACATTTCTATAGTGCTTTAATTTCCCAAGGACGCTGATAAAGGAGTAGAAACACTGCAGAGGTCCTGCTCTTAAAAAAGTAGGAAAAGACTGCTGGATCAGGCCAATGGCCCATCAAGTCCAGCATCCTGCTCCCACAGAGGCCAACCAGCTAACAAGGTCTGAACACAAGAACACTCTCCCCTCTTGAGGTTTCCAGCAGCTGGTATTCAGAAGGGATGCAGGTGGCGCTGTGGTCTAAACCACTGAGCCCCTTGGGCTTGCTGATCAGAAGGTTGGCAGTTTGAATCCCCATGACGGAGTGAGCTCCCATTGCTTTTCCCAGCTCCTGCCAACCTAGCAGTTCGAAAGCATGCCAGTGCAAGTAGATAAATAGGTACCGCTGTGGCAGGAAGGTAAACAGCGTTTCCATACTCTCTGGCTTCTGTCACGGTGTCCCGTTGTGCCAGAAGCAGTTTAGTCATGCTGGCCACATTACCCGGAAAGCTGTCTGTGGACAAACGCCGGGTCCCTCAGCCTGAAAGCAAGATGAGCGCCGCAACCCCATAGTCACCTTTGACTGGACTTAACTGTCCAGGGGCCCTTTACCCTTTTTATCTTTTATTCAGAAATGTTGCTACATCTGACTGTGGCAGGAGAGCACAGCTCTCACCAGAGTGGCACATGCTCTAGTTATCTCCTGCTTGGACTACTGCAATGCGCTCTACGTGGGGCTACCTTTGAAGGTGACCCGGAAACTGCAATTAATCCAGAATGCAGCAGCTAGACTGGTGACTGGGAGTGGCCAGTATGCTGGAATAGATGGCCCATCAGCCTGGTCCAGCAGGATCTTCTTGTGTTCTTATGTTCTTGTGTTCTTAAAGTGGTATCATGGATTTTTCCAGAGCCGCCTTTCCCATTGGTCTTAGTGGTTCGTTGCGCCAGGGTGCCGGCCTCTCAGGGGCACCCTAGCGAGTGGGGGAGCTGTGCGGCTTTGACGGCAGCATCCCCTTTCCCTGCACGCACGCCAGCTACGCCCTGCCAAGTATATGGTTGGCGGGCATGCAGCTTCCTTCCCAATCCTCTGCTAAAGATGGCCCTGATCCAGGTCGTTGTCCTCCTCCTGCTTCCTGGCGAAAGGTGGTGCGCAGCCTTCCCAGGTTGCCATCCTGTGTGCCCCGACACCAGAGAGCATATCTGCCAGCATGTTTTCCTGCTTGATCACTACCACCACGCCAGGGATCTGGCCCTGGGGGAGGCAGAGGACGTTTTCCACCACCCCCTCCCTTGTTTTTGGAGTTGCCAGGGGGGACACCAAAGGGATCTTTGCACCACGGCGCCGGATATGCTTAAGACGACCCTGGACCTTTCAATGTTTGATGTGGATGTGGCCACAATATCACAACATATTCCACTGGACAGCAGCAACCCTCCATTTTCTCTTGCAAGGACCTGATGAGTAGTTAGCGAGTAGGAGGAACCCACTTAAAATGGATTTTCACATATAATTTGGCAGTTCTAACTTGATCAAACTTTGCCATCATCGGACAGCCTCTTACATCGAGTGTCTGCTTATGTCTGAACCACTCATTCTTTCCTTTATTTTTATCTTTCAAAGAGCTCAACTAACTATACTGAGTCCAAACTGCTAGTCAGAAGTGAACCATCTTGAACAGGAGTCGGGAACCTTGGCATTCCAGATGTTGCTGAACTTACAACTCCCATCAGCTCCTTGCAAGGGTGGCCAGTGACTAGGGATGGCGGTAGTTCAGAAACATCTGGAGAGCCAAAAGCTCCCTACACCTGATTTGGAACATGGCAATGCTTTGTATTCTGCTGTTAAGTTTTTGTGTTGGCACTGTTTTCTCAATCTTAAGCCTTTAAATTAAGTGGGTGTGTTTCTATTGTTTTATGCAAACTTGCTTAGCTTAAGCTGTTAAATTAGGTTACCTTCTTTGCATTGTTTCATGCAATGTTCTATGGGCGGATTTCTCTTTTGTAGTTATTTGTTTATATTATGATTATTTCTAGTAGTTTCTAACAGGTTTCTCTCACTGTTTTTACTTTCTATGTCATGAGCCTCTTTGAGCTTAATTTTGTGGCATGCAAATAAACAGATGGTGACATACAAAACTATACCCAAAGAACTTTTGTATATTGTACATATAATACATACATAAGCATCAAGCTTATTTAACTTATATGCAGAATTCATCATGTGAAAGGCTGGGCTGGATGAATCCCAAGCCAGAATTAAGATCGCCGGAAGAAATATCAACAATCTCAGATATGCAGATGACACAACCTTGATGGCAGAAAGTGAGGAGGAATTAAAGAACCTTTTAATGAGGGTGAAAGAGGAGAGCACAAAATATGGTCTGAAGCTCAACATCAAAAAAACGAAGATCATAGCCACTGGGCCCATCACCTCCTGGCAAATAGAAGGGGAAGAAATGGAGGCAGTGAGAGATTTTACTTTCTTGGGCTCCATGATCACTGCAGATGGTGACAGCAGTCACAAAATTAAAAGACGCCTGCTCCTTGGGAGAAAGGCGATGGCAAACCTAGACAGCATCTTAAAAAGCAGAGACATCACCTTGCCAACAAAGGTCCGTATAGTTAAAGCCATGGTTTTCCCAGTAGTGATGTATGGAAGTGAGAGCTGGACCATAAAGAAGCCATGCTTTTTGAATTATGGTGCTGGAGGAGACTCTTGAGAGTCCCATGGACTGCAAGAAGATCAAACGCATCCATTCTTAAGGAAATTAGCCCTGAGTGCTCACTGGAAGGACAGATCCTGAAGCTGAGGCTCCAATACTTCGGCCACCTCATGAGAAGAGAAGACTCCCTGGAAAAGACCCTGATGTTGGGAAAGATGAAGGGCACAAGGAGAAGGGCCCACAGAAGGTGAGATGGTTGGACAGTGTTCTCAAAGCTACAAACATGAGTCTGACCAAACTGCGGGAGGCAGTGGAAGACAGAAGTGCCTGGCGTGCTCTGGTCCATGGCGTCACGAAGAGTCGGACACGACTAAACGACTAAACAACAACAAGCATCAAGCCCCATGCTGTTCTATATTTCTGCAGTATAATTTTCGATTCATACCTACATATTTTTACATGGGTCATTTTATGTGTTTGTGTGCTGGTTGCTTTAGGAAACCTGGAATGTCCATGCAAATGACATTTTCATATTATTATACATATGATAATGGATGTAAGAATACACATATGTGAGGATTGTTCATATATTTAACTGAATGAGAGAGAAATTGTTTCTCAATTAGGAGCAAGAGGGCAATTTGAAGAAGAAGAAGAAAGTTGGGTGGATAAGCTTGACACTGAGGTTTTTAGAAAATTCCATTTCTAGTTATTTGTTTATTTAAGTATTTTATAGCCCACCATTTAGGACAGGTTTCTCAACCTCGGCCCTCCAGATGTTTTGAGACTACAATTCCCATCATCCCTGACCACTGGTCCTGCTAGCTAGGGATCATGGGAGTTGTAGGTCCAAAAACATCCGGAGGGCCGAGGTTGAGAAAGCCTAATTTAGGACAAAGCCCTCAAAGGCAGCTTACATAAAACAATCATGGCATGCAATATCACATTTCACTTTTTTTAAAAAAAAAACCAAGGCTGTCAAAATCAGCTAAAGGGATTTAATTAGCACAGGAGTTTCACTATGAAGCCTTGAAGAGGACGCTAACAATCGCCTGGCCCCAAAATAATCTAGCCTATTATTAGTTGACAGAGGATGTTCCTCTGTTTGAAGGGCTATCTAGTCCAAGGAGTGGGTTTAAGGACTGAGAGCCATAAGAAGGGAAAGGGCTTTGTAGTTGTCTGTGAAAACAATTTTTTTAAAAAATTATTTAATTTAATTTTATTTAATAAATTAAAAAGTAATTTATTTAACATTATTACAAAATATAAGCAAAATATTGCAAATACATACATACATTCATATTTCAGATAAACACATATATATAAAAAAGAACAAAAGAGAAAAAAGGAAGAAAAGAAAAAAAGAAAAAGAAAAAGAAAAAAATAAAGAGGAAAAGTTGGAAGAATTTCTTCCAAATTTATTCTACAAATATCTCAATAATAAAATTTCATTGACTGACTTCCATCGCTTACACTGCACCTCTCATATAACGTACATATTAAGCAAGATTGTATCTGTTATTCCGTATTTTTCCCATACAATCTCACACAAATAGTCTAATCAATAAGTTTTCTAAATCTTTCATAAATCTATTCTATTCTATTCGTGAAAACAATTAACAACTGGACTTATAGAGCTGGAAGGGTCATCTAGTCCAATCCTCTGAAATGCAGGAATCTCAGCTAAAGCATGACAGATGGCCACCCAACCTCTGCTTAAAAATCTCCAAGGAAGCAGAGTCCACCACCTCCCAGGGGTGAGATTTGTTGTATTGGACTTCTTTCTCACTTCCTATGTTTACATGGGAATTAGCATAAGCAATTGCTATGCAAATCTGTGTGCAGGTGGTCTAACCTAGCCCAAAGTGGGTGGGCTGGGACCACCCACTTTCCCCTCTCTCTTCCTGCCACCCTCTTCTTCCCTCAACGTGCTACCCACATGAAATTACAGAGGGGCCCCCTGAAACGATGCTGAGAGATACACAGTGGTGCCCATTTGATCTGATAGAGCAGAAGGCAGAAAGACCCAACAGTAGGGAGAGCCAGAGCCAATGTCAGGTGCAGTCACCACCCCCTGACTGGTTGCAAGTCAAGAGGCGGACAAGTAGGGCAATGCCTCATTTGCCCTGACAGACCAGCCTCCGCTGGGGATGGATGTGGTCCTATGGCCACAGAGTGGCCACAGAGACAGCAGCTCTTCAGGGTTAGATAAATGCACCTTGATATACCTGTGCTTCTCGGCTTGCTGCCTCCAACAGTGTGGGTAGAACATAGCCATTGTGGCTATAGTCCCCATGATAAATGTATGATATTTTAATTACTTCTGTATCCTGTTCTCCATGCTGAGATAAATGCCCTGACAAAGCACAGCCTGCTCTCCTAAGGTCTTTCTCTCATTCTCTAGTTCAAGCCATTAGGTAGTGCAGCTGGCCAGGACTGATTTGTAGTCGCAGAGGGAATGCCCTGCAGGAACAGACCAATGGCCCATCAAATGGCTTCTCCCCTCCCCTCCCCACACCCACCTTCATCCCAAAGAGGCCCCTGCCAAACATTGCAGAGAACATTATAAAACCACCATAATGAATCTAATTGCTCAATACGGCCCCCAAGGGGATCATCTTTCCATGGCTTCCAGTGGGCTTCAAGCTATATACTCAAAATGAGAATTGATCGCTCTCATAATCATCTCCTAACTCTCATTAGCACCTGGTGCTACCTTTGTTCGTATCGTTGTTCAGTTCTGCCCTTATAAATGCTGCATGGGATTGGGCACAACAGCCACCATTTTTTTAAAGAAGAAAGGAAAAAAATTAGATTTCTGCCACGCTTCCACCAAAATTTCTGCCACCCTTCCTTGAAATTGCCATGAAATTGCCATAAAATTCAATTTACAGTGAATTTTTGGTCCAAGGAGCTCCTTTGGACATGCCCAAAGTCTTGTTTTTGAAGCAGTGGTTTAGTTTTTATTCTCTTCCTCTGAGCTGCACAGACACACCATGTTTTATGTTGCTGTTTTTCCATTTTAGATAAAGCTTGAAGCAATGGAAGGAGCACAAAAGCATAAAACCGGTGTAAAGCAACAGAATTGACATCAAAGCAATAAAACAGCACAAGGGAGGAAGAGAGTCAACCCAAAAGCTTGCTGGGGCATTGAAACAAACTCAAGTAAGAGTTGACTGGTGCCACTAGGATGGTGGTGTTCATGCTTCTTCTAGTAGAACATTGCAATGTTTAAGGACCACAGTTGTAAATGCCTCCTTTTTAGTGACAGCCATGCTTAAAAATAGGGGACGCGGGTGGCGCTGTGGGTTAGACCACATAGCCTAGGACTTGCCGATCAGAAGGTCGGTGGTTCGAATCCCCGCAACAAGGTGAGCTCCCTGCTCCTGCCACCCTAGTAGTTTGAAAGCACGTCAAAGTGCAAGTAGATAAATAGGTACCACTCCAGCAGGAAGGTAAACTGCTCTGGTTCGCCAGAAGCGGCTTAGTCATGCTGGCTACATGACCCGGAAGCTGTACACCAGCTCCCTTGGCCAATAAAGCAAGATGAGCGTCGCAACCCCAGAGTCGGACACGACTGGACCTAATGGTCAAGGGTCCCTTTACCTTTACCTTTTATGCTTAAAAACAGCAAGAATGGGTGGTGCTCTTGGTCTGCATGACCTACCAGCACACTTCTCCTTTTCTTTCTGCATCCCCCATTGACCATGTGACCCTGACTTCATTTTCATCCTCCATCCTCCCTTTTATGACCTATAAGCATCCGCTATTGACGGATGGACAAGTATGAGGAACCCTCCACCCCATATATAACAGGCATGGACTATTGCAGTTATTAATATTGTGCACACGGAGGCAATAGGATGAATGAAAACTGACTCTTCTTGAAATAAAAATTGTCCTGTCCAAAAATATGGTTCCAAAGCTTTACCAACAGAGCTTGTTCCTAAACCGACACTCAAAACAATAATGTTGCATCCAAATAGTTGCATAACATCACGTGCTTGTTCAAGCACAAACAAAACATCTTAGAAATATGAAATTAATTTATCCAGAACTGAAATCAAAGTTCCGCCTCTCTCTCTCACAGACTCCATTAGCCTGAAGCTGTGTTCTCCTAGAGAGAGATTAGGCATGTGTCCTTTCTTCTCCAGTGCTTGAGAGAGAGAATAATACCAACTCCCACGAAATAGAGATTTACAACTGAATACTTCTCATGTGATCTAAGGTTAAACATCTCACGACACAGTAAGTAGCAGAGATACATTCTAAGTTAATTACCAACCTGTTAGTCTCTCTGCAACTCCTTTGTTCAGCTACAGTGGAAGTTTCCAATGTTATGCATTTAGCAGTACACAAACAGAGCTATCTTCCATTTTAATTTACAATTAAACAACTATACTTAACACGGGCTGGTATAGAAGAAGAGGATTGATACTGATAGCTCTATCTTCCATGGATTCAAGGCAGCCCACACATTATAGTGAACATGGGAACAAGGTGCCCTCTACACTTGTAGAGGTGTTTGTGTGTATACACATCGTTTGTACAGCTCAAATAATGTGCACACAGGAACACCAACTGTACACTAATTGAATGGTGCATGTGAATAACTATATGCAGCTAAATCATATGCAGACAATTCTGATTTTGTACAAGGCAGCTTCTTGTGAAAATTGGTGCCTTTATTCAAAGCAAAAGCTTCATGCACTGTTAGTTAATGTAATACTGGACAATGTATGGCTCTTCCAATAAGTTTTTTAAATACAGTGGTACCTCGGGTTAAGAACTTAATTCGTTCTGGAGGTCCGTTCTTAACCTGAAACTGTTCTTAACCTGAAGCACCACTTTAGCTAATGGGGACTCCCGCTGCCGCCGCACCTCCGCCGCTCGATTTCTGTTCTCAACCTGAAGCAAAGTTCTTAACCTGAGGTACTATATCTGGGTTAGCGGAGTCTGTAACCTGAAGCGTCTATAACCCGAGGTACCACTGTAGTAAAAGAAGAAGTTCTGCCTTTTTTTTCCCCCCCTTACCTTTTTTTTAAAAAAAAAACAAACAAACTGGTGCCACTTCCTGTGTTCCCCTTGTTAAGTGTCCCCACCCTCAGTATTTTGCTTTTCAGGGGGAGGGTCAGTCTGTATCTGTGAGGATGGAATATATATAAGAGGAAGTTTGCCAAACCAATTCCTTTGTCAAGGTGATAGCTTTGGCTGGCTAGTTAAGCCCCACAATTTAACATGTCCAAAGAAGTTGCTCAGTGCCATAGAACAGATGGATGGGCCTTTCCCCCTGCCCTCACCTGGCTGGCATGTAGGAGAATAGCCAGAGTTGGGTGTGTGAGAGAGAGCTGGAAATTGGAGAGAAAAGCACGTTTGCTCTGTGCTAGACTTCGGGGCTCCCCTGGAAACCTATATATGCAAGATATATGGAGTTGTTAGTGTTAGGGGCCCCTGCTCAGGTTGCAAATACATATGTAAATAAAACCATATATCCTAAAGATAGCGCAGTCTATGTTGATCTTCATTCCAGCCTCTCACCACTCAGAGATTGGGGTGGCATGTAACAATATCCATTAAGCGCCCGCCCTTGCTTCAGGTTTAGCTCTTGCGAATGTGACCACACACCCCGGGTCCCTCTCTCCCCTGCACGCTCCATCTTTCTCGTTCTTCACATGACAGTCACAGAGGCTGTTGTCATTATTGTTCATCTGTCAGAAGATGTATAGCCTGGGCATATTATCAAACAAAGTCACGCTAACGGCATAACACAGCAATACATTATCAGAGGAACGCTGCTTTTCATGATGTATTGCTGCAATACATCAGAGGGGTGCCAAACGGAAGAAAGACTCTCCTCGTAGACATGCACATAAATGTAAACTAAATGGGGACGGAGCTTCGGAGAGAGCAAATGGGACTTCTGCATGGGGCATTGCTTCGTTTTATGGGCTACCGCACCATAAAAAGAACAACTTCAAAGAACTTTCTCGTGGTCTGGTGTTCGAGGGGGGTTACGTTTGTTAGAGGATGATTGCCCTAGAGGCAATCTGTGATGCAAGGCACAAACTGGAGTGGTGCATCAGCTTAGCGTGGCAAGTCATGGTGTTGCATTTGGTGCAATAAAAAACCTGCCACAATGGTTATGCTGAAGTAGGGGTGGTTGAATCTATCTTTTTCTCTCTCATTTCTCTCCTTTTTTCCCCATTTTAAGTTCCATTCACCACATTTCCACATCAGCTTGCTACTTATTATTTTTCAATCTTCATGAAAATTGATCAGGATTTTAGTGTTATTCCAACCCCCTAATGTGCACATGTTTTTATGCAATCTTCCTAATATATGTAATTTTTTGGCAAAGCAATTCTCCCTAATATAACACAGCTGGCTGTGTTGTTTTCACTCATACATCCATTTTCATGTACACATTTGCTCTAGTGTATGCATCTTTGTACATTTTACTTGGCTGGAGAACTAAATTGCAAAAGTGCAAATTTATGGGGATGTTTGCTGCTTTCTGGTTCGCATATTGTTTTGGAAATCACAAATTAGATAGGTTTGCCTTTGAATGCAAACTGAATTGAATTTCTCTGCTGACGCTAAGCAAAAGGGGTGCATGTCTACCCTACAAAGTGCTTAGGAGGTTAGAGTGAGAATAGAGGGATAATGAAGTAAGCAGGAAACTAAAGTATATCTATTAGTTAGGATAGTCATTATGGAAGCTGGGTGGCAAGAGGTGCACTTGTGTTGCTTGTTTGAGTGTCCTTTAATTAAATGAACATTCATGCTTCAGTCTATCATGCAAAGGGTAGATGAGTAATAATGCAGAAGGGGAGTCTGACTGCTCTCTGCTTAAGTAGGTGATGGCAGCTGATACTTTAAAGCAGAAGGTTGCTAATGTGGTGGGTATCAAAAATCCACAATATACTTTCACTCTTCCTGCTCAGTTCCTGCTTGCATTGGCAAAGCCTCGCCTACATTGAACTAATGTCCACATTTCATTCTAATCAAAGAAGTGCAAAGAGCTTCTCTCTGTGGCAGAGCATTGTGGTGGCTGAAATAGATGCCCTTTTCTCCATTCCTGCACCATTTTGAAGCCCTCTCTCTTTCTCCTGTTCTTTTAGATATGTTGTGGTGAGCTGCCATGACAGCTGTTTTGCATTACCATCCATGGCAGCCATTTCCCAACCTTACCCACGGCACTCTCTCAACTTTACAAATGTCCCCATCAACCCAAAAAGATTGATGACTTCCTCCTTAAGAAGAGGTAGGACACAATAGACCACAGCCCCAATAAACCACAAGATGGCCACTAGGAACAAGACGTTGATTAGCTTCCACTGTACAATGGAACCCATAGGACTGAGTAGTCATTCTGGCCAATGGATGACCCAGAATTGCCTGGAGATTTCTGTTTTTAGGAATAACACAGAAAGCTGCCTTTACTAAGCCATTGATCTATGATCTATCTGGGCTCAGCATTTTCCATGCTGACCAGCAGTGGCTGTCCAGGGCTTCAGTCAGGAGCTTTTCCCACACACACGAATCAAACCTGGGACTTCTCCATGCAAAGCAGATGTTCTAGTCCTGAGCTATGGCCTTAGGGTCTACTCAGCATTTGCCTGGAGATGCAAAGAACTGAACCTGGACCCTCCTGCATGCAAGACAAGTCCTTTACCATTGAGTGATGGTCCTTCCCCTTTAAAACACAATACCTGGACAGCAGATGAACAACAGCCAAACTGGAGGAATAACACAACCATCATGGCCAATAGGCTTATGGTCCATGCATTTCTCTGATGCTCTTTTAATGCCATCCAAGTTAGTGGAACATCTCTCCATCTTGTGGGATCGAATTCCACGGAGCCATTATGCTTACGTTCATTTCGATGTGACTTCGTTTACATCCTAAGGATTCCTTCCCTTCTGGACAAGGATGCTAATTGACATGGAGAGCCTAAGCAATGGCAAGCCGGGCCCGGAATGCAAAGGAGGCCATTATGCAAATGTGAAATAGGTAACATACTGTTCTATTAAACTTCCAGATGTCAGTCCCAACGGAGGAAGCCATTGACAATTCATGATTCTGTAAAAACATTTTTTCTTGCGGATCCATTTAAGATGAAATATGAGGCTGCCCTTTGTGACAGGTAATGCGGTATTACATTAAGGATAAATAAATCACCAGAACAGATGTAGTCGTCGCTTGCATTACCGGGGCCATTAATGGCATTTTCAGGGGAGAAACTCTATAACAAATTTCAAGGCTGACTAATGCTCCTGGCTGCTTTGCTATGGCATTTTTTAATGTCCTTTGTTGTCAGAGGCTTGAGTGCAACAGCTGGTAAGGAGCCAGCTGTTGCCCTACACACGAACCACTATCTATTTGTTCTGCTCAGGTGTGGATATAGCAGGGCAGTTAGTGGACTCATGGAGATGCACTGGAAGAAGACCCCATCTGAACTAAATATTTAAAGCAATATCATAATACTTTAAACAGTCATGGCTTCCCCCAAACAATCCTGGGAGCTGTAGTTTGTTAAGGACGCTGAGAGTTGTTGTTGTTGTTTAGTCGTTTAGTCGTGTCCGACTCTTCGTGACCCCATGGACCAGAGCACGCCAGGCACTTCTGTCTTCCACTGCCTCCCGCAGTTTGGTCAGACTCATGTTTGTAGCTTCGAGAACACTGTCCAACCATCTCGTCCTCTGTCATCCCCTTCTCCTTGTGCCCTCAATCTTTCCCAACATCAGGGTCTTTTCCAGGGAGTCTTCTCTTCTCATGAGGTGGCCAAAGTATTGGAGCCTCAGCTTCACAATCTGTCCTTCCAGGGAGCACTCTGGAAGTGAGAATTGTTAGGAGACCCCTATTCTCCTTGCAGAACTACAATTGGTTGGATCAATCCATCAATCTGGATCCTTTAGAAGGATTGGGTCCTGCATCCCTTTCGCTGCTTGTGTGTGCCAGTATCCATATTCAGCAGAGTTACATCTCAACGCAGCTCCTTCCTTGGAAGCGTCTTCGGGGTTGAAGGGACACACAGTACGCAATAAACACTCATGGATGCCATAAAGATTCAGTCAAGTGTAGAGGTTTACCTGACAGGCATAAAAGCATATTGGTAGCAAATACATACAGACATTCACCACTGCTGTGGTCAAGGCATGCTTAGAGTCCAACAAGAGTCCAAGACGCTCTGTCTGCTTCACTCACCACAAGACGCAAGCAAGAGACTCACAAGTTACACAGAAACACTGTTATCAGTACTTCCTGTCACACTGTGCATGTCCAAAGAACAGTTCCCACAGAAAATGTCCTTGCATAGACAAAACAATTTCAGCCTTCTGCTGCTTCTTGGAACTTCTTCTATGTTCTTCTCTGTTCCTGGAACAAATGATTCTCACACAGAGAGAAAACATCCAACACAATTCTCAGAGAGGGAGCTGATGGTTAAACCACTATGAGAATTTTGACTCTGTGAGGGCAATAGGGGTCTCCTTAACGAACAATTATCCCAGGATTATCTGGGGGCAGCCATGACTAGTTGAAATGGTACGATTGTTGTTGATAAGCAGCAGTCCCGTGCACAGCGGAAGGATGAGGAGTACGTGCTACATACTGTATATTGCTTTATTTACAACATTCAAAGCTGGTATGTTACACAAAACATCTTGCCTCTGCCGGAGCAGAGAAAAGCATCCTCTCTCCTCTAAAGCACACACTGAACTGCAAAGAACAGTGAAAAACAGGAAACCAGTGTACGTCACATCCAGTCTCCCTTTCCCATGGGAAAACCCAACAGTACGCTGACTGTGGAATGTAAACATTGTCTTGTGACAAGCACTTCGCTGCACAGTGAAGAGAGCAGAAACCAACATCCTCCCCCTTTCTGTGAACATCGCTGGGCAGCGTGTTCGTACAATATCAGTATAAACCCAACTTCTGCACATAGGTACAGTGTTGATCCCTTGATACAATCTTGGACAATACATCAGCAGGAATTTCATTACCTGGCATATAGGACACCGTTACGAGTCCCTTCTGAATACGTTCCCTAGCATGTTGCAACTTCAATTGCAAGTGCTTCGTGCTTTGCTTACAACCTTCAGAATTCAGCAAAGCCAAACATGCTTTGTTGTCCTGGTAAACCTGGATTGGACATTTGACAGGAATTTTCATGTCTTTGCACAATTGTAACAACCATTCACAATCTTTAAGTGAATAAGACAGTGCATTTAGTTCAGCTTCACAAGTACTTAAGCTAACTGTTGTTTGCTTCTTGCATGACCAATCAAATAGACCCTGATTGTACATATAGCAAACTCCAGACGTACTTTTCCTGTCTGTAGTGTCACTTCCAAAACTTGCATCTGCAAATATCTCAAGACCACCAGACTTCTGATTGTTAAATCTCAGTCTGTAATGCATAGTGCCTTTCAAATACCGCGCTATGCGTTTCAGAGCTTTCCAATCCTTAACAGTAGGATTGTTGACTTGTCTGCTTAGCAAATTACAGCTAACAGCAATGTCTGGTCTTGAACATCTGGCAATGAAGTTTAGCTTGCCTAGCACACTTCTGTACAGTGTAGTGTCAGAAAATGCTTCTTCAGTGTCATCTACCTGATAACCTGTTGTCATCGGTGTGTCTACAGGGTTAGCATCCATCAGGTTTAGTTTGCTTAACACATCAGCAATTTTCCGTGACTGGTGTACCAGAATGTTACCATCTTGATCTCTCTCTATTTCTAGAGATAGGTAGTTGTTTACCTCACCAAGATCTTTCATGTCAAAGTGCTCTTTCAGTTGAGCTAGGGCATTATTGTACATTGTGACATCTTTCCAAAAGAATAAAAGATCATCAACATAAAACAAACAATACAGTTTCTTTTGCCCCTCCTCTTTGACAAATACACATGGATCAGCTTTCCCTTGTTTAAAACCTAGAGAAAACAATACTTCAGTGAGTTTTGTGTGCCAACACCGTGCACTTTGTTTGAGACCATAAAGGGACTTCTTCAGAGCACAAACAAATCCCTGTTTTACCTGTACGCCATCAGGTGGAAGCATATAAAGTGATTCATCTAGAGATCCGTACAGAAAAGCTGTATTCACATCATGGTGACTAATGTGTAGATTTTCCTCTGCAGCTAGCTTGAGCATAAGCCTAATGCTCTCATACCTCACTGTGGGTGAGTAGGTCTCGTGATAGTCTTCACCTGGTACCTGTGCAAAACCTCTGGCTACCAATCTGGCTTTGTGTCTGACTATCTTGCCATTTTGATCAGTCTTCGCTTTGAAGACCCATTTGCTTCCAAGCAATTTCATTCCTGGAACTACTGGAACTAGGTCCCATGTTTTGTTCCTTTCCAAGGAATCAAGCTCAGCCTTCATTGCATTTAACCATGGCTCAGCTTCCTTTGAAACCAAATCCTGGATTTCTTGGAAACTTGAAGGTTCAAATACCTTCTTGGAGCTTTTAACAGCTGTTACTGCTATCTTAGCAAATTCATCAGCAAATCTCTTTGGAGGTCTGCCTTTTGTGGCTCTTTGTGATCTGCGAATTAGCCGTAGGTCTTCAACACTTTCCTCTTCCTTCTTAGGAGAAAAGTGGCCTATTGTGAACAATGGTTCCTCCAATTCCTGATCAGAGCTTTCAGAGGGTCGCATAGAGGCTTTCGCACTCTCGAAATCCTCTGAATCACCCGATTCAGTTTCAGACTCAGAATCAGAACCTTCATCAGAGGGTGTGGGTTGTTGTGGTTGCTTTTGACTATCCTCAGTCTCATCACTGTCATCAGGATAACATTGGAAAATTCCCACATTCTCCCCCCACTTGGCATTGTACTCAACACTTCTTGTGAGCTTAATTGCCTTTGAGTCAGTCATCATTATTCTGTAAGACCCTTTCTGATAACCTAGAAAGATACCATGCAATCCACGCTTGTCTAACTTGGAGTTTTGTGGTGAGTGAACCCACATGTCAGAACCAAAAATTTTCATGTGTTTGATGTATGGCTTCTTGCCAAACATCTTCTCATACGGGGTACAACCAATCGCTGAAGATAACCTGCGATTATAACTGTAAGTGAAACATGAGAGAGCTTCGGCCCAATAACTCTCTGGAAGATTTGCATCATGCAGCAAGGTTTTTAACCCTTGAAGCAATGTCTGATTTGCTCGTTCCGCAAGTCCATTCTGCCATGGCGAGCGAGGACTAGACAAATCGTGTTGAATTCCTTTCTCAGTCAGAAAAGCTTCAAACTGCTGAGAAGTGAATTCTCCCCCGCGATCACTGAAAAGAGTCTTTACCTTCTTACCATGCACATTTTCCAACCAAGCACAGAATTCCTTGAACCTAGGAAAAGCCTCTGTTTTCTGCTTGAGATTGTACACATAAATATACCTGGAAAATGCATCAATGAGAACCATGAAGTACCTGTTTCCTCCCAAAGAGGGCGCTAGTGGTCCAACCAAATCAGCATGAACAATTTGGTATGGTTCTGTAGCTTGCCTACTAGACACCTTACCTTTCGCAGCCATTTTCACCTTGTTTGCTGCGCATGCCTTGCACTTCATGTGGTACCTGCAGGGTTTAATAGTCATACCTTCAACCAAGGCAGGCATCTTAGATACTGCCTCAAAATGCAAATGACCAAGTTTTCTGTGAAAATCGTGAATACATTCTGCATGCAAACTTTTGTTAGAACCTGCAATGCAACAAGTGTCATCCTGCACAACATCATCATAATACAAAACATACAAACGATCAACATATTCAGCATACAATACATAATCATTTTTCTTTGTGATGATGCACCTTTTGTTCTTAAAGGAAATGTCAATATTCCGCTCATTCAGCTGTCCAACGCTGAGCAGATTATGTTTGGCATCCGGCACATAAAGCACATTCTGTATCGATAAGTCCAAACTGTGAAGAACAACAGTTCCGTAGCCTTTACTGGGGATTGTGTGGTCATCCGCCTGGTGAATCGCACCTTCCTGCGGTGTAAAAGACACGAACAGTCGCTTATCGTTGCACATGTGGTGCGTTGCCGCTGAATCAACAACGAAGAAAGATCTAGACGTCTTCTGGACCTCTGCAACTTTTGGAGTGAAGCGTGAGACCATTGCCTTGGGCTGCGTTGTCCTGGACACTGGACCTTTGCCTTTGCCTCGGCCTTTTCCACGCGATGAACTTTCGCTGCGCTGCTCTGTCTTGGCCCTGGGATATTTGCATTCCCTCTTCATATGGCCTAGACGTCCACACGAGTAGCATTTCACTGCCTTCAAAGCTTTGGCGCCATCTGGTGGTTCCACTGCACTATGGGATGACGACTGTGAAGTCTCTCCCTTGCCCATGCAGCTAGCACCTCGCCGGTCTGCTTGATTCTGAATCATGGCAGTATCACAGGCTACTGTGAGTTGAGCATTTGGCTGATCAGTGGTATCAAATTCCCCACATGCCTCAGCCAGCCTTCTGCAGCTAGCCATCATGACTCTGACATTAGCCTTCTGCGTCATCTCCGCTGCTTTAAATCATGCTGCTTTATACAAGCTGCGTCTGTGCTGCTTCATTCCAAAGGCAAGTTCAAAACAGCCTCTGTGAGCCTGTGCCATTCTGCTTAACTGCAGCTGCTTCAAACCTCATTCCAAAGGCAAGTTCAAAAGGAAAGTTCTAAAGTGCTTTCTCTCTGCTGCCATAAATAGTGCTGCGTCACTATTTTCTGCAGCTGCTTTAGTCCAAGAGCACTTTTAAAAGTTACTTTCGATTTCCCCAGCCCGGCAAAACTGCCTTAAAAGTTCAAAGTCCAGCCATAAAGCCATTAATTAGAAGCTGGCAGGCTGCCCGGAGCAGTAGCACATACCTCATCAATCATCTTGACGCGCAGAGCAGATTCCGTTCCGATCTGTCCCCCTGCATTCCGATCCTTTGCCGGCACTCCGATTCGACTTCTGGAGCCCATTCTTAAGATGACTGCGTTTTTCTGGGCCCATAACCAAATGTTGTTGATAAGCAGTAGTCCCGTGCACAGCGGAAGGATGAGGAGTACGTGCTACATACTGTATATTGCTTTATTTACAACATTCAAAGCTGGTATGTTACACAAAACATCTTGCCTCTGCCGGAGCAGAGAAAAGCATCCTCTCTCCTCTAAAGCACACACTGAACTGCAAAAGAACAGTGAAAAACAGGAAACCAGTGTACGTCACATCCAGTCTCCCTTTCCCATGGGAAAACCCAACAGTACAGACTGTGGAATGTAAACATTGTCTTGTGACAAGCACTTCGCTGCACAGTGAAGAGAGCAGAAACCAACAACGATATGGCTTTAGATGTATAGTGTAGATGGATCCCTAAAGAACAAGAAAAACTAAACCCAAGTTGAATCTTCTAATGTGGACAATCTAGAGGTGGGATAGGAAAACTCCAGCTCTTGTTAATTGACATCAGCTCCAGCCAGCATGGCCAATGGTTAGGGAGGATGGGAATTGTAGTCCAGCAGCACCTGGAGGGTCACAGCTTCATTATCCATGACACATGGAGATGGAGTTGTGTCATCCATAATCTGTCACCTGTAGCTCCTAGAAGCTGTCAGTGTGTGACAGTAGCCACATCCCATGAACAGCTTCAATGGATGGCTAAACCAGGTGAGGGTAACTGATGGGTAAGTTAGGGATTTCCCCTGCATGCAAGGAAGGCTCTGGCGGACTGAGTGGATGAGACCAAGAGTGGGTCCAACAGTCAAGAAGGCGGTTTCTCATATGAAGTAGAGGGAAGTGCGGAGCAGATGGGGCTTGTCTAACTGGGAAGGAATCCCTTTTGGGAGAAGAAAAACTGACCCTAAACCTCCACTGCCTTGTGAGATATCTTCAGGAGAAGAAAAGGCTAAGGTGTAAGCCCTGTACAAAATACAGAGTAGAGTCAGTTGGACGGTACCTTGTATGCCTCCTTCCAGCAACTCCTGCAGCCAAGCAGGTGCCAAATGCTCTGATTTCCTTCGGGCCACATCAACAAGGTCAAGAGATGGGTCTTGTTGTCTGGCAGGCCTAGACCACACACAATGCCCAGGCTTGGGCCCGAAGGAGATCATTTTGGTGCAGCTAATGCAGCAGTTTCAACATCATCCCCCAGAGGCACACACCATTGTCTCTCGAGACAGATAGATGCCAACAACAAAAATGTTGTCCATGGTGATAGCTCACCTCCCAATGGATTCTGGTGCTCAAGGTACCAAACTGAATATACTGTTTAGGACTAACATCATGAGCTGAAGCCAAGCCTTGCTGAGTGTGTTTAATCCAGGACATCAAGAATGTAGGAAGTTGCCTTATACAGAGTTCATCTAGCTCAGCAGTAGATACACTTAATGGCTGCATATCTCAAGAGCTTCGGATGGGAGACATTCCCAGCCATACTGGAATTTGAACAAGCACCCTGGATGATCTGTCATTGAACTACAACCCTTCCTTCAGGCTCCAGAGCCCTCTTGAGGCACAGAAGGCAATAGAGATGTGCAGCATTGGACCATAGCATAGAGAATGGGAACAGGGATACGATTAGCAGGCAGTGTGATGCCTTTGATCATCAACTTGGAACAAATACAAAGGGCTTAGCCTTTTTGTCTTTGCCAAGTCAATCCAGCAGTACTTTCTGCCTTGTGCAATGCCAGATCTTGCCAATCACAACTGACCTCCTGGGCAGGGGCATGCGGGCTAGAGGTCAGGATTTGTATGCAGCCACCCCTGAACCTGGCCACTGCCACAGCAATCTCAAACGAGGAATTTTGGCAGGTGTCTGCTGAAATTCCCCCTTTGCAGCACAACTCTTAAAGGTATGGGAGCACTGCTTTGCTTTGCATGGGCTGTCTAGCTCAGTATTGTCTACACTGGCTGGCAGTGACACTGCAGAGTTTCAGACAGGGGCCTCTCCCTGCCCTACCTGGAGCTGCTGGAGACAGAGCACATGAAGCCACGTGACAACGTTTTGGGTGTTTCAGTTTCGAGAAAAGGCAATTAAGAGGAGACTTGAGAGAGATATATAAAATTACGTGTGATATGAAGAAAGAGGATAGAGTCCCCCCCGCTCACAATACCATAACTCAGGTCCAAATCCTTCAACATTTCCCTGATGAAAATAGAGATGTCCTTTTCTGTTTCTGTTTTTGTTTCTACAGTGGTACCTCAGGTTAAGTACTTAATTCGTTCCGGGGGTCTGTTCTTAACCTGAAACTGTTCTTAAACTGAAGCACCACTTTAGCTAATGGGGCCTCCCGCTGCTGCTGTGCCACTGGAGCACGATTTCTGTTCTCATCCTGAGGCAAAGTTCTTAACCCGAGGTACTATTTCTGGGTTAGCGGAGTCTGTAACCTGAAGTGTATGTAACCTGAAGCATATGTAACCTAAGGTACCACTCATTTCTATATTTCTATTTCTATTTCTATTTCTATTTCTATTATTTCTATTATTTCTATTATTTCTATTATTTCTATTATTTCTATTTCTATTTCTATTTCTATTTCTATTTCTACTGTAGTTACTAATTACTTAAGAGTCAGTTCTCTGGTAGCCTATTTACTGAATGAAATTTTTTTTTAGCCTTCAGTCAAACCACTAATCCGAACCTTTTTCAATGTTACATACATCTGAAATCATTGCTAATCCCGCTAGTTGTTCCTGTGACATAGAAGAGCGCAGATATAACATATTTTTCTGTGTCTAAGACTAGGTGGGGTTTTTTTAGAAAAATGAAGCTTAAAAATTGCTGTTGTCTTATACATGGATAGTGGTGAGGTTTGACAGGTGATTGGTGGCTGCCGCGAGCTGGAGATTGTCAGCTGTGTTTTGGCGGGTGATTGGTTGTTGTGGCAATTGGGTGGGTGATTGGCGTTTGCTGTTGGCGAGTGATCAGATGATTGGTTGCTTTATCGATGAGCATGCAATCAGATGTGTTGGTCCTACAGGTGAGTGATTTTCGGCAAACACCCCCCCCCAAAAAAAAAGCTCAACAAGTCTGGGCAATCAACCCCCAAAAAAGCTGAACAACACTCGGCAACCCCCCCCCCATTTTCTCAATTTGGAGTCCCAAAAACGAGGGGGTGTCTTATACATGGGGGAAGTATGTTTCCGAGGACAATTCAAAGTGTTGGTGCTGAACTTTAAAGCCCTAAATGGCCTCAGTATACCTGAAGGAGCGTCTCCACCTCCATCATTCCACCCGGACACTGAGGTTCAGCACTGAGGGCCTTCTGGCGGTTTCCTCGCTACGAGAAGCCAAGTTATAGGGAACCAGGCAGACGGCTTTCTCGGTAGTGGCACCCACCATGTGGAACGGCCTCCCACCAGATGTCAAAGAGAAAAATAACTACCAAACTTTTAGAAGACATCTGAAGGTAGCCCTGTTAAGGGAAGCTTTTAATGTTTAATAAGTTATTGTATTTTAGTGTTCTGTTGGAAGCCGCCCAGAGTGGCTGGGGAAACCCAGCCAGATGGGCGGGGTATAAATAATAAATTATTGTTATTATTATTATACACGGAAAAGTACAGTGTGTCTGTAATCAATTTCAATTTTGGAAAAGCTCTCACACCAAATCCAGCTAGGTACACTGAGTATAATGCAAAGTACTACATATAAATTGGAGTAAATATCTTGAATATTGCACTTGCAAAAGACTGCCGAGGTATCCAGTGTGTGTGTGTTGATTATATAACCTAAAAACCCCCACTTGATCTCAGTCAGCCACTCTGCTGAATCAGCATCTCCCCTCAAGGTACACATATCCATCTTTCCTGCCCTTTGCAGTCCTTAAACTGCACCATTTGTTTAAATCTCTCATCTTGGTGATTGTTTCATCCATCATCAAATTAAAGAATTCTATACGGACATTTGTATTTGGGCTCAAGAATGGGCTCAACTCATGTTTCCTCTTGTAGGTTAATTTAACGCAACCTCGATGTTGGCAGCTGTGCTTGCCTACAGCCAGTGCAGGCGATAAGTCCTGCCACATGTCTCATTCCCCAAAAGCCACTGCTCCACACACTAATCAAAAGAGGTAAAAGGATGAAATCCTATGCATGTTTACTGAGACGTAAGTCCTGCTGTATTTAGTAGGATTCGTTCTCGCAGAGGTTTGTACAGGATTACAGCCTGTAGTCTGCGTTTGTACAGGGGGGGAGGGAGCTCAGGCCTTCCCCTGGCCTTAAGAAGATTTTCTGCTCAAAAACCGAGTTACCTTCCATGGCCTCTTCATCCTCCTCCTCCAACTTCTAGACAGAGCCAGTGGAAAAGGCTGAAGGACAATATTTGTGGAACTGTGAATCTCCTTTCTCCTCTTACTAAAACAAAATGGCTCTTGCCTATCTGGTGTCCTGAATGAACTGGGCAACTGAGCATGCACAGAGGAGAAAACAAGACATAAAGGACCACTTCTGGCAAAGGGACAGGTACAGGAAGTATTGATACGGCATACCCTCCAGCATTTCTCTGATGGAAACAGGGACGTCCTCAGGAAAAGCGGGACATTCCGGGATCAAATCAGAAACTGGGACGGCTTCTCTAAATCAGGGACATCCCTGCAATGTGCTCTATGTGGGGCTACCTTTGAAGGTGACTTGGAAACTACAACTAATCCAGAATGCGGCAGCTAGACTGGTGACTGGGGGCGGCCGCCGAGACCACATAACACCGGTCTTGAAAGACCTACATTGGCTCCCAGTATGTTTCCGAGCACAATTCAAAGTGCTGGTGTTGACCTTTAAAGCCCTAAACGGCCTCGGCCCAGTATACCTGAAGGAGCGTCTCCACCCCCATCGTTCTGCCCGGACGCTGAGGTCCAGCGCCGAGGGCCTTCTGGCGGTTCCCTCATTGCGAGAAGCAAAGCTACAGGGAACCAGGCAGAGGGCCTTCTCGGTAGTGGCGCCTGCCCTGTGGAACGCCCTCCCATCAGATGTCAAAGCGATAAACAACTACCTGATATTCAGAAGACATCTTAAGGCAGCCCTGTTCAGGGAAGTTTTTAATCTGTGATATTTTAGTGTATTTTTGGTTTCTATGGAAGCCGCCCAGAGTGGCTGGGGAAACCCAGCCAGATGGGCGGGGTATAAATAATAAATTATTATTATTATTATTATTATTATTATTATTATTATTAGGAGAAACTTAGTTGTCTGCAATGCATTAGACAAGGCAGACCATGACTGAATCACTGACTGTCTATAAAGGAGGCAGGGTTTTGCCTAAGATTTTGGGGAACCCTAAAGTGTGTGGACCCAGGCAGTTGCCCAGTGTGCCTTCCCTGCTCCCTACATTCCCTACCAAATTTCTCAGATGAAAAAAGAGACACTGTCCCACACCTGATCTCGCCGCACTCATGTGTGTGATAAACACATCTGTCACCTTGAGCCAATTACAACCTCTCAGCCTAACCTACCTCACAGGATTGTTGCAAAGAAAAAAGGTGTGAGGGAAGGGATCAGGTACAACACCTTCAACGGATAAATGGACTGAAATAAAATTTTAACTGTACACTGCCTTGAGTCTTTGTCAGGGGGGGAAAGTGGGGTATATTATTATTATTATTATTATTATTATTATTATTATTATTAACTGTGAGAATGATCAGGAACATACCAGAGCGTAAATCCTATTGAACTCAATGTGACTTACTTCTGAGTAGACATGTGGAGGCTCAGTTTACAACAAAGGAATAAACACTCCTTGTGTTTCCTAAAAGTAATAATTGCTGGCTGCTGAAGTATGGCATTTAAAGAATTTTAAGTGGATTGGTTACATTTTCCTTCAAAATTATACGAAGGGGTTCAACTTCATCATTTATTTCATCTGGTGCAGGTGTTTTATTTTCAGTATAAACAGGATTCTGCTTTGCACGTACACAAACACACAACTTTTAATTCTTCTCCAAGACATGGAGAGGAGGGAAAAGGAAAACTGGAACCTTCTGGGATCAAATCAGAAACTGGGAAGGCTTCTGTAATTCTAGGACTGTCCCTGGAAAACTGGGACACTTTGTCCGAAGTCACTACTGCGAGCAGGAAAAGGAACAGAGACAGTCATTCTGACTAGTGAAATCAGAGAACTGGTTTCAGAGATGCATATCCATTATTTTTGTTTCCTTAAGATTTAAGCAAAAGAAAGAAAGAAAGGACAGGTATTTCTGACAGCAGCTATCCGTTCATCCTCGTTTGCCTGGAAGGAGATCACTTTCTTCCTCGGCTAAGTAGAACGAAACGCACAAACCCCATTTCATAACACCGTACACTTCTCTGGAGATTAAAGAAATCACTATCTTTCATAATTCACATCTATATAGGGGTGAAAAATAATCTGTTATTATCTGGAGCAAAGAAAGAGTAATTTATAGCCAGCCGTGAATACTTAATCATCCAACCGAATGATGCTGCCCATATTAATACAGGCAAAATAAATCCATCTCCAAACCGACAGCAAGAACTTACCATAAAATGAAGATAAATCAGGAATGTTTGTGACTCAGAAATCTTTCCAGTTTGTAGACATAGTTAGCAGTTAATTGGTCTCTCTCCCCTCAACCCCATGACAAATAAACAATCCAGAAATGACTTTGTAAAGGGGATTTAGCCAGATTTGTCCAAAGCAAATAAAACCAATGCGGGGGGGGGGGGACAGAGGAAATTTGCAATGGATTTGGGGCATAATCTTTGTGGATTTAGGGGGCGAGACGTCTGAATGAGGATGCTGGAATCCATCAAAGGCCTGGGAATCCTTCTTGCCTGATGGGTCTCACTAAGTTCATGCCAAGGTTTGGAGTATCCAACTCCCATCCATACAAGCCAATGATGTCTCTGACCCATATTGGCCTCCTGTCTGTAGGCACTAATAATAATAATAATAATTTTATTATGTATATGTCACCCATCTGACTGGGTTGCTCCAACCACTATTAGCAGCTCCCAGCAAAGTATTAAAAACACCATACAACATCAAACATTAAAAACTTCCCTATACTGGGCTGCCTTCAGATGTCTTCTAAAAATCAAATAGTTGTTTGTTTCCTTGATGAGAGGGAGGATGGGGAATCTCAGGCCCAGCACCCAAATCATCTCTATCTGGGTCTCAGGAATTTCTTCAAGTCTAATCAACTCCAAAGCCACATCCTTTCCTTGTCCTGATGCACATCTTCCTTGAGTGTTTTTTGCCTGGCTGGAATGTGTCCTTGACCTCGGATAAGCCTCTTGCTTGTTGATGGATTTATGTAGAAAGAAGTCTACCATACAAATGCAAAAGCATACTTTTACTGTCCACCCATCGTTAGGGTATGCTGTTAACGCCTTTGTAAATTAACATAAGTTTTTTTTTTTAAAAAAAGTAAAGGTAAAGGACCCCTGGACGGTTAAGTCCAGTCAAAGGCGATTATGGGGTTGCACCGCCCATCTCGCTTTCAGGCCGAGGGAGCCGGCGTTTGTCCACAGACAGCTTTCTGGGTCATGTGGCCAGCATGACTGAACCACATCTGGCGCAACGGAACACCATGACTGAAACCAGAGCACATGGAAACACCGTTTACTTTCCCACCACAACAGTACTTATTTATCTACTTGCACTGGCATTCTTTCGAACTGCTAGGTTGGCAGGAGCTGGAACCGAGCAACGGGAGCTCACCCTGTTGTGTTGATTCGAACCGCCGACCTTCCGATCGGCAAGCCCAAGAGGCTCAGTGTGGTGTAGTGGTTAAGAGTGGTAGACTCGTCATCTGGTGAACCAGGTTCGTGTCTCCGCTCCTCCACATGCAGCTGCTGGGTGACCTTGGGCTAGTCACACTTCTTTGAAGTCTCTCAGCCCCACTCACCTCACAAGAGTGTTTGTTGTGGGGGAGGAAGGGAAAGGACAATGTTAGCTGCTTTGAGACTCTTTTGGGTAGTGATAAAGCGGGATATCAAATCTAGACTCTTCTTCTTCAGTGGTTTAGACCACAGCCCCACCCGCATACTGTAAGTACTGTACCTTAAACTTGGTCCAGGAACCTACGATCAGCCAGTGCAGGCTTCTAAATGCTGCAGTTATGTGCTAGCAGTAGTCTGTCACCACCAGTCCAGTTCCAGAATTCTACAGCAGCTGGAACTTCTGGACCTGACAGACCACATGGCAATGATGGAGTTTTGAGGCTACCAAGGCATGAATCCCTGTGACCAGGCCTATCCCCAACCAAGAGTTGCTGTAATTGACATACCATCATACCCTCCAATAACATTTCTCCGATGGAAATAGGGGCGTCCCGTTCCATAATGATAATTTTACTATTTATACCCCACACATCTTACTGGGTTGTCCCAGCCGCTCTGGGCAGCTTCCAACATATCTAAAAACATAATAAAACATTAAACATTTTTTAAAAAATGTTGGAAGTGTAAAGAGAAAGAGGGAACATTTTATCATATGTGGTGGGAGTGTAAAAAAGTGAAATGCTTCTGGGAAATGATATATAATGAATTAAAAAAAATGTTGAAATATACATTTGTAAAGAAACCAGAAGCATTTTTATTAGGAATAATAGGAAATGAAATTAATAAGAAAGAATGGAAGTTGTTTTATGTGCAGTAACAGCAGCAAGAATATTATTGGCCCAGAATTGGAAACAAGAAGAATTACCTACGATTGAAGAGTGGAGAATGAAATTAATGGAATACGCAGAACTTGATAAATTAACAGGAAGGATCCGGAACCGGCGAGACCAGAAATTCACTGAAGAATGGACTAAATTTACAGACTATATGAAAAGTATATGTAATGATCAGACAATGTTTGTGAGTTTTCAGGAAGTTTTGTGAAAAATTAATAGCAGAAATATTGTATAAAAAATAAGGTAGATTAAGCTATTATTATAGTGCAATATTAATAAGGGAATGTGAAAGAAGTGAATAAGACGTAGAATTATCGGACGAGTTGATGGAAGTCCAAAAAGATGAAGTTGGTGATAAATTGGATGTTTTATTTGTACAATTTTATATTGGAAAATTAATAAAAAATATATTTTAAAAAAACATTAAACATTTTTTAAAAAACAAACACACACACAAAAAACCTTCCCCATACAGGATTGCCTGCATATGGCTCGGGGGTCAAATAACTCCATACCTGCCAACATTTCTCCAATGAAAATAGGGACATCCTACGGAAAAGTGGGACATTCCGGAATCAAATCAGAAACCGAAAAGGTTAAATCAGTGATGTCCCTGGAAAATAGGGACCCTTGGAGGGTCTGAACCATCAGAGAAGCCTCTAGGGCAGATGTCCAGAACCCTGCTCAGCAAAATCTTGCACCATCTTGGCTGTGAGTCCTGGAAAACCTGCCCCCCTTCCTTGTAAGCCTTTTTCTACCTGGCCTGGGACCTGACTGACTCCAGCTACAAAAGCTGAGACTGCTGAACAGACTCTTAGACTGAGGTACTGTTTAGCAGGGGGTTATTCGAGGTGCTTGTTGCTGTTACTGATATTATTTTTTTTGTATCTCTAGTCTTATTGTGATTTATGTGGACACTGTTCAGTTTGGTTGTGTACTTCTTGGTGTGCTTTCTTTATTGTTTATGGCTACTTTAGTTATGTCTGCAATTATGCAAATCTTTTTATGTTGCAAGCCGCCTTGAGGATGGTTTTAATCAGTGCTTTCCCCCCAAAAAAATAATGTTTAGGGGTACTCTCATTTTCCTACTCATATTGAAATACTGCCCCTCAATGAGAACCAACTTAGATTCACAAAACGTTTAAGGGTATGTGTACCCCTGCGTACCCCCCAGAAAAAAGCACTGGTTTTAATTATGGAAAGGTGGCATACAAATAAAATGATGGTGAAGCTACTTGAACCCCCAGTGGCAAATACGGATCTAGAAGCACCCCAAAACTGTGCACCTCTTATTTCAGAGAGAATACAGCTGTGTCTAGAAAGGCAATTGGTCGATTCTCCCATGCAGGAACCATGCACCCATTCAGAAGAATGGCTTGCAGAAGTGTACATACTTGGAGGGATTGCGTACCAAAATGTGTGCACTGGGACAAATGAACCCTAAAATGCGGATAAAATTTTAAGGACAATTTTTTTTTTTTTTAAGGCAAACTGGTTCCAACTGACTGGGAAAACAAGAAATTGAGACACTGAAAAGGCAGGTGTGTCCCTCCCTGTTTTGGAGCATGAATCCATGAAACAAAAGTGCTTACAATCATGCGCTGTTCTTTCCTTTTGTCCCTCTTTATTTCTGATATGCCACCTCCACAAGTGACTCAGTTGCAGTCCAGGTCTACTCAACCTCAAGCTATTAAAAACGACAGAATTTGAGTTTTACAGGGCCTCGGCTCAAGTCCTTGTGCTTCTGGTCGAAATGGTTGCTGTCGCCAAGGCAAATCAGGATAAATGTCCCTTTTATCTCTTAAATGAAATATTCCATGTAGGGGGAAAGAAAAGGGAAAGAAATGCTTCCCTCCCCCCCCCCCTTTAAGCTAAACTCCATTTTGTTAAAAGATCTCCCGATGTCTCCTTAAAGCAAGCACAAAGCCTTCAAGATTAAAGGCACAGGTAAAGACAGGGTCTGCAATAGAAATTCCCATTTGATTCGGGCAGCTGTAATCTTTCTTGGCAATGAAATGCATTTACTAATGAGAAATTCTTTTGAAAGCAGATTGGTAAAAGTAATAATAGATTCTTGCAGATTTCCATTAAGGGGGAAAGGGTCACATGCTCTAGCCTTACAAAGGGAGATTTAATTGAATAGAATAATGCACAAGAACTCCTACAAGGGCTAACCATGTTTGTAGCTAACCCGCTCGATGGTTGCAGCTGCTGTCAAGCACGGCTGCCTGTGTTTTTGTGCATGGCAAATGCAGGTTTAGTAACATCCACCTGCACTGAGTTTTGCTGAAGGCTGGTTTGTTTCCAGGCCCAACTAAATAGGACAACTTTGGCTTCAAAAGGCTGAAATACCTGGGGCACTGTACACTATAGGTAGGAGATAATTAGAAATGCAGCCAAACCAACAATTCACGTTTTCCTAGATAGGTACATGAAAGGAGTTGAAGCTCACAGAGTTTTCCTGTAAACTTGCTAGAGAGAGCTCTGTACCTGCCTGGGCACATTCTCTTCCTCTTTCTGTCTCTTCCACTCATCACCAGTAGGAAAACACTTCAATCTCCCAGGACATTCAATACAGGATCTCAAAGCAGCTGTCTTATTACAAAAGAATATTAGAAACAGACTTGAAAGAGAAGTTGCTGAATTACAGCCTATCCCTAAACTGAAAACTATGGAGAGGCCTGGTCTTAATAGAGATATTGGATTCCTGTCTCATTACATATGCTAACCATCTGCATACTATCGCTTGCTTTTTCCTGTAGGACTAATTGCAGTCGTTGACAGACGTCAACAGGTTTACCATACCCATTGAGTCAATCACCCATCTCCTACTACCCTCCTGAGAAAAACCCCACCCCACCCTCCCACTATATATAAGGGTCTGGTGACTTCTGTTTCAGTGTATCTGAAGAAGCGTCCATGCACACGAAAGCTTATACCAAGAACAAACTTAGTTGGTCTCTAAGGTGCTACTGGACATTTTTTTTTTTTTTTTAATGTTTATATATATTTCGTCAGACCTGTTAGGATTTTTATCCATCCGTGCTGCTCCAGCAGTGGCACTATGTTTTGTGTGTATCATGTGTCTGAGAAATTGTGAGACCGGAAGTCTCAGTACTGTTGGAAGTTAGTTTCACTTCTGTATGTGATGCTGTTCTGTACCGGTGCTCAAAGAGCACAAACGTGAGGATGGATTCTCTGTATATAGACTGTAAGATAAAGTAATATAGAGCTACTGATTGACTCTTTCTTCTGCTATGATATGCCAGGAGACGAGCGTGCTCCTCTCAGGAGGGAGGGGTCACTTATCACCGGTCTCTCTGGACTGAGGAAGATTTACAGCCAGGGAGGACCACCGGAGAGACGCCCCGGTGTCTTGGGAAGTTGGCGGCCTTCCTGGGCATGTTTCCAACAAGACCAACATGGCTACCTAGAATCATAGAATAGAATCCTAGAGTTGGAAGAGACCACAAGGGCCATCGAGTCCAACCCCCTGCCAAGCAGGAAACACCATCAGAGCACTCCTGACATATGGTTGTCAAGCCTCTGCTTAAAGACCTCCAAAGAAGGAGACTCCACCACACTCCTTGGCATACCTACCTGAATCTAGACTCATCACCATGCCAGCAGTGTGAGAGCATCTGCTAAGTCTGAGCCACATGCTCAGCTGCTATTCGGAAGCATCTCTGGTTCCAGCTGTGGAGGCAGAGCATAGCCATTTTTGCTAGTAGCCATTGATGGTCTTTCCTCCATGAATATGTCCAATCCTCTTTTAAAGGCTTCCAAGCTGCCTCCTGCGGAAGTTCTGCAACGTTGGGGGGGAAAGGCAGCACACTCCAGAAAGGCTCACTCTTCCTTTATTCTCCATCTTCCCTTTTTCCATAACCTCCTGAGTCGTTTATCTCTTTTCTCCTTGGGTTGATGATAAATTCCAATGAAAAATAGATTTCAGGAAAACAATCAAGGCTTCCACCCCGTCCCCACACAAAACGTGTGAAATGTCAGTGTCCACATGCTCTCAGTCAGATTCCACGTGGCTTATTTATTGCTGCCCTACTTCCTACTGGTGTTTTTAGCAAATTCGCATTACAGTTGCACTGCTTCATGAGCTTTGTAGTCTGTAGCGCATAAATTCCTTCATACACTGTTACCATGGATGTAAGGTAGACCTGCAAAAGTGTCTGAGGCTTTTATGTGGGGATGTTTAGGGAGGCAGGAGAGGGTATATTATGTTATGGTATCCTTCTGTAACTTAGCAGAGTTGTTAAACAATCCCCCTTTTAAATGACACAGCAGTTAGCTAGTTGCAGGCTTGTCTGAGCCTCACTATTTAGGATTCCTGGTAAAATCCCTTTCTATATCCCTCCTAAAAGAATAGACACAACCATCTTATTAAAGTTAACATATCAACATTCCAAACACAATTCAAAATGTTAGTGCTGACCTTTAAAGCCCTAAACGGCCTCAGTCCGGTATATCTGAAGGAGCGTCTCCACCCCCATCATTCAGCCCGGACACTGAGGTCTAGCTCCGAGGGCCTTCTGGCGGTTCCCTTGCTGCGAGAAGCCAAGTTACAGGGAACCAGGCAGAGGGCCTTCTCGGTAGTGGCACCCACCCTGTGGAACGCCCTCCCACCAGATGTCAAAGAGAACAACAACTACCAGACTCTTAGAAGACATCTGAAGGCTGCCCTGTTTAGGGAAGCTTTTAATGTTTGATGCATTGCTGTATTTTAATATTTTGTTGGAAGGCGTACAGAGTGGCTGGGGAAGTCCAGCCAGATGGGTGGGATATAAATAAATTATTATTATTATTATTATTATTATTATTATTATTATTATTATTATTATTATTATACTAGTTTACTAACAATCATCCAGTTCACAATAAGATCCCTGAAGGCAGACTTAATTTACAGAACAACATAGAACTATGTGAACTATCCCATAACTCAGCAGTCACTTCTCCTAACTTTTAGGAACACAAAAATGAAGAACAAGAAGAGCAGAACATGGAGGCCGTGTGCTCCTTTGTCCAAGAACAGACCACACCCACATTAAGTCACATGCAAAGGAAGTCTGTCCCAGCTCAGGAGGAACTAGTAAGTTTTCTCCTGAGCTATAAAGTGGTACCTTGGCATAGGCGCCGACTCCATGGGGCCTGAGGGGGCCCGAGCCCCCTCAAAAATTCGTTTGGGGGGGCTCCGCGCCCCCAATAATTTAAGAAAATTATTACCGTAAATTTCGCTCTATAACACGCAGATTTTTTCTCCTAAAAAGTAAGGGGAAATGTCTGTGCGTGTTACTGAGCGAATGTGTGGTCCCTGGAGCCGGAGCGCAGGGGCAAAATAGGCAAAAATCAGGCAAAAATCAGATCGGGTGGTCGGGCGGAGGGAAGGCGGAAGCTGCTGCTTTCCTGCATTCTGCCTCAGGGTCTTACTGCCCACCCGCTTCTGTTGCTGCGTTTGCTCAAACTCAACAAAGAGCAGGGAATCCCCTGCCCTCCTGGCAAGCAGAGGGTTAAGGAAAGGATCGAGTCCTTCCTTCTAATTCTTTCCTAGTCACACTGCGTGCAGGCTCCAGCCCACCACCTCCTCCTCTCCGTGCTCTAGGGACTCGCAGGCAGTCGAAAAACATGCAGGTGATAGAGAGAGGGCTGGCTTGGGGGGGGTGACTTTTGCCTTCCTTTCCTCCCCCCACCCCGTTAAACTCCTCCCCTGCATTCTTAGCTAGCTGCTTCTCCGCACACCCCTCTTGTGCTTCTTGTCCCTTCTGTGTTTTTCCTTCCCTCCCCATTTAAAACGTGGTGACAAAGCACGGATCCACATGGATCCTCAGGATTTTTGCATTGGGTCACCCCAAATTCACCATCAGATCACATAGGATGTTCATGGCTACATCTTGCACCAAAAAAATCACGCACCCACTGTTGCCTAGGGTCACAGTGGTGCAAAAACGTGGTTACAAAGCATGGATCCACATGGATCCTCAGGATTTTTGCATTGGGTCACCCCAAATTCACCATCAGATCACATAGCATGTCCATGGCTACAGTCTGTACCAAAAAAATCATGCACCCACTGTTGCCTGGGGCTGCAATGGTGCAAAAACGTGGTTACAAAGCATGGATCCACAGGATCTTTGCACTGGGTCACCCCAAATTCACCATCAGATCACATAGCATGTCCACGGCTACATCTTGCACCAAAAAAATCACGCACCCACTGTTGCCTAGGGTCACAGTGGTGCAAAAACGTGGTTACAAAGCATGGATCCACATGGATCCTCAGGATTTTTGCATTGGGCTACTCCAAACTCACTGTCAGATATTAAAAATCTTTATAAAATAGAGAATTAAATACATACAGAATGTTAAATTTTCAGTTTCGAAATATTAGTACTAGTTTAGTACTGTATTTCTATATTACTATAGTACTGTATTAGTTATTTTCAAATACTTAAATATTTTTAGGGTGTAAGACCCAATTAAAGCCCGTTATTTACATACAGTATTACAGTATTTACATACAGTATTAGGCATACTGTATTAACTTTATTAACTGTATTAAAGCATTAACTTTGAGATTTTTTTTATTTAATGAACCCTCAGCCTTATTCAAAGTAAGCTTAAATTAGCTATTTCACTTATTAATCAAAGTGCTATTACTGTGCGACAGCAATATTTTATGTTTTATTCTTTTAATGATAGTTTAGGATTTATTTAAATATCATTTCAGTCTTTTCAGAGCTATATATTCACTGCTCTGTAATAGTCTATAAGCATAATTGTTACTGTAAATTAAATTAGCTTTTTACGAAAATACCGTGCGTGTTTATGTTTTGTTTCTTTTTTCAAAGCCAAAAAGTGTTTCAGGCTTGTCGAGTTTCCCGGAGTGTGGAGTTATAGAGAGTCGAGTTTTCGGGGTTCTAATGTTGATCATATGACTCTAAAATACTTTTTAAAAACTTTAAAACTCACTAATTTTCATCTAAAATTTAGAAAACTTCCCGGGGCAGGACCCCGGTATGGGCCCCCCCCCCAATATTTTTTATAAGTCGGCGCCCCTGTACCTCGGGTTACAGACACTTCAGGTTACAGACTCCGCTAACCCAGAAATAGTACCTCGGGTTAAGAACTTTGCTTCAGGATGAGAACAGAAATCGTGCGGCAGTGGCAGCGGGAGGCCCAATAGCTAAAGTGGCACCTCAGGTTAAGAACAGTTTTAGGTTAAGAACGGACCTCTGGAATTAATTAAGTTCTTAACCAGAGGTACCACTGTACAAAACATTCCCCAGCATGCACATTGTAGGAATGTTGTATTGACTGCAATACGTTTTTACATCTCACATTTTATACCCTTAAATATAGCAAGTACAGCATGCACACACACACACACACACACCCTAGAGCAAAACAAATAGGCCAGTCACATCTTCACCCTTGTGCCTGGATTCAGTCATGCATCATAATTTTCTGCATGGTATTTTTAAAATTAATTGCTTTAGTAAATGCGCCAGCCATCTTATTCTGAGCTTCTTGTGGGGCACAACACAGTGATTATCGTTTTAATCAAGAATGCCACCCCACATTCTAAGTTCATTTTCTGGGAGCCAAACCTAGCAATGCTCTCTGTGTATGCCCTTGTTTATTTTCTGTAGTTATTCATGGGAAGGAGAGGCAGTTGATTAACCATTTGTTTATCTTGGGATTTTTATCTATGGCTTTCCATTGTGTATTGGTAGGGATAGCTTTAACTAACTGGACTTAATGAAAAATGGGAGGCTTTTAAGCCTTCTTAGCAATATCAAGTTACTTTGGGTGTGTGAGGCTGGGTTTTCATCAGTCTAATGAGTTTCAGAAACATAAAGGATTAGCAACTACTCAAATCCCTGGCAGATTACATTGAAGCGGATCCAAAGGGCCAGCTTGGAAAGATTCAGGAACTTCAGAAGAATTCTTAAGATAGCCTGGAGCATAGAGGCAGGAAAGAGAGAATAAAGCTTAAGCAGAACATCATTTGGGACAGTACAGAATGCCAAGGAACTTCATATATTAACAAAGGCAGTATCCCTACACCTATACACCATACACAGGAAGAGCAGAGTGGAGAAAGGGTACCTTAATGTAAATCTTCTGAATACCCCAGATATTCTGTTACCCCCATCAAACTGCTGCCATCACACTTCATTCATTGCTGCTACCCTAAACATGCTCTGACGTGGCCAAGCCGTTATGGGAAAGTCCTTCTGCACTGGCGACAGGAAGCATTTAAGGTGCTCTTTGCTCTGCCGGCCATTGTGTTAGGGGATTCTGTGTGCAGTCTGTGTGGGATGTGCAACACAAGAGCAGTCAAGTACAACATTCCTAGAGTTTACACATGGGGAGGAATGTTTGTCCAGCCAGCAAGTAAACTTCCTGTTTCCTTCTGGGCTGGGACAGACTTCCTCTGCATGTGACTAGAGGTGGGCGTGGCCTCACCTGTGCAGGTAACAAAAGCATAGGACTGGACGCCATCTCTCTCTGACTACGTTCGTTGAAGAAGCAACATCTGCTTAGCCAAAGATGCTCTCCAGCCAAGAGAGGACAAAGGGACTGTCTCCTTATGATATAGTTTCCAGGTGTATGTTACTTTTCTAAGCCAAGTCTGCCTTCAGGGATCCGATTGTGAACAGCATGTGAGTAAACTCTTTTTATACTTTTATAGAAGACTGTGTCGTGTCTTATCTTTTATGAGGGAATAAGGGGAAAATACCAGAACCGTTATTATAGAGGCTTTAGCGAGCCTGAGCAAACGCATCTGCTGTGAGATTAAAAGGGGGAATGTTACTCTGCTAAATTGTGAACTTATTTACACAAGTTGGAAAGGCTATAATCAAACAATATATCCTCTCCTGCATCTCTGAACATTCCACAGTCTGTGCCACCTCTCCATGGGTCGACCACTGTGCACCCCATAAATCTTCTTCTGGTTCCCCCCCCCCAACCCTCTGGAACAGAATTGAGGAGGGATTCCCTCCCCTGCTTCCATCCCCATGCCCTGGCCAAATCTGCTCCAGGTGTCTTTCTTCTGCAATGAAGAAGCCTATAAGACAGCGACTGTTCTTCAGCAGGCTTTCACATGAACAGGGACATTGGCACAACCAGGTGTCCACATTGTGTTGGGTCATAGGAGGACATAGGCTCCTTCTTGACAGACAAGGGTCTGTGAATAAATGAGCAGCTGGAGGTGTGGGGTGTGGAGCTCACCTGGCTTGTATTCCCTGACTGCATGCAATAGGCAAGTGTGTCATAACCTGGAGGGTAAGAATTTGAGCCTACAAGAGGAAGCCCTACCCTAACATATGACTTTCCAGTATCTCCTAAATACTATTTTCTGCCAACAGGTCTATGTTGTTAAGTTCAGCATTGCTTATATTTTTATGTTGCTGTAGAACATCCTGATTTATTTATTTTTGTAAGAGTGTGGTTAATAATAATATACACCGCCCTCCCCAACCAAAGCCGGGTTCAGGGCAGCCAACACCAGTAAAATTACAGTAAAAACATAATGGGGGGGCCAATTTAAAATACAGGTTAAACCACAATTACAAAATAAAATTACAATAAAACATAATGGGGGGACAAACAAACAAACAAACAAACAAACAAAAAACAGTTTATTAAAATACAATTTAAAATGCAGCCTCATTTTAAAGGTAGCCCATAGATCAAAACCATAAGGGGAGGGAAACATAAGGGTCAAACCAAGTCCAAATCAAAGGCCAGGTGGAACAGCTCTGTCTTGCAGGCCCTGTGGAAAGATGTCAAGTCCTGCAGGGCTCTAGTCTCTTGTGACAAAGCGTTCCACAAAGTCAGGGCCAGTACTGAAAAGGCCCTGGCCCTAGTTGAGACCAATCTAACCACCTTGCGACTTGGGACCTCCAAAATGTTGTCATTTGTGGACCTTAAGGTCCTCCACGGGGCATACCAGGAGAGGCGGTCCCGTAGGTACATGTGTCCTAGGCTTTTTCCTTTTTCCTTTTTAATAAAATAATGGCAAGGACATTTAAATGTGAAACATTTTTCTGCACTGTGTGGCTGTCTGGCTCAGGGATGATGGGAGTTGTAGTCCAACTGCCTCAGGAGGACATCCCATTGGCTACGCAGCACTCTTACATTAATAGACCAGATGACATTTTTTATAAAAAAAAATCTATGCGTTATTGCCAAATTGCTGCACTCACAAAGGAGGAGGGTTCAGAGCGGGGGTGGTTAAGAGTAGATTTAGGTGCTTTGGGTCTCTAGAATCCATTCCAACAGCAGCCGTCAAATTCTGATTAACTCTGATACAAAACTGATCTTTTCAATTAATGGAAATGAGCCGGTCTTTTATGTAGTCTATTACCAGAGGCCATTCAACGATATTTTTATTCTTCCACATTTGACCTTAAAACTGTTTTGTAGTCGTCAAGGATACAATTTTTCACACAGTGGGGATGTAGGAACAGCTAATTAAATGGTGTTTAATGACATTTGTTCCTTAAAGCTGGGCTGATTAAATGTAGCATGTAATTTTTTCCCCCACTTTTTTTTTTTTTACCAAATCAAGCAATTCAGCCAATTTCCAAATGTGCTTAATAAGCCAGGCCAAAATAATTAGACAGCATCTGATGGGGCCCACCACAGTCATAAAGTCTGGAGAGAGGAGGTTGGCATGTTTTATGCCACTTATTGGAAAAGTTTAAAGGTTTGGAGGTGGGTAGCAATCGTGAATATTAAGGCTTTGCTGAAAATATTCCAGCTGAACAGTTGAACAGTTTTGATTCCCAAGACAAAAAATAGCAAGCTGGATGCGATGGAAATGTTTCCTGTTATACTTTCAGGCTAATAGCAATACAGGCTCAGCAGAAGTAATAATAACAATTATTATTATTATTATTATTATTATTATTATTAATACCCCATCCATCTGGCTGGGTTTCCCCAGCCACTCTGAGTGGCTTCGAGAACATATAACATATAAAACCATAATAAAACATCAAACATGAAAAACTTCCCAATACAGCACTGTCTTCAGATGTCTGTTAAAAGTTGTATAGTTCTTTATCTCCTTGATAAAGTGCAGAAGTAATGATTCCAGCATACATGAGCAAGGCAAGAAGCTCATAACCGAACGGAAGTGATGAAGATGTCCCAACAGTTGGCACACCTTTCCTGCCAAGCTTTGAAAGAAAAGGCAGGGTGAGATCACTCCTGAGATTATATTATCCCGTGATCCTGCCATGGATGCACATAAATGCTCCATCAACACCCGAGTAGGACCCTGGCAGAGACACGTGCCCGACTGGCATGTTCTCTCCCTCCTGGTTGATCGTTCGGGAGCTTCAAAAGCTTTCTTCAGCTCAAACATCACAGTGACTGATGCCAACCTACACTGGCACACTTAGAGATCCACAGAGTTTGCACAACGTGCGCGTGACAGACTCAGCATTTTGGCTAATCTACTTTATCTACATATAAACACACACGGAGCACTGCAACATGGCTCCTTCTCTCTCTAGCCTCAGACAGCAAAGAGAAAAAGAACAAAGGACAATAGTCCCACTTCATGGAACACAGTCACACAAACATCCTGTCTCCGTCACTTCCCACTCTGTGGAGTCAAAACATATACCGTCATGTGATAGTCAAAAACCCCATGACTGCAATCATGGAGCAGGAATTCGAACAGGTCCCACCTACGAAGATGGTCCCTAGTCCCTCTGTCTTCAGCTCTGCCACCCACTTCTCCTGCTCAGACCCTCCCTCTGGCTGGTCAAAGTTTTCCCCTCTGCCTGATTAGGTTGCTTCCCCCTCTCTGACATCCAGAGTCACAAGGAGAGGACCTCCCTCCTCCATCCCTGGGTGCCAGCTTTCCCATCTTCCATTGGCTCCCTCTCAGTCCTTCTCCTCCTCTTCTGTCTGGGGCTGCCAAACTAGGGCAAATCCTGATGGATCCGAGAGTCCCATGGTGATCTGTGTGAATATTCACCTTTTCCAACTCCTATCCAAAACCACTTCCTCGGATGCCACTGTCTTCTTCCTTGCCGTAGTTTCTTTCTCCTCTGAACTTCAGTCACGTACTCAGTCAGGAATCGCACAGCGAACAGGGTGACATTGTGGTGATATGAATCCAATCCAGTTGGCTATGCGATGGTGGCACTGGGGGAAATCGCAAGCGGTTGAGAGTGAGAGGAAAGCAGAGTGCTGTAAATGAGTAGGTCAACTTCCCCGGCCCGCCAAACGATGAGCAAACAATCATAATTGGTACTGACCACACTGCCAACAACTGTTTAGAAAAACAGAGTTGACTCAGCCCTAATTAGTATGCATTTACCTAGAGTCTAGTGCATGCATTCATGTCCAGTTATTCTGTCGGTGCAGAAAAACGAACTACAGCCATACCTCAGAAGCTGAACGCCTTTAAACTCGAACGTTTTGGCTCCCGAACAATCGAAAATCGCCTTCGTTCTTGAACCGTTTCGGGAGTCAAACGGACTCCCAGAATGGATTAAATTCGAGAACCAAGGTACGACTGTATATGGTTTTGGTTTCAAAGATACCCTGGGGGGGGGGGAATATTGAGGATCCTTACCACTTACCTTGTGGTGGGGCAATGAGACTTCTCTGAGATATTATAAGCTGTGATGAGTTGAACGATGAAGTGTGGGGAACAGAGGGAGACAGGCAGGAGAATTGATTTAGGGCAATGATGGGTTGAGATGTCAAGTGTAGGCGAGAGAGGGGATAGCGAGGGCAGGAGAAGGGGAGCAATGTCTGCCCTGTGTTTCTAAAGACAGGATAAACAAAATTAAATGAATAAACACTGCAAGCAACAGACAAGATAATAAATAGTGCACTTCCGGTGTTGTAGTATTTTTATTTGTAAGGTGTCTAAAATGGGCAGCTCCCCATGCGGTTGTGGGTCCAAAGGTTTTGTGTTGAGGCAATTTGGGGGGGGGGACAAACCCTGGTTTCTAGCTCCTTCCAGAAACACCCCTCAGTTCCTCAGCATGAAATGAAACTTTGCTTCTTCTTTTTCCCTTCTCTGGGTGTTTTTTTTTAAACTCCCCGTTCTTCTCCTCCCCACTCCCCCTCCCCCCGTTGCCGGCAAGCCTATGAAAGGAGCTTTGAAAGGAAACGCAATATTTCCTTTCATCATTTATTAACGTGTTATTATTGTACAATAAATTTGGGCTAAACAGATAAGAGGAGGCTTCAAATTAAAAATTTAATCTCTGAGAATGGCAAACAACAGAGGCGAAAAGATTCTTCGCCGAGCAGTTTTTCGGGCTTGGCATTTATTTCCCTGACAGATTTGAGATCTCATAGATGTGTCAGGGTTTTGTTTTGTGGGGGTTTTTCCCCCCATTGGCAGGACCAGCTGAAGGCAACAGGGAGAGCAGAAGCTGGAGATGGAAGAGGCATAATTTGTATCAGTTCCATGGTGCAATTCACTCTAAGGTGTTTTGGTCTTAAACACATCCTACCTGACTTTTGATAGAAAGGCAGCAGAGAGAGCTGTTTCTCTATTAATATTAATGTTGAGGGGGGAGGAATCCAATCAGGCAGTGTTTCCTGTTCCTCATGAAATTGTTTTATTTATTTTAAAAGGGGGGGAGGAACCATACACATCAGAATGAGAGAAAACGCAAGGAGCTGTATCAGAGGGATTCTCGGTCTATATTCATTCCGACAACCGGCACTATTTTGGGGGGAAGCAGCAAACGAGCTTTGTATTGTGTTTTCAATAGCTGTTTTATTGATATAAATGAGCACTTGAAAAAGAATTGCAGAAAAATTAGGTCTCTTTCTAGGGTGCAGGTTTACTCACTCATACTATCTCTCTCTCACACACACACACACACACACACACACACACGGCCGGATTTAGGTTTGATGAGGCCCTAAGCTACTGAAGGTAATGGGACCCTTTATATGTCCAGCTGTCCTTTGTCAACAACAAATTTTCACTGGTTTTTGTGTTGCATATACCATGCTATATGGTAATTTATGGACCTAATAGGTATCTAAAGCCATTTGCACATAACAAAATACGTATTTTCTCAAAGTAATTGTTGAACTGAAATACAATGAAGAAGAAGTATATTAATAGTGAAATACAATTAAGAAGGAGAATATTAATAGTGAAAGTGATATCTTAGGGAGCAGGCTGGCTGGCGGGGCCCATTACTTACATCATAGGAGCCTACACAACACAAAACACTGTTGCTGTACAGTGGTACCTCTAGTTACGAACTTAATTCGTTCTGGAGGTCTATTCTTAACCTGAAACTCTTCTTAACTAGAGGTGTGCTTTCGCTAATGGGGCCTCTTGCTGCTGCTGCACCGCCCACACACAATTTCCGTTCTCATCCTGGGGCAAAGTTCTCAATATGGTGTAGTAGTTAAGAGTGGCAGACACGTAATCTGGTGAACTGGGTTCGCTTCCCCGCTCCTCCACATGCAGCTGCTGGGTGACCTTGGGCCAGTCACACTTCTCTGAAGTCTCTCAGCCCCACTCACCTGACAGAGTGTTTGTTGTGGGGGAGGAAGGGAAAGGAGAATGTTAGCCTCTTTGAGACTCCTTAGGGTAGTGATAAAGTGGGATATCAAATCCAAACTCCTCTTCTTCTTCAACTCAAGGTAACTCTTCCAGGTTAGTGGAGTTTGTAACCTCAGGCATTTGTAACTCGAGGTACCACTGTATGTAGGTTTTTATTTTATTTGTTTTTTCTTATATTTTGGAAATGCATGTCCAGTTGTTGTTTTTCTTTAACTTTTTTGGGGGGGTCCAAGAGAATGGGCCCCTAAGCTATAGCTTGTTTAGCTTATACGTAAATCCGACACGTAAATCCGACACACACACACACACACACACACACACACACAGAGAGAGAGAGAGAGAGAGAGAGACCTAAAACTGGGGTTTGGAAGCAAATGAGTCAAGTTTCCAGAAAGAGGAGCATCATAACGTTATCCTGGCTTGAAGTGACTTGCTTCAGTCTGTCTGTTTGCCACAGAATTATAGAATTGGAAAGTACTCTGAGAAAGATACCATCTCGTCCAACCCCTGTGATGCAGGAATCTCAACTAAAGCAACCATGAGAGATGGCCACCCAACCTCTGCTTAGAAACCTCCAAGGAAGGAGAGTCCACAACCTTCTCAGGGAGACCGTTCCACTGATGAACAGCTCTTACTGTCAGAAAGTTCTTCCTGACATTTAGTTGGAATCCCACCTTTTCTTCCAAGGACCTCAAGGTGGCACACCTAGGTCTCCCTGCTCCACCTTCACTCTCCACAACAACCTTGCAAAGTAGGTTAGGCCGAGAGTGAGAGACTGGCTTGAGGCCACCTGGTGAGCTTCATAGCTAAGAGAGGATTTGAACCCTGGTCTCCCAGGTCCTCGTCCGGCACTCTATTCCCCCCCCCCAAAAAAAACACACACACACACCTTGCTTTTGAGACACATAACAGGATCAGGTGGGTCCCATGTATGCCAAAATGCATGGCAGCACCGAAGGCGACCCTAGCATCTCAAGCAACTTGAAAGATAAATAAATCAGTCTGGAAATAGCAGAGCAGGAAAGGGGCTTGCTAGATGGTTGGCCTAAGCCATTCATTTTGTGGAACAGCTGGCCTGTTTGCCTGGAGCCCCACGAAGCCGTTGCGTTATGAGAGTCCACAATAGCAAAAGAATTGGCCTTTTAAAGTTTTATTCCTCACTTATCTAGTACAATAGGAAATCAGCTTCTTCAGAGGGGGGCTGTAGACGTTTGAATCCTCGCCCGGTTCTCCTTCAACCTGGAGGGCTGAGCATTACAGATTTAGTGATCTGAACACACACCAGGAGTTCATGTAGCCCACACACTGTAAACTGCCCACCACTATTTGAGGCGTTGACCTCTTTTGATTCTCTGTCCTCTTGAGGAACACAGTTCCCAGGGCAAGATTTGCCATGGCATTCATTTAGATAGTTTGGAGGCATTTGATTTATATATATCTATATCTGTATATATGATTTCGGATGCAGTGCTGCCTAACTGAATTTAATATTGGGGGGAAATGAGAAACTGAGAGGAACAACGTTGACAGATGCTTCCATCTCTAACTGCGACATTGTTCTGCTGCAATACTATGGACACATTTGAGAATTAAAGAACGAGAATCTGAGAAGGACAAGGATATATATATATATATATTTTACAATTCTGGTCTCTAATAACTGCCTGCTTTCCTCCCTCTCTGATCTCTCACCACTTAAATCCCTAAACTGTAGGAAGTCTGGTGTTATGTCTGCTGCCTCTTCATTCTGTGTTGCAAACAATAGTCAGTAATATCCAAGGCAACACAATGACCAAATACAATGACACGATATCAATATACACTCTTTATATAATATGAAATATATGAAATCACATAAACAGAAAGCTTATTGTTAAGTTGTGGGTGAACATATCAGACGACACAGCGATTCTTCAGAACAACTCTTGTTTATTCACAGGCCAGAACAGAACTGAACTGAAGGGTTCAGCCAGCCTGCTTATATAGAGCTCCAGTACAACGTTATTGGAGCAACTTTCTAAAACTATCCAATCACTGAACGTCACTTTCGATCCCTTATTTGGATAACTATCTGCAGTATCCCCCTGCTGGCCCAGGGTGAGAACTTCAGTACATAACACTTAAGAATCTCTGAAAATCAAAAAATATGTACTGTTAATGGATTCCCTTGAAAACATAAAACCAAATAAACATAAGTCTTATAAGTCTCTGAAAGTCTTTCAAGACTACACAACTCTGAAAGAAGCAATGTATCAGATTCTTATCTGGTGAAAACAGGTTGTAAATCTTTGTTTATGGTGTCCAACGCTGCTGAAGTAGTTCGCAAACAGACGTTGTGAACACTGATTCTGGATATACCCACTGTTTCGTGGAATTCTTCTTCAGCACAGCAGAAGGATACAGAAATGCTTCATTAACCCATCTATATGGTGAATTGAAATGTATAACAACAATTGCTATAGAGCAGCGGTCATAAAGTTATGTAGTCACTGCTGCCTCTCCATTCTGGACACAGCTTGGAATTGACCAGGCTGTTAATGGTTCAAAAACATACGTAGCTAAAGAACTGGGTTTCTTTCCTTTCTTTCTTTACACGTGAAGTATCTGCCTTGCAGCACAAATCCAGCAATCAGTTACATTTTAATGAATTTGTGGTCAGCTTATAACTGAACCTTGGGCACTAGGCACAGACCATGGAGGTAAAATATCACCTTTATACTTTGGGAAAGTACAAAGGCATTTATCTGGCCTTTTGGAGGTCGTGGGGAGAAAATGCTGAGCTGGATGGAACTTGGCCGGAAACAGATCTTATTCATAGCTGTCCACCGTCCCTTATTTGGCGGGAAACTCCCTTATCCCAGCGCCGTTTCACGCTGCTGTCCCGGATCGATGATATCCCATAAATTTCCCGGGTTTCAAAGGAAGCAGCTCCTCTCCCTCCCTCCCTCCCTGCCGGCCAGGGAGGAGGGAGGCTCCAACTGTGTGGCTTGGCTGCGTTGTTCACCCAATAAGGAGTCTAAGAACGACTGGGGGGCGGAGCTTGCATGCCTTGTGCTGATCAAATTGGCCACATTGCCTGGGGACTCGCCTTTGCTCAGCACTTCCCAGCGGAGAGGTGACAGTGGTTTTCCTTGCTGCATTCCCTTTGCCGGGTTGCTGTGCTGTGGGAACCACCGCTTGAGGCTTCGTTTGGCTGCTGGCTGGGCTTTCTGCCTTTGGCTCGGAGGGGCTCAGAAGTTGAACATACCTGTGCTCGGAATCTGATGGATACGTCATCAATGGCCCACTCACCCTTGCCAGGGAAAAGGTCTGTCTGGAGTGGGGGCACATGGTGGGGGGAAAGGAAATCCTTTATTTTGGCTGCTGATCCCTTATTTTCGAGGCTGCTGGTCCCTTATTTTCAAATCTGTAAGTTGACAGTTATGATCTTATCTGATACTTTTACTTTTTGAAAGAGGTCCTCACAGCATCCTGTAGCAGGAACCTTGGGCCATTTGCAACCACATTCACACAGAAAATCAAGGGGATCTTGTGATGTAGTTTCCCAACCAAAGCAAGCATAGAAAAGTACACTCTAAAATGCATGTGTTAGTGAAAATAGCAAATAAAATTGTACTGTATTTGATGGAATAGATTTTAAAACCATTTATGATAGGCAAAATTGCATATTTTAAAATGAGTTTATTGAGAGACATTTACATGGAGATGTGTATAATTTTTTTTGTTCAATTTAAAACATATATCAGAAAGTTCTACAGAGACAGAAACGAAAGTTGACAGAATTGCCCGTGTCTGATCAAAATCCATTCGTGCTTTCCCAAAATAAGAAACCTTGGAGATTTCCAAAGAGATGCTATCATCCACCGGATATAAGTAGATCTCTAACCAGCACAACATCTTCCAGGATCTGTTTTTCAAATGTGTCTGAAGCATTATTTTTGGATTACTTAGAAAGCCATAGCCAGCGATTCCTTTTATTGTTTCAAAAGGCCTTTGTCATCAGGCAAGCCCAGAAAACATGCAAAACGCCTCCTTCCATTTGACACCTCCAGCTGAGGGTTTTCCCTTCCCTTTTTTTCTGTTTTGTTCAGCAGCAAGGTTCTGCGCGAGGCTTACTTTGGAGAAAAAGAACCCTAGCATGTGCACCAATTCAGTCACTTCCGATCAATTCATTCAAGCAATGCTTCTTCAAGTTGAACAAAAGCAATAAAGGAAAATGTGAGGTGCTCTGGCGATTCTTCCTCGATATTGGAATCTGGAGCCTGCCTGCTTCTACCTTTCTCCTTGCCCAGTGGACACTTCCATCACAGATTAAGAACATAAAAGCCATATTCGATCAGGATAAAGAGAAATCTAGTATGGCAATCTGTTGTCACAGTAGCTAAACAGGTGTCCATGGGAAGTCTGTAAGCAGCACCTGAGTGCAACAGCACTTTCTCGTACAGTGGTACCTCGGGTTAAGTACTTAATTCGTTCCAGATGTACGTTCTTAACCTGAAACTGTTCTTAACCTGAAGCACCACTTTAGCAAATGGGGCTTCCTGCTGCTGCCGCGCCACCGGAGCACAATTTCTGTTCTCATCCTGAATCAACGTTCTTAACCTGAGATACTATTTTTGGGTTAGCGGAGTCTGTAACCTGAAGCGTATGTAACCCGAGGTACCACTGTACTTAGATTCCCATCATCTTGTACTCAGAGGTACATTGACCCCACAGTGACGGGGGGACATAGTCATCTTGGCTAGTGGTTATCAATGGCCTTATCCTCTAGGATGTTTTGCCTAACTGCTCAGCAACCTCTGACGTTGCTGCAGACATCTCCATTTTTCTTCTCCATTTTTTCCAAAAAACATTATATATAAACAAGAACTAAAGTAGGGTGAATTTTCTTTTCCACCTTTCCATGTTCTTATTTTTGACAGACAAATTCAGTGTGAAGATTCGGAGACGTTAGCAATTTGTCAAATATAAATAAATAAGGCAATTTGGAGCATTTCATTTGGGTCTGTTGAAAGCTGTAGTGTTTGGGAATGGCACCCGGCATCGAGATGCCAATTATTTCAGGAATTGCCTGAAATGGCTGGCAGATTTCTTTTGTTTTTGTTTCCTGCTGCTGCTGCTGCTGTTCATTCATTCATTCATATATTTGATGCCTGCATTTTGGTTGAAAGTTTAAATAGAGAGAGAGAGGAGAAAGTAATGTGGAGTGGAATGGATAATATTATATTATTATTATTATTATTATTATTATTATTATTATTACTATTATTATTATTTACATTTGTATACAGTCATACCTCTTGTTAAGGGACGCGGGTGGTGCTGTGGGTTAAACCACAGAACCTAGGATTTGCCAATCAGAAGGTCGCGATTCGAATCCCCGCGGCGGGGTGAGCTCCCGTTGCTCAGTCCCTGCTCCTGCCAACCTAACAGTTTGAAAGCACATCAAACTGCAAGTAGATAAATAGGTACCACTCTGGTGGGACGGTAAACGGCATTTCCGTGCGCTGCTCTGGTTCGTCAGAAGCGGCTTAGTCATGCTGACCACATGACCCAGAAGCTGTATGCCGGCTCCCTTGGCCAATAAAGCAACATGAGCACCACAACCCCAGAGTCCGCCATGACTGGACCTAATGGTCAGGGTTCCCTTTACCTTTATACCTCTTGCTGCGTTTGCTTCACATTGCAGCCTTTCACTGTGCACACATGCGCAGAAGTGTTCTGTGCGCTTCACACATGTGCAGAAGCACCACTCTAGTTGCGGACTTTTCGGGGTGCAAATGGCACCCCAGAATGGATCGTGTCCGCAACTAGAGGTGCCACTTTATTGCCCTATGCCCGCAGGCCTCAGGTTGGTTCACAAGATGAAATCACAATATAAAAATACAAAATGCATAATCAAAATGAAAGGAACCCAATATCTCTCCCCCCCCAAAAAAAATATACATTTATCCATAATATAAATATGTGCATGATATATACATAACATACATTTACAGAGCCACCACTTCTTCATTTTTTTTACTGATCTTATTGTGGTATTGCGTTCTTATGTGCACTTCAGGGACCCCAATCAAGAGAACCTGCCCCGAGAACACAGGGTTCAAAGGTGGTGGCTCAGGGTCTGTGGCCCCAGCTAGCCAACCTCCTTGGACTTTTGGACACGCTTCAGATTTTGAGCGCATAATCCATAATGTGGCACCCCATGTCAGCCCAAAATTTGGTGCCCCTAAATGGATCTTCTCAGTCTCATTTCCACACCCCTTTGGATCAGTGTCCTGTGCCTGTGGTGCCCTAAATCCAGCATTGTTTGAGAGTGAGGGCTGTGGGCACCAGTCACAAAATGCCTGCCATGGCAGCAGAATGGTCTGGCATTATACAAAATTTAAGGTAAAAAGTAAAGGTAAAGGACAGTTAAGTCCAATCAAAAGCAACTATGGGGTTGTGGCACTCAGCTCACTTTCAGGCCAAGGGAGCCGGCATTTGTCCACAGACAGCTTTCCTGGTCATGTGGCCGGCAGGACTAAACTGCTTCTGGCACAATGGGATGGAAGCCAGGGCACACAGAAATGCCTTTTACCTTCCCGCTGCAGCAGGGGCGCCGACTTATAAAAAATATGGGGGGGGGCGGGGGCCCATACCGACTTATAAAAAATATTGGGGGGCCCAAGACCTCCAAACCGCTGCTGCTGGGGGAACGAAAGGGGCGAGCCCCGGGCTGCCCCGACCTTAAGTGAACCTGTGAGGGCCCGCCCTTTGTGGCAGCTGATTGGCTGCCGCCGTGGGCGGTGAATATTAATGAGCTAGGGGGAATCCCCGCTTCTCGCGGGGCTGACGTCAGCCCCGCGAGATTGTTGATGGGTCGAGAGCCCGCAACCCCACCCCCTCTCTAGATCGGGAGTGGCTTTGTTTTAACTCATTACTGAATGTATTTTAAAAGGTAACTATCGTCAAACAAGGAAAATAAAAAATACCAACATAATTTTGTGATTTTACAAAGCATAATATAACTAATAATTTTCTTAAATTATTGGGGGGGGAGCCCCCCCAAACAAATTTTTGAGGGGGCTCGGGCCCCCTCAGGCCCCATGGAGTCGGCGCCTATGCGCTGCAGCCGTACCTGTTTATCTACTTGTGCTGGCCTGTTTTTGAACTGCTAGGTTGGCAGGAGTTGGGACAGAGCAATGGGAGCTCACTCCATCTTGGGAATTCGAACCGCCGACCTTCTGATGGGCAAGCCCAAGAAGCTCAGTGGTTTAGACCACAGCGCCACCCGCATCCCTACAAAATTTAAGAGAGTACAGTGGCCCGCTGCTTCTTCCCCCACATCCCCCAGACAATCTCGTGCTTACTGTGGGAAGTCAGCTATGTCCTGCTGGTCCTGATATGGAAATAAAACTGTCAAAGGCACAAGAACCCCGCTTTCCTCAATGCCAGCCCTAAATCCAAACCTAGGCTGCCATTTTGTACCCACTTAAACAGTCCATCTCCAGTTATGGCCACAGGCTCAAGAATGTTACTTGCCCAAAAATGGAAAGAAGAAGTTCCAGCAAAGGAAGAATGGATAAAAAAACTTATGGAGTATGCAGAAATGGCGGAACTTACCGGAAAAATAAGAAATAATATTTAATAATAAGAAAAAAGAATAAATATTTAATAATAATATTAAAAGAATAATATTTAATAAGAAGAAAGAAGAAAAAAGATAACAAACTTTTTATAAGAGAATGGAAATGGTTTATTGGATGTTTAGTAACAAACTGTTAACAGATAAGAACATTGGCTGGATTATTGTAATAACCTTCAGTTTTCTAAGAGTATATATTAAAAGTAGATGAATAAATGAGCACATTAAGTTAATTTGGATATGCAGAAAATATTAAAAATAAATTTAAGGAACCACAGAAAGAGGGGGAAGGAAGTCGAGTTTTGAAACATTAGAATGTTTGTAAAATTATTGAAATGTATAAAACTGAGAATCATAAATGAAATATATTTTTGAAAGTTGTGGCCACAGGATTGTGGTCTTTTTGAAAGGCTAGTGTGTTGAGAAGCAAGGCAGCTCACCCTTTATATTGGAAAGGAAGGAAAGAATTTGAGAAAAGAAAATGCACACAGCAGACAGGGCAGTTTCAAAGAATCTTTATTAGTCTGTTTCCTCCTTTTTTGAAACCTTCTCAGCAGTTCCTTTCTGCTACACGTTTTAATGAAAAGATCTTCCAGCTGATGTGTAGCCCCACGTGGTGCCATAATGGACAACGAAGCAAGGAAGAGCCCAGCTCTTTATTCTTCTTCAACTTGAAAGCATTTCTCCAGCGATAGCTTGGAGGCAAGGCTGAACTGGTGGCAGACTCTGCATTGTCATGGTTTCCAGCGTTCCAGAACATTTGCACAAAACAAACCTTGTCCTGCGCCTTTCATTATATGTGTGTGTGTGTGTGTGTGTGTGTGTGCGTGTGCGTGCAATGAACATAGAAACATACATCACGTGTGCATATCATAAACAAGCAGAAAAAAGAGTATTTTGAGAAACGATGCCCGGTTTTTATGGTTTATATGAAGCAGAAATTTAAAATAGAACCATTTTGTGCATTCTTCCTGCTGTCATTAAAAAAATAAAAAAATTGACTATATGATTATGATTAGTCAATTTCAGGTACTCTTAATTTCTCTTTTTTCCCTAGTCTTGAGTTCAGTTATCCGCACTTACATATCAGTTTGCAAGGGACTTTTAAGTCCTTGTGAAAATTCAGCAGCATTTTAATACAAATTTAATACAAATTTAATACAAATTTGCATTTTAATACAAATTTCTCCCTAATAGACACGTTTTTGAGAAGCAGTTTCCTAATAGACACGTTTTTGAGAAGCAGTTTCTCACTTTTCCATCTTATTTTCATTAATAAACTTAATGAAAATATGCTTCTTGGCTAGTAAATGCTTCTTGGCTAGTAAATCAGCTTTTGATATCATTGGCTAAGGCATCTTTCTGGACCATCTCCATGGGTTGAGAGTTGGAGGCACCGCTTTAGAGTGGTTCCATTCCTACCACCATGGCCAGATTGGGGGTTATGTGTCTGCATAAAGGTAAAGGTAAAGGGACCCCTGACCATTCGGTCCAGTCGTGACTGCCTCTGGGGTTGCGGCTCTCATCTCGCTTTATTGGCCGAGGGAGCTGGCGTACAGCTTCCTGGTCATGTGGCCAGCATGACTAAGCCACTTCTGGTGAACCAAAGCAGCAAACAGAAACGCCGTTTACCTTCCCACCTGAGTGGTACCTATTTATCTACTTGCACTTTGATGTGCTTTCGAACTGCTAGGTTGGCAGGAGCAGGGACCGAGCAATGGGAGCTCACCCCGTCAAGGGGATTCGAACCGCCGACCTTCTGATAGGCAAGCTCAAGAGACTCTGTGGTTTAACCCACAGCACCACCTGCGTCCCTATGTGTCTGCATACTGACAGCTTAATTATGAGGGAAAACAATGTACCACTTTGTCCCCAATGCTATCTAAAATGTACATGAAGCTGTGGTAGTAAGTGGTCATTCATTCAATCTATTTATATACCACCCTTTATCCAGAGATCCCAAGGCAGTGTGCAACATTAAAAACAGAATTTACGCAGCATAATAAAAATAATAAAAATATCACACAGTACAATAATGCACAGCTAACAAAAGCTCAGCTGAAAACTTGCACCAGATTGAAATTGGCCCTCTAGCAAGTGCTAGGAAAGGAAACAACTTTTAAGAGCTTTCAACAAACTGGAGGAAACTACCCCTAAAATTGGGGTGGGGGGGATCATTGGGAAACAGACCACAATGATTTACTACTGGTTTTATTTAATCTGTCCATCAGGGCAGCTGTAGACTAGCTATGTGATAAAATGCACAGGGAATGCATTATTTTACGATCATTTTAAATGATGTAAAAATATTACAGTTAATGCCGTTTTGATGGGTCTGCAAGAAGAATCCCCGCCGCCACCATAAATCAATGGTCAAATTATTATCTGTGAAATTCGCTGGGCCTGTTGAGGTTGCTCTTGGAATTTTCACTGAAGTTGGTGGCGGTACTACACAGTCGTTATCATGATGCATAATTCAATCTAGCTGGCTGGGATAAGCTGTGATGATTTACGATGGGTTAGCTTGACTGCCAAAAGTAGGGGCGGGGAGTCTTCCATTCTACACAGGAGCTTCAGGGAATTCACTGGGTAAGTAGCCTGGAGCCAATGATGAGTGGACCCAAAGAATGTCAGAAGAACCTGGCTACTGAATCAACATGTTGTTGTTGTTTAGTCATTTAGTCATGTCCGATTCTTCATGACCCCATGGACCAGAGCACACCAGGCACTCCTGTCTTCCACTGCCTCCCACAATTTGGTCAAACTCATCCTGGTAGCTTCGAGAACACTGTCCAACCATCTCGTCCTCTGTCGTACCCTTCTCCTTGTGCCCTCTATCTTTCCCTACATCAGGGTCTTTTCCAGGGAGTCTTCTCTTCTCATGAGGTGGCCAAAGTATTGGAGCCTCAGCTTCAGGATCTGTCTTTCCAGTGAGCACTCAGGGTTGATTTCCTTAAGAATGGATAGGTTTGATAAGTCATCATAGAATTGGTCAATTTCAGTTTCTTCAGCACCAGTAGTTGGTGCATAAACTTGGATTACTGTGATGTTAAAAGGTCTGCCTTGGATTCATATCGAGATCATTCTATCATTTTTGAAATTGCATCCCAGTACAGCTTTTGCCACTCTTTTGTTGACTATGAGGGCCACTCCATTTCTTTTACAGGATTCTTGCCCACAGTAGTAGATACGATGATCATCCAAACTGAATTCACCCATTCCTGTCCATTTTAGTTCACTGATGCCCAGGATGTCAATATTTATTCTTGCCATCTCATTTTTGACCACATCCAGCTTACCAAGCTTCATGGTTCTTACATTTCAGGTTCCTATGCAAAATATATATATATATAACAGCATTGGACTTTCCTTTCGCTTCCAGGCATATCTGCAACTGAGCAACCTTTCGGCTTTGGCCCAGCCGCTTCATCAGCTCTGAATCTACTTGTACTTGTCCTCCGCTCTTCCTCAGTAGCATGTTGGATGCCTTCCGACCTGAGGGGCTCATCTTCCAGCGTCATAACTTTTATATGCCTGTTGCCTTTGTCCATGGAGTTTTCTTGGCAGGGATACTGGAGTGGCTTGCCGGTTCCTGCTCCAGGTGGATCACGTTTGGTCAAAATCTCCACTATGTTCTGTCCTTCTTGGGTGTCCCTGCATAGCATAGCTCATAGCTTCTCTGAGTTATTCAAGCCCCTTCTCCATGGCAAGGCAGTGATCTGCACCATGTATAATTTTATATCCATCTATTATGTTGCCCCTTACTCACTTTTCCCCTAAGCTGAAATCCCCCAGACATTGCAACCAGAAGTGGGGGGTCGGTTCCTCTTCTCTCTTTCCTACACTCCCCTTTGCTCCCTCCTCCTTCTCTCTCTGCTACTTACTTTTCTGAATTTCATCCATCCCTGATGCTCCCATGAAATCAGGCCCAATGTCCCTGACATAAGGATTAAATCTGAAGCAGGATTTACCGGTGCAAGAGGCTTTGTAATTGGTTTCTTATTCCAACCCATAAAAATGAGATGATGATTATTGTTCCCATTTCACTGATGAGGAGCCAATGCAGTGAGACAGCCGCCTTGCTAATTCACACATGCATCACAGTCTCTTTATGACTGCAGCGTTGGGTGATGGACTGAGCTGGTTTAGAAACAATCTCACAGGAAGGCAATACACATCACCTCACATCACCTGGAACTAGAGATCCTTGAGGAGTTGAGTCTTTGCATGCACCTGGGAAGGTGAAGGTCGGGGCAGATATACATCAAAATTTGCAAATGCTGGAAGGTAGCACTTGCACTTTCCAAATTTTCTGTCGCAGTTATTGGCTTAAGAGAAACAGAGGAAAAAATATTTCACATACAGTTTAGAATTAGGCGCAGTGTATATTTTAGATAGGGTTGCACTTTCTCTGAAAGAGCAGGTGCGCATTTGCAGGGGATTGGGTACTTAATCCATTACTGTCACAGGAATCCATTACTGTCACAGGAACACCTTTCCCCAAAGTTGGCTGATATTCCAGTGTTGGACCTTCCTAGATAGAAGGAGCTTCGGTACAGTGGCCCATGAATGGCAATCTCATGACTAGACTACTGTGATACTCTCTAGGGTGGTTCATAAAAACCTTTTTTTTGAGAATGCCTGCTCTAAAGGTCTTATCTTGCTTAATAATAATAATAATAATAATAATAATAATAATAATAATTTGTTATTTGTACCCCGCCCATTTGGCTGGGTTTCCCCAGCCACTCTGGGCGGCTTCCAACAAAGATGAAAAATACACTAAAATGACACATATTAAAAACTTCCCTGAACAGGGCTGCCTTCAGATGTCTTCTAAATGTCAGGTAGTTGTTTATCTCTTTGACATCTGGTGGGATGGTGTTCCACAGGGTGGGTGCCACTACTGAGAAGGCCCTCTGCCTGGTTCCCTGTAGCTTTGCTTCATGCAGTGAGGGAACTGCCAGAAGGCCCTCAGCGCTGGACCTCAGCATACGGGCAGAACGAAGGGGGTGGAGATGCTCCTTCAGGTATACTGGGCCGAGGGATTATATAGCTATATCTGAAATTTCATGCATATCAGTTAATATCTTGACCCTCCTCCACAAAAGTTGCTGTTTACTTGGCCGTTTTCCTATGTCGTGAAGGCTGAAATTTCAATTCAGTGGAGCTGGGTCAAGATATTAATTGATATGCATGAAATTTCAGATATAGCTATATAATCCTAGTGTAGTAAGATATGACCTTTGGAGCAGGCATTTTTTTTAAAAAAAGTTTTTTATGAACTGCCCTAATGTGCTCTGTGTGGGGCCGCCCTTAAAGTTGCCTTGGAAGGTGTAACTCAAGCTTCCCACCACAATACTACAGGCATGTGATCCACACATGCTTGAAAGACCTGCCCTGGTTGCCAGTTCCCTACTAAGCCAGGTCTCACTATGCAATTTGGAGCATGCTTCCCTGAAAGAATGCTTTTTCCCATGAACTAAGATCTTCAGAGAAGGCCCTCCCAATTGCGTCTTGAACTGCATCCATCCATCTTGTGGCAACCTGGAGGAGGGCTCCCCCCCCCTCCATTATATATAAAAAAATAGCATATCATTTCCAACAGTCATTTAACATATTTTCTTATCTTATACAATGTTTTGGACTTCCATCAACCGCATAGTCGCCTTTGACTGGACTGGTCCTTTACCTTTTTTTACCTTTTTATTCTGCTAATAGCTGTGGGGATTAAATGAGGAATCATAGAATCATAGAATCATAGAGTTGGAAGAGACCACAAGGGCCATGGAGTCCAACCCCCTGCCAAGCAGGAAACACCATCAGAGCACTCCTGACATATGGTTGTCAAGCCTCTGCTTAAAGACCTCCAAAGAAGGAGACTCCACCACACTCCTTGGCAGCAAATTCCACTGTCGAACAGCTCTCACTGTCAGGAAGTTCTTCCTAATGTTTAGGTGGAATCTTCTTTCTTGTAGTTTGGAACCATTGCTCTGTGTCCGCTTCTCTGGAGCAGCAGAAAACAGCCTTTCTCCCTCCTCTATGCGACAGGAGAGACCCATGTTTGCCACCTTGAGCTCCTTGGAGAACAATGTGGGATGCAACTAAATACATAAAAGCAGGACCAAAAAAATCCCCACAGAGCATTTGTGGATTCCAGCATGCACTGGTTGGAGTTTGCCCATTCCATTCCAAAACCTTTGCAGGTGCAAAAAGTATTCAAAGCAGCATTACATATAAATGCCCATCATGAACACAAATCATCCTGGAGCACAATAAAGACATCTGGAAGGGAGTGATGCTTCACTGCATTGCTTTACCTTGGAATTTTCTTTTAATTGAAAAACAGTATTCAAATATTTGTCAATAAATAAAATAAGTGTGGGGGCGACTGGATGCCTGGACTAATTTCTTAGGAGGTGATTCGGAGTGAAGAAATAGCAAGCAAGAAAATATTTAAGCACATTCTCTGAAAAGTGTTCTTCCCAACACATCTCTCTGCTCCTTTTTAAAGACTGGGCTTTGTTACACATATTTGCATGCAGTATTTAGTTAGACCCTAAGTGTCTTAGCTTTATGGGGCTTTTTTTCCAATTAGGAAACGGGAACAGCCGTGTACTCTCACGGGGATAATATTCTGAAGTGGCAAATGTACTAAAGCGAGGCAAATGAATGCATTTTTCATTTTCTAAATTGTCAATTTGCCTCACGAGCCCTTGAAGATGCTTTGCAGTCTGGACAACAGCTAAAAACCGTTTGGAAAATTCAGGACATCGGAAACGTGAGCTTTGTCTTTATTGCAGGGTGTTCAAAGAGGTGTCGAAATTCAAGCCTTCACACCGCCACCCCAGAGGTCTCAACCTCTCAATATTCTAACCACAGTGATAATGAAGGTTTTTATTTCCCTTTAATATTTAGCTTCCCCTGCATGCGCACACACAAATGAGATGAGCATTCTGGGGAAATGGCTAGACATTTCAACTATTATTTAGTGCACCTTACTGCAGTCAATCCACACTAAACTGGATGCCAACATTCAACCATTATGCAAAAGCATTGGATTTGTGCAGGAAGTCTTATTGCACAAGAGGTCAACAGGACGTTGGTCTGAAGATGCTGCAAAAGTTCCTTCCAAGGCAGGGGAAACTGGTCTGTTGGGACAAAGGAGGCTCTATCTGCACCACCAACCTCAATCTCAATTTTGTTTGCATGGGCCCTGTTCTCCAATCTGTTAAGGTAATTTTGAATTCTGATTCTGTCTTCTGTGTTATTAGCTACCCCTCCCAGTTTGGTGTCAACTGCAATTCCTTCATCCAAGTTGTTTATATTATAATTATTACTATTATTATTGTTGTTGTTGTTGTTTTCCCCCAGCCGGAACTCACCGGAACCCAGTTCCATCACCTCTCAGATGGGCACCATTGCCATTATAAGAGAACAAGGGAAGTGTTGATGGTGAGTTCTGGAACCTCCCCCCCCCCCCAAAGGACATTATTATTATTATTGCAGCAATTTAAATTTCAGAATTTAAAACATTTAAAACCTAGCCAGGTGGTTGGGGTATTCTGGCACCTCCCCCCTGAAAAATAGCAATTATTATTATTATTATTATTATTATTATTATTATTATTAATTGTTGTTGTTGTTGTTGTTGTTATATCTGCCCTTCATCAGTAGATCCCAGGTTGCAACAATTTAAAATTCAGAATTAAAAACATTTAAAACCCATCCAAATGGGTGGGGTATAAATAATAAAGTGATTATTATCAATTAGATAGGTGATGATAGATAGATAGATGACAGATGATAGATTAGATAGATAGATAGATGATAGATAGACGATAGATAGATAGATGATAGAGAGCCAGATAGATAGATATAGATAGATAGATGATAGATGATAGATAGATAGATAGATAGATAGATAGATGATAGATAGATAGATAGATAGATAGATAGATAGATAGATAGATAGATGATAGAGAGACAGACAGATAGATGATAGATAGATAGATAGATAGATAGATAGATAGATAGATAGATAGACAGACAGATAGATATAGATAATAGATAGATAGATGATAGATAGATGATAGATAGATAGATAGATAGATAGATGATAGAGAGACAGACAGATGATTGATAGATAGATAGATAGATAGATAGATAGATAGATAGATAGATAGACAGATAGATAGATATAGATAATAGATAGATAGATGATAGATAGATAGATAGATAGATAGATAGATAGATAGATAGATAGATAGATAGAGATAGATAGATAGATAGATAGATAGATAGATAGATAGATAATAGATAGATAGATGATAGATAGATAGATAGATGGATAGATAGATAGAGATAGATGATAGATGATAGATAGATAGATGATAGATAGATAGATAGATAGATAGATAGATAGATGATAGATGATAGATAGATAGATAGATAGATAGATAGATGATAGATAGATAGATAGATAGATGATAGAGATAGATAGATAGATAGATAGATAGATAGATAGATAGATAGATAGATAGATAGATAGATGATAGAGATAGATAGATAGATAGATAGATAGATAGATAGATAGATAGATATAGAGATAGATAGATAGATAGATAGATGATAGATAGATAGAGAGAGAGAGAGAGAGAGAGAGAGAGAGATAGATATAGAGATAGAAGATAGATAGATGATAGATAGATAGATGATAGATAGATAGATAGATAGATGATAGATAGATGATAGATAGATAGATATAGATAGATACAGTAGATGATAGATATAGATGATGATAGATGATAGATAGATAGATAGATGATAGATAGATAGATAGATAGATAGATAGATAGATAGATAGATGATAGAGAGATAGATGATAGAGAGATAGATAGATACATGATGATGATAGATAGATAGATAGATGATAGATAGATAGATAGATAGATAGATAGATAGATAGATGATAGATGATAGATAGATAGATAGATAGATAGATAGATAGATAGATAGATGATAGATAGATAGATAGATAGATAGATAGATAGATAGATTAGATAGATAGATAGATAGATAGATGATAGATGATAGAATATAAATTGCAATAGCCTAAGCCAGGTACAGCTATTATGAACCTGTTTTGAATCTTTCAGAGTTGTTAAACTCAGCGCTTTTTTTCTGGAGGGATGCAGGGGTACACATACCCCTAAACATTTTGTGAATCTTTGTACTTTTGTCCATTTACTGTATTTATTTTCCCCAATTTGAAAATGGTGGTTTTCTTAGGTCAAACTGAGAGTTCCCCTAAACATTTTTATTTAGAAAAATAGCACTGGTTAAACTCATCCCCCCCCCCACACACATACAAAAATCTTAGTAAAAAGGAGGGAAACTGCTACTGAATAGGGACTATATGGTGTCTTTGTGTCTGAAATTCTGTGTTGCATCCCAGAAAAGAAGAAAAACCACACTCTTCCTTTCTCCTTCCATCCCCCAGAGCAAAAGAGCACCCCTGCATGCCTGTGTGTCACACTCTTCTAGGAAATGTCATAAATGTCATCATCAATGAGTATTAGCAATTAATTTAGCATTCTGAAAACCACTCATCTGCTCATCAGACATGGAAACAAGGGTCCCCCACGGTGCCGACTCCTTAGGAGATTTTATTCCATTTGCATATGGCACCAACAAACCTCAAAAGGTTTTGTAGCACATGGCACAATTTGGAAAGGAAATCAGGGTTTGAAATGCACAATCGACGCAGTCCAGAGATAAAGGGCCTTAGAGTGCTTGGCGCATAAATGGAGCTGCCCCACCATCAAACTTAATTTTTGAGTATTTCTTCAGCAAGGGGGTGTTAAAATTACGTTTCTGGTTGTGTGGAATTCAAATCTGCTTTTATTTTATTTTTGTGTGATTGGGCAACATTTAGCTTGGCAAATCTTCATTTTATGAAGAAGCACATAAAATGCTTTCGGAAAACCAGAGCATTTTAATTTTACCTTTTGAAGGTGTCAGGTAATGCTAGTAAATAATGATAATCAATTAATTAATAATCAAAATTTTAAGACAGAATATAACTGAGAGTACTTGGCAATTGTTTTCAATGATTTCTATGCCATTTTACAAACACGGTACTTTCCAAGTAACACTAAATTGTTTTAATTTGACCAAAATATCTTTTGATTTCCCATGTCACGTTACAACATGTCACTTTTTTGGGGAGTTGGAAGCTGAAAAATTCAACACACCGCAGTGGGGCAGGCTTTGACTGGCTGGCCACACTGGGCAGTCAAAGGGAAGATAGAACTTAACTCTGCCTTAACTTAAACTGCTGTGCTTTGCCACAGCTTCCAGTGCACTAGACATGGGTGGCGCTGTGGTCTAAACCACAGAGCCTCTTGGGCTTACCGATCAAAAGGTCGGCGGTTCGAATCCCCACAACGGAGTAAGCTCCCATTGTTCAGTCCCAGCTCCTCCCCACCTAGCAGTTCGAAAGCACATCAAAGTGCAAGTAGATAAATAGGTACCACTCCGGCGGGGAGGTAAACGGCGTTTCAGTGTGCTGCTCTGGTTTCACCAGAAGCAGCTTAGTCATGCTGGCCACATGACCCGGAAGCAGTCTGCAGGCAAACACTGGCTCCCTCAGCTAGTAAAGCGAGATGAGCGCCACAACCCCAGAGTCACCCGCGACTGGACTTAACAGTCAGGGGTCCCTTTACCTTTACCTAGTGTATTGGATGTCGCATCTGTTTTGTTTTATGTCATGCCTCTTCACAGCTATTTTGTGTTAGGCCACAATGCTACAATAGCCATTTTTTGAATTCCCAACATCCCAAATGTGCCCACTGGCCTCTGAAAGGTTGGCAGCTCTTGGACCAGCCCCCTGCAAACTGAGGCTTCTTCGGCACGTTCTCCTTCTGCGGCGATGGGTTTGAGAAGACCATAGCAGAGCAGGTAGGGGCAGTTCCTCTCGAAGGAATGAAGAAGCAAAGCAGGAGCACGGTTGTGCCCGCCTGACTCTTCTTGAAATTCTGCTTTGAACACTAAGATGCTTGAGTCAATATTGTTTTCCTGCAGCAGATGCCAGTATTAATTATTAAGCACTGTGGATACTGATCGCATCCATGAAATATGACAGAGTCCCCAGAGTCAGGCAGCAATGAGGTCTTCCGGGCTTTATCTTTCCCACTGCAGAATACTTGATTAGCATCCTGCCCAGTTTGGTATTAAATAAACCACGAACTTTGCTTGGGAAACCATTCCGTAGTCAAATAACAGTAGGCATCAGGAAATTTCCCTTCTGTTCAGCCGAATCCCGAATCCTCTCTCCCCTCTCTCAGTCCCCTCTCTGCATCTGTGCAACAAATTCGCTCTGTTGCTGCCATGCAGGCATTAAAAAGAGTTGTGTTGAGTCTGAAAAACTGTCCACATGGAGGGAAGAGTTCAGACTTTCAGTTTCCCCCCAGTATTGGATATTCAGAAAGGTATACAGCTGCTTTCCATGGAGGCTCCTTTTAGTGGCCAAAGCTGTAGACAGACTGTGGGGTCCCAGCTCAGTGCTAAATCATCTGTTTTCCCTGCAGGTCTCAGGTTCAATTAACTCCAACTTTATTAACTTTCAGGAGAAATTTGAACATTCCTGAAATATACTCGGAGTCAAGTGTGGATTTCATGCTCTTTATTCAGCTCATAGTAGTGAGGAATGTAAGTTCCCCCTAAATGTCTGCTTTATATACATTATTTACACAATGGGCCCCATGTGATTGGCTAATTCAGGGATTCTCCTGTAGGCCAATCAGGTTGCAGATTCACTTCTACCTGGAGCTGGATTGGGTGGCTCCTGTGGACCAAGCAGACTGCTGCATTCTGAATCCTATTCTTCTAGGACCAATCAGATTGCTGCATTTTGGATCCTATTCAACTCAGTACATAACAATTCCTGTTTACCCAGACGTTTTGTGGTTGATTAATACTATTTCTCACGACCCCAAGGTCACAGGGTGGAAGAATGTATTTAAATGCTTTTAGAGTGTTTTCTAACTCTAGCTTTTAGAAGTTTTTAATTGCAACTGTTTTAAAAATATATTTTAACTGGCTTGAAAGCAAACCATCAAACATTCCTCTAAAAGAAAAGCATCAAAAAGAAAGAAAGAAGTCTGACTGGCATCTCTCTATCAGCACAGATGCAAGCTCGATGTATGTCTTGGAATGTGGAATCATATCAAGAAAATGTAGGGTTCCCCCCCCTCCCTTTTCCTTCCCTGCTCCCCACTTTTGTTTGCAATTTACTTTCTTCTTATTTGTTGTAAGGTCAAGATATTTATGAATTATATATTTGTGAATAATCTTCAGTGCTGTACAATATAGAAAAATCAAGGAATCTGCACCAAATAGGATTCTGGCATTCATCTCCCTCGTCCCCTTTAACCACAGTTATAAAGAAACTTGAATATTGTGAGGAGAAGGGTGGGGGTGCAGAATCCAGTTAGAAAGAGAACGTATAAATATTTCATCGAGTGCCGCCGCTCCGAAAAATGTGAACAAATTAAGAATACTGGGTCTCACTTGCAACGATCTGTATTTTATGCAGTCTCTCTCGACAAGACTACAGAGCAGGAGAAAATCAGAAGGAGATGAAACTGTTGACTAAGGCAAGGTCTCTCGAGCAACATAGGTGGAATACACACAAATTTTAAAAATGCTGTGAAAATGCTTTTTTAAAAAAAAAAAAACTTTTTGAAAAGTGCATTGAACTTGCCATAGCTCACTGTCGCCATCTAGTGTCACGGTTGTACATTGCACTTTACAACACATTTAGAACGTTTTATTTGCAGCTGTATCGCTGAGTCCATAGACTAGGTCATTGCTTATATTACGAGGGACCTGAATTAATGGCTGCTGTATCAATGACATCTGTTTATCAGGTTTTCTCTCCCTGGAAAAACCCTGTCCTAATTGTCCCTTTTTGGAGGAATGTCTCTTAAAATATTTTAGTGTGAGAGCCCCTCCAGAAGTCATTTGTATTGCACTCATGATGCTCTTGAATACTGCTTGTGCTTGCAAACATTTTGGGGTGGTCATATGACTTCGCTGCCTATCAGTGCATATCCCATAATGTACTGCTGAAATCCCATAACTTGGGCTACATTCATACCATAGATTGATAGCGTTATTACACCACTTTAAGCAGATATGGCTTCCCCCAAAGAATTCTGGGAGCTGCAGTTAGGAGTTGTTAGGAGACCTCTATTCCCCTCACAGAACTACAATTCCTCACAGGACCATCAATGCCTCTTCCCAGGGAACTCTGGTAATTGTAGCTCTGCTAAGAGATTAGAGACCTCCTAACTCCCAGAACCCTGAACAAACTACAGCTCCCAGAAGTCTTGGGGGGGGGGGGAAGTCATGACTGTTTGAAGCGGTATCATAGTGCTTTCAAACTATGATGTGAATGTGGCCTTTGTTGACTTGTATATTCCAGGAGTCCAGGCGCTTACTTGGGGTTCATGTTTCCTTTTGGAAATGAGGCCCAGCAGAGACTGTAGTGTCTTTAGGATATATGGTTTTTTACACATATATACAAGCTGAGGCTATGTTGGAGGGGTTCAAAGCATTACACTCCAAGGGGGTTCTGTTTCTCCAATGTCCACAGTCCTGGATTCGAACTGCCAGCCCAAATGGTGCTCCGACCCAACTTTATCCAGCCTGCCACCACTTGCAAACTGACACCTTTTACCTTTTACCCTGCAAAAAAGCAGAGACATCACCTTGCCAACAAAGGTCCGTATAGTAAAAGCTATGGTTTTCCCAGTAGTGATGTATGGAAGTGAGAGCTGGACCATAAAGAAAGCTGATCGCCAAAGAATTGATGCTTTTGAATTATGGTGCTGGAGGAGACTCTTGAGAGTCCCCTGGACTGCAAGAAGATCAAACCTATCCATTCTGAAGGAAATCAGCCCTGAGTGCTCACTAGAAGGACAGATCGTGAAGCTGAGTCTCCAATACTTTGGCCACCTCATGAGAAGAGAAGACTCCCTGGAAAAGACCCTGATGTTGGGAAAGATGGAGGGCACAAGGAGAAGGGGACGACAGAGGACCAGATGGTTGGATAGTGTTCTCAAAGCTACCAGCATGAGTTTGACCAAACTGCGGGAGGCAGTGGAAGACAGAAGTGCCTGGCATGCTCTGGTCCATGGGGTCATGAAGAGTCGGACACAACTAAACGACTAAACAACAACAACCCTGCAAAACGTCCCCTAAAAACTCTTGCATCATCTTCTGCAAACTACCTAGAGCCGAAGGCAGGGATCTACCCATTAGCTGGCTCTCACATAGCCTGGGCTTTGCTGATGGCTTTCCTAATGGGTCGTAACAATTCCCTTGGTCCTCTTTTAATGGCCCATTAAAATGACAATTTGCTGAACTTGGAAAACTGGTTTTGCCTTTGTTTTGACACTGCTAAATTCAGCATCTGGAGCCCTGGATTAGAAGTGGGGTTCAGGAATTAGAAGGGGAGCTCAGGCTCCCCACAAGCTCATAGCAATATACATGAGTGTATGTGTAGAGAGAGATGGGGAGTGGTAATGGTGAGCTAGGACCAAGACCTAGATAAAAATCCTGACTTAACAATGAAACACAACTGGGTGACCTTTGGTTAGTCATTTTATTCCAACTTAAGCCTACCTCAAAGAATATAATTTATAATCACATTATAAAATGTTGGGGAGCAATCGAAGCATGACCCCGTCACAGCTCACTGGAGGAAAAAGTATGAACGTAGCAAATAAAAATAATAAATTGTGCTTTTATGCTTTTTGGAGATCCACTGAGAACAACAATTACAGAGCAGCCTCTCCTTGAACTGCTGAGTCTGGCAGCAGCTGGTGAGATTTTCATTTGATACCTCAACTTTTCATAACAAATACTTTAAGAGCAAGAATATGCCTTCTTGCTTTGTCTGAGATCTTGCTGATGTTATGACGTGGCCCCCAAATGCAGCTGGCTTGGTGAAGTGCCAGCTCAGCCGTCTTGCCAGACCATCAGCTCACCCAGGTTCAGTCCCCAACATCTCCAGGGACATTTGGGGTGAAACTCCTGCATGAAACCTTACAGAGCCAAGGCCAGTAGCCAGGGCTGAGCTAGCGGGGCGGGTGGTCTGCCTTGGTATCATTGTAGTGTTAGCTTAAATTGGCACAATATGTTGTTGTTGTTGTTGTTGTTGTTGTTGTTGTTGTTGTGCCCAGGGGACCAAATTTTATTTTCGCAGCTCTTCTCCTCATCGAAATTGTCAGTTTGCCAACTGATAATTTGGAAGGAAGGGAGAAGTGTCAAAAACAGCAGTAGGGATTTCCCCTTAATTAGTCTCAAATAGAGACGGTGAAAGAGATATAGTGGAGTGCATTGGATGAATCCCAAATCCTGAACTAAAACCATGTGCCTCAGAGAGACTATGGATTTTACAGAGGTGAAGCAGGATCTATAGGAGGCAGCAGAAGTCAAAGCAGTGATCCCTGAAGTGCTTTGGAGTGCCTTGGTGACCCAGGTGTTGGGGTGGAGGGGGAAAGCCGCAGACAAGCATCTGCTAAAAGTGGAACTAAACATCTCTAAGTTTACCATTTAAGGAAAATATAGGGTGGGGGAAAAGAAGAGCAGACAGCAAGGTGGAAAGAGGAAGTGGATCCATTATAATGGATGGACATTCCTTGCATTGGAAACTCATAGAACCATAGAATTGTTGAGTTGGAAGGGATCGCGAGTGTCATCTAGTCCACCTCCTGCAATGCAGGTAGCTTTTGCCCCACATTGGGCCTGAACCCTGAGATTTCAAGTTTCATGCTCTACACACTGACCTATCCATGCACTGGTATAGACTACAGTGACACCTTTGAATGATGGATTTCTTATGAATTGCAGTTGCCTGATCAGTGCTCCAACTAAGGCCCCGTCTGCACGATCCATTTAAAGTGGCATCATAACACTTTATATAGCCATGGCTTCCTCCAAAGTATCCTGGGAGCGGTAGTTTCTTAAGTCTGCTGAGAGTTGCTAACGTAAAGGTAAAGGTACCCCTGACCGTTAGGTCCAGTTGCGGATGACTCTGGGGTTGCGGCTCATCTCACTCTATAGGCCGAGGAAGCCGGCGTTTGTCCACAGACAGCTTCCGGGTCATGTGGCCAGCATGACTAAGCCATTTCTGGAGAAACCAGAGCAGCGCACGGAAACACCGTTTACCTTCCCTACTTATCTACTTGCTCTTTGACGTGCTTTCGAACTGCTAGGTGGGCAGGAGCTGGGACCGAACAATGGGAGCTCACTAGGAGAGCCCATATTCCACCTTAGAGAGCTGCAATTTCCTAGAGTTCCCTGGGATGTGAAATGGATTGTTAAACCCCTCTGAGAATTGCAGATCTTCGGAGGAAATAAAGGGTCTCCTAACAACTTTCAGCACCCCTAACAAATCACAGTTCTCAGAATTCTTTGTGGGAAGCCATTACTGTTTAAAGATGATGCCTGATGGGGCGTAATAGACTGAGGCAGTACTCTGGAGGTGGTATTCCAAAGCAGTAAATAGTGGAGGATATAGGTGCCAACTCCTAGGGGATGAGGTCCCTTCATCCCCCCTAAAATATTTGAGGAGGGCAGCTCACCCCAAAAGTGGATGGAAATTGCTTTTCCAATGGTGTGTGCACCGAGTCTTGTGATTGATTATGCAGGGTAGGCTCACCCTCCCCGCCCAGTGTTCAAAACTCCCACTAGGCGCATTTTATGGCAGGGAATTTCATGAGTGCAAGCAATTTCTGAGCTCTGGGTGCAGTACCACGCCTAAGATTTCAGATTAAAACTGCAGAGTGGAAGGAAAGGAGGAACTTTTTCTGCCTCCCCGCTTCCAGCTATTCTCTGAAGACTGTGGAAGAGACTCTCTTAAGAATATTAGAGGGGTGGGCATGGGAAGGACTAGACCGTGTGAAAAATGAACATAACATTTTAACTGCAGTTCATTCATTTTCAGCTTTGTATATACAGTGGTACCTCTGGTTACATACTTAATTTGTTCCAGAGGTCCGTTTTTAACCTGAAACTGTTCTTAACCTGAAGACCACTTTAGCTAATGGGGCTTCTCGCTGCTGCCGTGCCACTGGAGCAAAGTTTTTAACCCGAGGTACTATTTCTGGGTTAGCGGAGTCTGTAACCTGAAGTGTATGTAACTTGAAGCGTATGTAACCCAAGGTTCAGAACTACTGAACACTGAACCACCAGTTAGTAGGCCATTAATTATCACTCCTTTGAGACAGCTTGACCAATCAGGGAGCGGTCTCCATGTCTCTGTTATCACCAGGCAGACTTACTCCTTCAGATTGCCTTCTGGCTGTCTGCCAAACCTTAACTGACTCTGTGTGAGTAGCTGCACGTACACAGTTTCCCAGCACCACTGTATATAAAAAAGCACACCTAGATATTCTGTTGCAGTGCCCATAACTTAGGTTTAAGGTGCCATTTAGCACCTAGCCTTCATATCTCAGATTCTTTTTTTTCTTTTCTTTTTTGCACACTAATGTTTATTAACGTTCTTATGTCACATTGGTAAAGAATATCATATTACAATGGAATGCTTATCATCATATAGTGTTCAACATGTATACAAAATTTATATACAAAGTTTATATACCTGAAGATAACAAAAAGGCAAGAAAAAAACAGGGACAAAAAACTATTCCAAAGTCATATCTTTACGAACACTTTGGACTTCCTGTCTCTCCCATTGTATATTCCTTTTTTACAATTGAATGTACTCTTATTATTGTATATTTCTTTATATTTTGTCTAATATATTCCTATATCAATATGTACCCTTGGTCTTATTTCTCAACTCAGCCTCTCTCCAACGTCAATCAAATGCTAGCATAGATAGCAAAGCTTTACTGTATTTTTGAACATATATCTTATATCTATCCCATTTTTCCATTGGCCCTGCCCTAAATATTTTATTCAAGTTGGCACCCTTGGTGGAGGGGGCTTCCACTTCATGGCTCAGCCACCAAAATGACTTAGGCACCTCCTCCTGACAGAAACTGCAATCTTACCAAATGAAACCAGGTGTGTTGGGGGGAGAGGAGGAGAGTGGTGCTGCACTTGTTGTTGTTTAGTCGTTTAGTCGTGTCCGACTCTTCGTGACCCCATGGACCAGAGCACGCCAGGCACTCCTGTCTTCCACTGCCTCCCGCAGTTTGGTCAGACTCATGTTTGTAGCTTCGAGAACACTGTCCAACCATTTCGTCCTCTGTCGTCCCCTTCTCCTTGTGCCCTCCATCTTTCCCAACATCAGAGTCTTTTCCAGGGAGTCTTCTCTTCTCATGAGGTGGCCAAAGTATTGGAGCCTCACCTTCACGATCTGTCCTTCCAGTGAGCACTCAGGGCTGATTTCCTTAAGAATGGATACGTTTGATCTTCTTGCAGTCCATGGGACTCTCAAGAGTCTCCTCCAGCACCATAATTCAAAAGCATCAATTCTTCGCCGATCAGCCTTCTTGATGGTCCAGCTCTCACTTCCATACATCACTACTGGGAAAACCATAGCTTTTACTATACGGACCTTTGGTGGCAAGGTGATGTCTCTGCTTTTTAAGACGCTGTCTAGGTTTGCCATTGCCTTTCTCCCAAGGAGCAGGCGTCTTTTAATTTCGTGACTGCTGTCACTATCTGCAGTGATCATGGAGCCCAAGAAAGTAAAATCTCTCACTGCCTCCATTTCTTCCCCTTCTATTTGCCAGGAGGTGATGGGACCAGTGGCCATGATCTTCGTTTTTTTGATGTTGAGCTTCAGACCATATTTTGCGCTCTCTTTCACCCTCATTAAAAGGTGGTGCTGCACAGAGATCTCTAAATCATTCCATACTGAGCTGCAGACTGAAAAGCTCTGTCGCCCCACCACAATAGGGTCCGAAAGGGATGGGGGCGCCATTGTTTCCCCCCATCGTGAAACTTGCTCACCTTCCAGATATATCCTTGCCCAGATTTTCCCATTCCAAGCACTGGACGTAATGCAAATCTGCCAGCCTGAATCATCCTAAGGCACAAAAGGCAAATCAGTGCATTTCCCCCGTGAAAGCTCCCTTCCTTGTGAGGGAGAATAAAATAATGCCCTCTGGGTTATTTAGCAACAATAGCCTGCCAAGGGTTTTTTAATTTTATCTCCAGGGCTCATGGCAGGCTGCAGAGTCATGAAAGGTCGCACCTCAATGGAATTCATTGTTATTTGAATTGGGGGCTGAATGCTCCAAGCATTATGAGCAAGAAGACTTATTTAAAAACCAAGGAATGATTCAGAGCAGGGGGTGGTGAATCCTGAGACCCAAGTGAATGGTTCAGAATGAGGAGAACAATTCTATATTTCCATATATTGTATTGCTCTTCTGAATTCACAGCTGCCTAAAGAAATTATTTGACAAAGATTCTCACTCTGCAAAACACCAGGGCCCCAATCCAAAAGGAGGAAAGGTTGTAGATGTACAGTTGTGCCTTGGATCCCAAACGCCTTGGTACTCGGACGTTTTGGCTCCCGGACGGCGGAAGTGAATGTTCCGGTTTGCGAGCGTTCTTTGGAACCCAAACGTCCGACGGGCTTCCGCGGCTTCCGACTGGCTGCAGGAGCTTCCTGCAGCCAATCAGAAGCCGTGCTTTGGTTTCTGAATGTTTTGGAAGTTGAACGGACTTCCGGGATGGATTCCATTCAACTTCCAAGGTACCACTGTACATTGGCTTTGCAATGCCTATTTAATGGTTCATTTAAAGACCTTCTTGTTTGCACTATACAATTGTACATCATCATCATTATTATTACTAATAATACTACTGCTGCTGCTACTATTAATTTAGGATTCGCTTCCTATGAGGCATCTAGAATATAGAATCATAGATTTGTAGAGTTGGAAGGGACACAAGGGTCATCTAATCCAACCCTCTGCAATGCAGGAATCTCAGCTAAAGCATCCATGACAGAAGACCATCCAACTTCTGCTGAAAAACCTCTAAGGAAAGAGAAGAGCATACCTCATACAGTTGCATAGGTAAAAACAGACAATTGACAATATAAATACAATTTAGAAACAAAGTAATACAGCTGGGTATGCAAAATCAATTTGAAATCCGATACAGATAGCATCTGAGAAAGCAATCTCCACTTACCTGTATTACAGTCATACCTCGTGTTGCGTTCCGCTCTAGTTACGGACTTTCAGCTTACGAATGTGGCAAACCCAGACGTGTTTACTTCTGGGTTCGCCGCCCGCGCATGCGCAGAAGCGATCGATCGAAGTGCTCGATAGCACCGCGCACATGTGCAGAAGAGGCACTGTAGTTGTGGACTTTTCGGGGTGCGAATGACACCCTGAAACGGATTAAGTCCGCAACTAGAGGTACCACTGTAATAGTGAAATACAATTAAGAAGAGGTACAGTGGTACCTTGGGCTACAAACACCTCGGGTTACAGACTCCGCTAACCTGGAAGTAGTACCTCGGGTTAAGAACTTTACCTCAGGATGAGAACAGAAATCACGCGCCAGCGGCGTGGTGGCAGTGGGAGGCCCCATTAGCTAAAGTGGTACCTCAGGTTAAGAACGGTTTCAGGTTAAGAACAGACCTCCGGAATGAATTAAGTTTGTAACCAGAGGTACCACTGTATATAAATAGTGATAGCGATATTTTAGGGAGCAGGCTTACATTACTTACATCATAGGAGCCTACACAACACCAAACACTATTGCTGTATGTAGGTTCTATTTTGTTTGTTTTTTATCTTATATTTTGGAAATGTGCATCCAGGTGTTTTTTTTCCTTTAAAAATTTTGGGCGGCCCCAAGAGGGTGGGGCCCTAAGCTATAGCTTGTTTGGTTTATACATAAATCCGGCACTGTATCCGCCTCACTCTGCCTGGTGGCAGAGCTGCCCCACTGTGTGTTCCCACAAAGGCACTCACACAAATCAGGATGAAAGCGAAACCAGTGTGGTGTAGTGGTTAAGAGCGGTAGTCTCGTAATCCTGGGGAACCAGGTTCGCGTCTCCGCTCCTCCACATGCAGCTGCTGGGTGACCTTGGGCCAGTCACACTTCCGTGAAGTCTCTCAGCCCCACTCACCTCACAGAGTGTTTGTTGTGGGGGAGGAAGGGAAAGGAGAATGTTAGCCGCTTTGAGACTCCTTAAAGGGAGTGAAAGGCGGGATATCAAATCCAAACTCTTCTTCTTCTTCTTCTTCTTTCCTAAGTGTGCTCATTTCTCAGGCGGCCAGTCAGCATCTCTTGACAGAACATGCCACTGCTGTAATTCTGTCCCCCTCCAGAACGTGGAACACCAGGAGAATCCAAAGTCAATAAGAATATTTAATAAACACAAGCAGTCCAGAAAGAGTGAGACTGAATTATTGCCAGCTTGTTATCCTTAAGGGCCCTATTCCATTCAATTTGATCCCCTTAAAAACTAATTTTCTTTTATTTCATTTGAGCAACTGCCCTTCCCCGCCATTTCGCAGCAATCACCTCTCTGGTGAAGAGATGAGGGGAAGCTCAGTCAGATGGGGGAGAAAGAAAGAGAAGAGAGGAGAGAGGAGGAGGAGGAGGAGGAGAGGAAGAGGAAGAAGAAGAAGAAAAGAAGAAGAAGAAGAAGAAGAAGAAGAAGAAGAAGAAGAAGAAGACGACGACGACAATGGGAAATTGCATTGTTGAAACAAGAGTCAAACCATATGAAAGAGTGGAAATAGGAAGCCTCTTGGCTGGAGATCCTTGCCTGATATGTTTTGTGTTGTTGTTGTTTTTTAGTGTGTGTCTTTAAAAACTAATAAAGATTGAATTTTTTTTTAATTGCTTTATGATACCAAGATTGAACAAACTTTAAAAGGAACATGCTGGAGACACAAAACAACGACTTTACATCAGTGTTTCCCAAACTTTAGTCTCCAGCCATTTTTGGACTACAATTCCCACCATCCCTGACTACTGGTCCTGCTAGCTGGGGATGATGGGAACTGTAGTTGAAAATCAACTGGAGACCCAAGTTTGGGAAACCCTGCTTTACATCAGTCCTTTTAATAGTGAGCTCAGCTGGTCAGTGCCACTAGGACTGCGGCCAAAATGGGGAAACAGAGAAATAAGAGGGTGTGAGCAGTATACCTGGGGTGACCCCAGTAGAGAATGGTGCCTATTGGGACTGGTGGAGCAGAAGGCAAGTAGCGCAAGAGTAGACAGGCTCAAAGCCAATGACAGTCAGGGCCTGCTGACTCTAGCTTTGTCCTCATCCTCTTCCCTTCTGGGTTCTTTAAGGAAAATAAGGAGGAGGAAGCTGACAGGCACTTTCATCCCCTGAGCTGACTGCAAGTAAGAAGGCAGTCAGGTGGGAGCTGGCTGAAGGCAGACTTCGGTTGGTGAGGCATTGCTTCATTTGCCTTTATGGAGCAGCCTTCACTGTCCCTGTGCATTTTGCTGCTGCGCCCTCACGGGAACCAGCTGACTTGCGAGAGCACCGCACCACTACAAGTGCAGAATCATGGGATGGTTTCTGTAATTCTGGAGATGTCCAGGGGAAATCAGGACACTTGAAGGATAAGGTTTCCTAATAATAAATGTCATGAGCTAAGCAGTCATTTCATGTTTGGCAGTGCCCCTACAACGCAACTCCTGGGCGTTGAATTAATGGAGTTCAGCGAGAGGGCAGAAAATCCCCGATCACTTTTAATTGTTTGTGCTGGAACTCTCCAAAGGAGGTCAGGGAACCAAGGTACTCGGGCTTTGCTCAGACGAGATGCAGAATGACTGCTAATTTGTGAGGTCCTACAGAGACAGATTTATAGCCGCTTGCATCGTAACTGGGAAATCGAAAAGCTAGAGGGAGGACAGAGGAGAGCAAGCTCCATCGCTCTACCACGCTCCAAGGATCCTTGTGGTGTTCTGCACGACAATCTATAGAAGGTATTAGCCTCACCTAATCCAGCTCCCATAATTCTTTGGGGGAAGCCATGACTTTTTAAAGTGGTATCATAATGTTTTTCATGTATGGTGTGAATGTGGCCTACACAGTGAATAATTCAACTAAGGAGCTCACGTCCACAGGAGGCATTGATGTCCACCAACTTGGATGGCTTTAAAACAGAGAAATTTGTGGAGGAGAGGACTACTACCCGTGAGGGATATCCACTGCCTCTGAATACTAGCTGAATACCAGCTTCTGGAGGCCATAGGAAGGCTCTTGTGTTCAAATCCTGCTTGCTAATTTTCCACAGTCATCTGTTTGGCTCCTGTGGGAACATGATGCTGGACTAGATGGGCCCTTGGCCTGTTTCAGCAGGCTCTTCTTATGTTCTTATGAAACTTGGTCATCTATGGTAGTAGCAACAGCTGCCTCTTAATTGTTGACAATCCTGCCCATCATGGAATCTGCTGCTTTGATAAAAGTACTCTACTACTGTGGCAGATGGGAGGAGTTTCTGCTGTCCCTAGAACATGTGCAGAGGAGGGCGACCAAGATGATCAAAGGCCTGGAAACCAACCTTATGAGGAGTGGTTGAAGGAGTTGGGTATGTTTAGCCTGGAAAAGAGGAGACCGAGAGGAGATAGGATAGCCATCTTCAAATATCTCAAGGGCTGTCACATGGAAGAGGGAACAAGGTTGGTTTCTGCTGCTCCAGAGGGTAGGACACAAACCAATGACTTCAAGTTACAAGAAAGGAGATTCTGACTCAACATCAAGAAGAACGTTCTGACAGTGAGAGCTATTCGTCAGTAGAACAGATTCCCTTGGGAGGTTGTGGACTCTCCTTCCTTAGAGGTTTTTAAGCAGAGGTTGGATGGCCATCCGTCATGAGTGCTTTAGCTGAGATTCGAATGTTGCAGGAGGTTGGACTAGATGACCCTCAGGTCCTTTCCAACTCTACAGTTCTATTATTCCATGATTCACTGAAGCCTTCAGAGTCCAAGGGTGGCAACACCACAACCTGTGGCCAGAGGGACATAGACCACACACACCCAGGCTTGTGGGAAGCAGGGACTTTTGTCTTAGGCTGCTGGCCTTGCTGGCCTTCTGGTTCAGAGTCCTCAGCACCATCACCTGAATAGAAGTTGACTCCTGGTCCCTGACATTCCCCACTGCTAAGGAGTAGTGCAGCAGAATCAGGAGGCCACAGAAGAGAGGAAGTTTTTTATTAAAAAAAAAAAACCACATTCCTTTGTGTTCCAGAAAATAATGGAAATGCCTTATTCTGCCCACAAAAGGCAGTCTAAGTAGCACTTCTGCCTCAGAAATGAAAGCCCAGGCCCACCTTTGAAAAGGTGACCTACATTTGCAAATGCAAAAGGCGGCAAAAAAAATAAATAGCAGGAATCTAGAATGGCAGAGACAGAGGAACGGAAGCTGTTGTTTTCACTGCAATGCTTGTGCCAAGTAATCGCTTTGATAGGAATCCTTTTTCATCTCTCCCGTTCCCTCCTCTCGCTGCTGTCGCTCGCCATCCTGTTTTAAAAGTCAAAAGAATAAAGGCAGAAATTTTGAGGTTTGACTTATTAAAAGCTCTTAGACTTATATATATATATATATATAAGCATTTCAGGAAAACTCATTCTGAGATAAAAGTCTATCATCAGAGAATGAGAATTACAGCAGACTTAATCGATTCTGATATAATCAGATTTCTTTTTAGCTCTCTCCACCCCCTCCCCCATCCTGCTAGGCTTTTCTTTTCTTTTCTTTTCTTCCTTTCTTTTCTTTTCTTTTTTTTTTAAAAAAAACATTTTTCTATGCCAGCAGCATAAGTTATATTGTGCTGAATGCAATGGCAAATGAGAAACTTTATCTTCTAACCTTCCTTTGTCTACAAATCTCCAAAAGGAACCAGAGGTCATCAGCGATGGCCAATGGCTGAAAAAATTGTTCCCAGATGAGCAGAATATTACACACACACACACACACACACACAATTTCAATTACACCAGTGTGGGAATTGTGAATGTAAAAAAACTAGGGGAGTCGGGGAGGGATGTTGGATCTTAAAGTGCTGTTTTGCAAACCATGATTTAGCCCTGCACAAGTAGGAAAAATAAATGGTTTTCCTGGAGTAACGGACAGTCTGACAGTTTTATATTAGATGGGGAGATGAAGCTGTCTCTGCAGAAGATATTGGCTAAGAGCAACCCAAAATGTCAGCAAATCTACGTATCTCTTTACTGCAGGAGAAATGTCTATGTGTGTGTATTGCAAACATACATATGCATAATCTGCTAAACGGGGAAAAAACCACATCCCATTTGTAGGAGCAGAACCCGGAGATTTCTTCTTGCCTCCAGAAATAATGCAGAAGGAAGAAACAGCATCCTCCATTCACACCTGGATACAGGCACTCCTTTCCCTGGCATGCATTAGACCCCAAAGACAACAAGAGGAAATCAAAGCGGACCATTCTAGTGCATAAGTACTGCATCACAGACTTGCAATGTCATTCCAGCAAGAAAATCCACGTCTTTGGAGAGCTGACAATTCAGACATTTGCTTTCTGGTTCCAAGCAAGCCCACTTTTTGACAGCAAATTTCATTTTCAGCATTCAAGAGGAAAGCTTAGCAAAAACCCAGCCTCGCAATTATTATTTTTGTGTGTGCTGATCTTCCCATTAAAAGGAATTCAGCTGCCAGAGTCCCTGGGTACATCAGCGTACATGCTGGATATTTGCCTGGCCACTGTTAGAGAGAAAACGCTGGATTAAATGGGTCCTTGGTCTAATCCAACAAGGCAATTCTTATGCCCTTATCATGTGCAGTCAGAAGGGGACAGGCCATAATGCCTGTTCATATATAACTGAAGTGTCACAGCAGCTGTTTCCACATGGCTGGGTCCTACACTGCTGGGGTGCGATCTGTAGAAAGGAACTGCATGGGTCAGGTAATTGACGTGGTTACTTCTGACACCAAGGTTCCCACTGGGAGTCAGTGACAGTAATATGGGAACGAACCTTCATTTACTCATAGTTATCACAAAACATGTCAGATAAGGTTGACTGTATGTGCAAAATGATGCCTAATGGTTCAAACAAGTCCAACTTCACCCAAGTAAGAATTATTTCTATACAGTGGTACCTTGGGTTAAGTACTTAATTCGTTCCGGAGGTCTGTTCTTAACCTGAAACTGTTCTTAACCTGAAGCACCACTTTAGCTAATGGGGCCTCCTGCTGTCGCTGAACCACCGGAGCACGATTTCTGTTTTCATCCTGAAGCAAAGTTCTTAACCCGAGGTACTATTTCTGGGTTAGCGGAGTCTGTAACCTGAAGCGTATGTAACCTGAAGTGTATATAACCCGAGGTACCACTGTATTTCCATCAGGATATTTATATCAGTACATGATCATAGATGGAAACATAGTGTTATGAGTTTGTGGACACTAGACACTTCTAAATTCCTAGAATTTAATCAAGCCTGCTGAACCCCTGGATCCAGCAAGGGTTGTAATATAAGCCAGGCCAACTTCCTCAGGACGTCATCGCCTGGGAGATGAGCCATTAAGAAAACAAAGGAAAGATAATGAGCCCATTAAAGAAACCAAGGAAATAGGTTCTTTGTTGGACGGAAAATGGGTTGGACCCCTCCTCTAGTTCTAAGATAGTGAAACAAGCTGAAGCCAGAGTTGAGAGTTGAGAGTTGATTGTGACGTGACCTAGAGGAAGAAAGGTTGCAGGCTGTTAAAGACAGCAAGCTGGGGAGAGGGTCAGGGCACAATGAGCGATGACTCTTTGAAACCAAGGCCTATGGGAGAAGCAATACCCTTTTTGGGTATTGATGCTGTGACCTCCTCCACCATAGGCTCAGGTTACATATATGTGTAAATAAACTATATTTTCTAAATGTACCACAGGCTCTGCTGTGCCTCATTTCTAAAAGGAAACAAGGACCCTGGATGAGCCCCTGGAACCCCTGGAATTTCACACTGCTCAGAGATTGGGATGGCATATCTGAATATAGATGGGAGTTGTAGTCCAAAAACAGCTGGAAACTTAGGTTTGAGAAACGCTGTCTTGGGAGTAGACTCAGTGGTCCAGGGTGTAATCAGAAGGTTGGTTGGGGGACCATGTTTAGATGTCAACAGGACTAGGTACTTCAGGCTACCTTAGAACAGTAGCAGGTTCTACCCAGTCCCCAGCTATGTTGGGGTACTGGTCAGGGTCCCACCCTCTTCCTACAGGGTCTTAGTTGAGAGGGTCCTGAAACCCTGCATCCCTCCATATCAACTTCCCTGTCCCTCTTCTGGAGGGTTCCTCAACCAGAACAACCTTTCAGGAAGGACATGGGCTGCAGGGGAAATAAGGATTTGGTGGAAATCTTCTCTCCCCCTTTTCTCCAGTGGGAACATCCCAGAGCAATGAATTAAAGAAATCTGTATGCATTAAACACTGAGCTATATTTATGTAGCTGTGCATCATCATTGATTTGATTTTTCACTAACAACAACAGTAACAGTAATAATGTGTAAGCAAAGAGCTGCCCTGCCCCTTTCACTCAGCACTGCTGACCACTGCAAAATGTAAAATTGTTTGAGCAGTTTATAGCAATCAGTGCTTAATAGCTATATTCCTCCTTGGCCCATCTATTCATTTATAAATTTGCTATGTCCAAATGCCAGAAGCAAAACTCTTTCCCTCTCCGGTTGCCTTAACTGTGTGCTATGATCTTGGCTTGCATTCTCATCCACGCTTCCCAATGCCCCATCAGCTTTGGTGTGATCTCCCAAGTAGACCAAACCAAACACTGGGCTATAAAGTCAGAAATCAAAGCCCTCATCAATTAGATCATTGTGTTTTCAGACATTCTACCTGGAAGGAACTTTTCCCACACTGACTGATGGTGCAGTCCTGTGCATCTTTACTTAGTAGCAATTCCCACTGTAATCAGCAATGTGTACACAGGATTGCAGACTCTGACTATACCGTAATCCTACACTTAATCTCCTAGTGATGCAGCCATACAACTGTTTGCACATTTGCAAAGCTAAGCAGGGTCCAGTATGGTTTCAAATTGGATGAGGAAACTGTTACGATATAGAAGCAATGCAGCTGCAAACTGCTAGCTTGAAAGCAAAACATAATGGGAATGTTGGGACTGCCCGTGGGAATCAGAGGGACAGTCAATTCACAGTGTGAAGCACCGGAATTAGCTCAGAGTGTAATATGAGCTCTTCCGTTTATTCCTGTCCAGGAAGTGCAGGAAGTTTTAGTCTCTAGACTGCTGGAGTTTGAAGAGAGCAGTCATGTTTTTTGTAATGCTGCAAAGACAGAAATAAAGGCATGTAAATACATTTCTGTCTATCTCTTTCCCCTGCCCGGGGGGGGGGGGCAGGAAAGAGGGGTGTGTTCTTCTCACGCTGAGAAGGATCGCCTATCGAGACCTCGCCTGGATCTTGCTGGGGAATGCAGCCAGGGAGGTCAACAGGGAATCATGCCGGGTGCCTGGGAGAGTTGCCAGTTTCTCCTGATAAAGGCTTGATTTCCGACAGAAACTGCATAGTGACATAGTGAGATTCCTGCATTGCAGGGAGTTGGACTAGATGATCCTCCTTCGCAACTCTTCAATTCTTTGATTCTCTGATTCTAAAAGAACCTGAAAAAGACATGCATTGGGGTTGCACTGCTAATTGCGGAGGAACATGAATTGCATAGGCTTCTGGGGTGCACATTATGTCTGTTGGGTCAGCATATTCCAGCTGAGAGATCAGCCCAGAAAAAAAAAGTGTGACAACATGTTATTCTTTGAAGGAGAACTTACTTGAAAATGATTTACAGGTGGTATTTAACTCCAGGTAGGCTTGCTAAAATGTATAAGATTGAATCTGATAAGAGCTGGAGATGCAAAGTGGTTGAGGGAGCGTTTTTTTCATATGTGGTAGACTTGTAAATGTTGGAAAACATGCCCCCTCGGGAGAGGCTGGCCCCTCTCCAGGCTCCCGGGGCTTGTCTCCGGTGACCTACTCTGGCTGGCATCACGGCAGTCCAGAGAGGTCTTGATAGGCGACATCCCCCAGCGTGGAAGAGGCACACCCCCTTCTCCCCTTGCATACCAGCAAGAGAAAGAAGATAGTCAGAAGGTCTATTACATTCATTCAACCTTTTTATTCGACCGTCAGTCAGAAAAAAAAAAATACAAATACATTTGTCAATACACAGTTAAAACATCCAGAAAGCTTTTAGAGCTTAGCCAACACTAAAAAGGGCTAAACAGATAGCCCCATATCAATACAGTCAATTATGGTCTTGCGACGCTTAAAGGCTAAAAAAAGAAATTTGGCCACCAAAAAAGGTATAGCTCTAGTAACATTATTCAGCAAGTATAAAACCTGGTTTTCTCCGGGTAGGAAGCTAAGTTGACATAGGAGTGGGTCTATAAAATTTTGTCTAAGCTCTGCATAAGAAGGGCAAGTCAAGAGAATGTGTTCGGTGGACTCAACCACACCGATAGCGCAATGACAGGTTCTCTGGGCGTATGGTACTCCCTTGTACCTTCCCCACAATATCGCAGAGTCAAGGACATTTAATCTAGCTGCTGTAAGAAGTCTGTGGTATTCCACATAGTGGATTTCTGCAAGGTAGGGGGCTGGTATGGTCCGATAAATCTGGTCCCCTAGGAACATCCCTGGTTTTACCTGGGCTATGTCCTCTTGTCTGGCAATATCACTCAGTCTATTACATTTCTACGGTTTATTTCTGACTTTACAGCTGTACATAAACGTGTCCATTCAGTTCAGTTCAGTCTCCTCCGAGCAACTGACTGAGACTTCCTTCACACACGCAACAGGAAGGTCTCATATTACACACGGAACAAATCCCTGTGAACCGCCCTGTGAACTGCCTGGTACATTCTTTCCCAGGACTAGCCACATCATGTGATGTAAACATCGAGCTGCTTGTTTGCAGCTGCATTGTACTCATATCCCAACAGTAAAAGGGTATTGAGAAATGATCCATAATGAATTGGAAAAAATGTTTAAAAGTACTTTCCCAAAAACCCAGAGTCCTTTCTGTTGGGGACAATCCAAACTGAAATGCCCAGGTGTCAAAAAAGGCAGTTTATGTATTTTTAGTATTCAGTTGGAAGCCGCCCAGAATGGCTGGGGAAACCCAGCCAGATGGGTGGGGTGTAAATAAAAAATTATTATTATTATTATTATTATTATTATTATTATTATTATTATTATTATTATTTTACTGCAGCCTGTGTTTTGTTAGCCCAAAAATGAAAAACAAGCGAGGTCTCAACCAAAGAAAAATGGCAACTCAAGCTGACAGAATATGTGCAGCTTGCAGACTTAACATATAGAATAAGAGAACAAGAAGAACATACATTTAGAGAAGATTGGAAAGCGTTTATCGAATATATGGGAAATAACTGTGTACAGCTGAAAATGTTCGCAGCATTAAGATAAATTCAACAGTGTGAATAAGTTTTGATGGATGCAATAATGGAATACTGAATGGTACAGTTTCTGTAAAATATGCAGGGATTTAAGATATGTAAAATGAACCATGGACAGAGAAGAAGGGAAGTCATTGATATTTTAAGGATGTAAAAATGAGTGCTTTAAATTGTAAAATAGAAGGATGTAGAAATGAGTGCTTTAAATTGTAAAATAGAAAATTATATTAAAAAAGAAAAGGGGGGAAAGTGTTGTAACGGTTATGGCAGATCAATTCCAGGGTTCCAGAATAACCTGGGCTGTTCCTAGACCAGTTCATTGCATGACTTGCAGGAGGCAGACAGAAGAAATTGGAATTCTGGAGGGAAGAATGGCTGCCTGTATGTAGCTATTAGCAAGGAAGGAAATCTAAAACAAATCCAATAAGCATAGCCTGAATCCAGGTTCTTATTTCCAAGAGTTCCAGGCCTCTGAATACTTGGGTGTTATTCCCCTGAAGGGATGGCAGGGGCAGGCTGGGATAGCAGTACAGTGGTACCTCGGGTTAAGGACTTAATTCGTTCTGGAGGTCCGTTCTTAACCTGAAACTATTCTTAACCTGAGGTACCACTTTAGCTAATGGGGCCCTCCGCTGCCGCCACACGATTTTTGAGGTAAAGTTTTTAACCCGAGGTACTATTTCTGGGTTAGTGGAGTCTGTAACCTGAAGCATCTGTAACTCGAGGTACCACTATACACTGTGGAACGCCCTCCCTTCAGATGTGAAGGAGATAAAGAACTACATAACTTTTAGAAGACATCTAAAGGCAGCACTGTATCGGGAAGTTTTTTAATGTGTGAATTTTAATATATTTTATATATGCTGTATGCTTTTGAATTATGGTGCTGGAGGAGACTCTCGAGAGTCCCATGGACTGCAAGAAGATCAAACCTATCCATTCTTAAGGAAATCAACCCTGAGTGCTCACTGGAAGGACAGATCCTGAAGCTGAGGCTCCAATACTTTGGCCACCTCATGAGAAGAGAAGACCCTGATGATGGGAAAGATGGAGGGCACAAGGAGAAGGGGACGACAGAGGATTAGATGGCTAGACAGTGTTCTTGAAGCTACCAGCATGAGTTTGACCAAACTGCGGAAGGCAGTGGAAGACAGGAGTGCCTGGCGTGCTCTGTCCATGGGGTCACGAAGAGTCAGACACGACTAAACGACTAAACAACAACAACAGAGCATGGGTAGGCAAACTAAGGCCTGGGGGCTGGATCTGGCCCAATTGCCTTCTAAATCTGGCCCGCGGATGGTCTGGGAATCAACATATATGCTCTAAGCCACCCAGAGTGGCCAGGGAAACCCAGTCAGATGAGTGGGGTATAAATAAAATAAGTTGTTGTTGTTGTCTTTATCTTTGGTTGGCTTTGTCAAACCATCTCCCTAACATGGATTTCAGAAATTTTCCTTATTGTCCAAAATATGTTTGTCTAATTATTTCCAAAAAATTGCTGGTCTTAAGGTATAGATATGAATGGCATCTCTTCACCAGTAGCACACTTTTTACATTGGGGTGTGTGGGGGCGTGTGAGGTATCTATTGTGTGACAACAACTCTAATATTAGAAAGTGGCTGAAATTTATTGGGTTATGTCTGCACAGTGAAAATCTGAAGTTGGATTAATGTCCCTCCAGTACATACTAAATCAATTTCATACATATGCTCATATTTTCGCTGGAGTGACACCTTGTCATGCTTGGATTTTAGTTAAAAGATGAGGGAAACAAGCCAACTACTGAGAACCTGAACCCCTGCCCCCCCCTTTTTTTAAAAAAAAACCAAAACATTTTCTCATCATTTAGTCTTAATAATAATAATAATAATTTATTATTTATACCCCGCCCATCTGGCTGAGTTTCCCCAGCCACTCTGGGCGGCTCCCAATCAGTATTAAAAACAATACAGCATTACATATTAAAAACATCCCTGAACAGGGCTGCCTTAAGATGTCTTCTGAACGTCAGGTAATTCTTTATCTCTTTGACATCTGATGGGAGGGCGTTCCACAGGGCGGGCGCCACTACCGAGAAGGCCCTCTGTCTGGTTCCCTGTAGCCTCACTTCTCGCAATGAGGGAACCGCCAGAAGGCCCTCGGCGCTGGATCTCAGTGTCCGGGCTGAACGATGGGGGTGGAGACGCTCCTTCAGGTATACAGGACCGAGGCCGTTTAGGGCTTTAAAGGTCAGCACCAACACTTTGAATCGTGCTCGGAAACGTACTGGGAGCCAATGCAGATCTCTCAGAACCGGTGTTATGTGGTCCCGGCGGCCACTCCCAGTCACCAGTCTAGCTGCCGCATTCTGGATTAATTGCAGTTTCCGGGTCACCTTCAAAGGTAGCCCCACGTAGAGCGCATTGCAGTAGTCCAAGCGTGAGATAACTAGAGCATGCACCACTCTGGCGAGACAGTCCGCGGGGAGGTAGGGTCTTAGCCTGCGTACCAGGTGGAGCTGGTAGATAGCCGACCTGGACACAGAATTAACCTGCACCTCCATGGACAGCTGTGAGTCCAAAATGACTCCCAGGCTGCGCACCTGGTCTTCAGTATGTTTCACACTTAAATGTGAAATAGGGAAAAAATGCATCGTTTATTGAGGGAAAATGTCTTGTTATAAAAGGCCTTGAATGAATAGTCTTATTGTTGCAAGTGCAATCTGCAACAGAAAGTTGCAGTGTGGCATCCTCCCTGTTCAGTATTTCAGCTGCACAATTCTCTCCAGTTTTCTGTCCATTTCAGGTGAATCTACCTGATTTGCACTTTCCAAAGCGAGTCACACTTCTCTGAATTTTGCAAAATGTGCATACCAGGGTAACCTGTGCATATAAATACATATATTCACGAAAGCAGCGTACGAAAGCGAGTTTTATTAGGAAACATTGCTTTGCAAATCTGTGGATACAAGGCAAAATTGTATACAAACCGGTGTTTTAGAAGAAATTCATACTAAAATGCTGGTGAGTACTCACCAGTTGTAGTTTTTTTTTAATGCAAACTGATGTGGAGATGAGGGGAAAAGATTAAGCGGCTGGCAGAGATGGTATATAGAATTACTTTTTATTTATTTATTTATTTATTTATTTATTTATTTATTTATTATTTATACCCCGTCCATCTGGTGGCTTCCAACAAAACACTAAAATACAATAACCTATTAAACATTAAAAGCTTCCCTAAACAGGACTGCCTTCAGATGTCTTCTAAAAGTTTGGTAGTTATTTTTCTCTTTGACATCTGTTGGGTGGGAGAGCGTGTCACAGAGCAGGCGCCACTACCGAGAAGGCCCTCTGCCTGGTTCCCTGTAACTTGGCTTCTCACAGCAAGGGAACCGCCAGAAGGTACTCGCCGCTGGACCTCAGTGTCCGGGCAGAACGATGGAGGTGGAGACGCTCCTTCAGGTATACTGGGCCAGTATAGTAACACAGGGTCATCTCGTTCAACCCCCTGCAATGCAGGAATGTCAATTAAAGCACCCACAACAGATGGCCACCCAACCTCTGCTCAAAAACCTCCAAGGAAAAAGGGTCCACAGGGGAAGACCGTTCGACTGCTGAACAGCTCTCACAGACAGAAAGTTTTCCCTGATGTTTTGCTATTTTTAACTTGGCAAAAAACGAAGTGTTGACAAGAAACTGCACCAGGGCTGTTGACTCAAGGATCTTTCTTTTGTCCGTTTTGATATCTGTTGTTTACAGCTTGCGCTGAGTGAATTATCTCCTATTTGTACATGGGCCTCCTCACTGAGCTGAGGCACCTCTCCTGTCACGCGGGGCAAAGGTGATGCCAGGTGATTGACACAGAGGATATAAACAGATTTCCGGGTCTGCTTAGAAGGCCCCGTTGCCCTACGTGTTAACAAGCCTCTCCTTGAAAATGGCCGCTGTTAAAATAAGTTGAAATGGAGAAAGGGTGTCAAGCTGTTTCTTCACCTAAGACAGTGATGGGGGAGCTTTGTCAGCCCCATGGCAACTCCTGAGGGCCACATGGCAGGGCAGGGCCAGCAGTGGAAACAGGTGAAGCAACAGATAGCGAAGTCACCTAGTTTCTGCAGACACAAAGACACTTCTCTCTACTCGCCATCCAGGCCAGCCAAAGACATTGCCAGGGTTCAAAGGCAGAATGTGATGGAGAGGAGGAATGCTCAATGAGGGGCTGAAGCAAGATCAGGGAGGGGTGAGGACTGGGAAGAATTATGAGGCCAGAAACAGATAGTTGGAGGTTGTTAAGCAGAGTTTGGATGGCCATCTACCATGGATGCTTTAGTTGAGATTCCTGCATTTCAAGGGTTGGACAACATGACTCTCGGAGACACTTGCAACTCTACAATTCATTGTTGTTGTCATCTGTCTGTCTCTTTTTTAAAAAAATAAATAAATAATTATTAAGAATTTCAACTGTTTATCAAAAACATATCATCTTCATTCCCCCCTATTTTCCCCTCCCCAAACCAGAAATCCACCCTCCCACCCCCAGACTTCCCTCAGCTCAATCTCTCTGGTTCTTCAGCACATGTTAATCTCTGCATATTATAAAATTGTAAAGATCCTAATTTATCTATCTATATGTTACCAATAATAAATTTGTGTATGTTTATTCAAAACCTGCCAAAGAGTCCAATTCAGTTTGCTGTTTCTTTAAGTACAATGGTACCTCGGGTTAAGTACTTAATTCATTCCAGAGGTCCGTTCTTAACCTGAAACTGTTCTTAACCTGAAGCACCACTTTAGCTAATGGGGCCTCCCGCTGCCGCCACACCACCAGAGCACGATTTCTGTTCTCCTGAAGCAAAGTTCTTAACCTGAGGTACTATTTCTGGGTTAGCGGAGTCTGTAACCTGAAGCGTATGTAATCCAAGGTACCACTGTACTTTGTAAAAGGTTCCCATTCTTCTTTAAAGTCACAGTTGTCCTTATCGCGCAGTTTGTGTGTCAGTTTCACCAATTCCACATAGTCCATCAGTTTCTCTTGCCACAGTTCTTTGGCCGGGATTTCTTCATTCTTCCATCTTTGCGCAAGTAAGACTCTTGCCGCCATTGTCACATACATGAAAATAGTCTTCAGTTTCCTTGGCAGGTCATTCCCCACAAACCCATACAAAGTCATCTGTCTCTCTCAAGAGACAATGGAGCGCGCCTGTAGGGGTGAAGTCAAACTGTTGAGGTAGCAGCACCAAAGTGAGCTCCTTACAAGCCTGGGCAGTGTGTCTGGAGGTCCTGGGCTGCCCAGATGACAAGACCCATCTCTCGGCCTCGCTGATGTGGTCCAAAGGAAAGCAGAGCAATACATTTGGCACCAGCATGGCTGCAGCAGTTGCCGGAAGGTGGTGAACAAGGCACCATCCAACCGCCTTGGGGCCTCCACTCTCGATTTGTGTGGGGTTTACTTTCTAGCCTTTTCTTCTCCTGAAGATATCCCACAAGACAGCAGAGCTTTAGGATCAGGTTTTTACTTCTCCTAGACAGGCTGCCTTCCCAGGTTGACAAACCCCATGTGCCCCTCACTTCCCTCTACAGCACATGCAGTAACCGCCTTCTTGTCTGTGGGACCCAGTTTTGAACTCATCTGCTCAATCTGCCAAAGCATGTAAAGGTAAAGGTAAAGGGACCCCTGACCATTAGGTCCAGTCGTGGCCGACTCTGGGATTGCGGCGCTCATCTCGCTTTATTGGCCAAGGGAGCCGGCGTACAGCTTCCAGGTCATGTGGCCAGCATGACTAAGCTGCTTCTGGCAAACTAGAGCAGTGCACAGGAACACCGTTTACCTTCCCGCCGGAGTGGTACCTATTTATCTACTTGCACTTTGACGTGGTTTCAAACTGCTAGGTTGGCAGGAGCTGGGACCAAACAATGGGAGCTCACCCCGTTGTGGGGATTCGAACTGCCGACCTTCTGATCAGCAAGTCCTAGGCTCTGTTTACATGCAAAGGAAGACCCTACTCACTGAGGGGACGTCCCTAACTCAGCACACTTTATATCATGTAGGATGGTGTTACAACTAATCTTGCACTGCAACAGCTAAGGTGGGTCTAAAGGGTATTTTTTAGAAATGCTTCCAGATTTTTGCACCAGTTATTCCATTTGCAAAATTAGAGGTACAGTGGTACCTCAGGTTACAGACGCTTCAGGTTACAGACGCTTCAGGTTACAGAGTCCACTAACCCAGAAATAGTACCTTGGGTTAAGAACTTTGCTTCAGGATGAGAACAGGTTACAGACTCCGCTAACCCAGAAATAGTACCTCGGGTTAAGAAATTTGCTTCAGGATGAGAACAGAAATCACGCGGCAGCAGCGGGAGGCCCCATTAGCTAAAGTGGTACCTCAGGTTAAGAACAGTTTCAGGTTCAGAACGGATCTCCAGAACGAATTAAGTTCTTAACCCGAGGTACCACTGTACATGCAGAACTGTGCTTTAATATTTTTTATATCTATATAGAGATATATACCCGCTTTATGCTGGATGAACTGCATTTGCAGCTACGAACTTGTACCTTTGTGGCTGTGGAATTTAAGATTTTCCCAGTCGCTAATCCGTCCGGCCACAACTGTGGTCAAAGACATATGTCTGATGAGGGGCATAATTAACTGGGTGCTGAGCCGATAATGATCCTGTGCGCTTCTGCTGAAACTGGATGTGAACCCTGCATCAAAAGGTAATGGCAGGCAGATTTCACAAAGCACATTATGTGAGTCAAATAGCTACATGGGAAATACTCAGATCTGCTTTATGCTCAGATCTGTTGAATTACAAATACATAAAAAGAGGAAAGGAGGCAAAGAGACAGACCAAGCTATTTCCATAATAGAACAATAAACAAGGCCAACACCCTGCTATAAAAAGGCAAGAAATATGGTTAGGAGAGAGGGGAGGCAAAACTATGCTTTGTACCTTTTCTTTGCTAACTGTCATGCAAATCTGCGTAACAAGCTGAGGTGAGATTTTCACAACCGTGGAAACCTGCTGCTGTGGAACAGAAGAAAGAAAATGTTGATCTATGACCTGGAGGAACACATGTCCATTTCCCTGCCCCATGAGAGAACGGATGGGTGATCTTGGGAAATCTGTCAGCATCAATTTCCCTACCTAAATCCACTACTCTTCTATCACATTCTTCTTTCTAGGAATTTGGAGAAAGATACAATGCGGGGAGGGCATCTTATTCCCCTCCATCCCTCACAACAATTCTGTTTGCGTGATGAGGCTGAAAAATTATGGACAGGCCTGAGCTATGTGGCCTTGCAGGAATCCAGGTCCAGTGATTGTATCCAACATTAGTCAAACTCAGAGTAGACCTATTGAAATTACTGTGTGTGACAAGCTGAGGTCCAGTAATTTCATTGACTCTACTCTTAGTAGAACTTATTAGGGGTCAGCAAACTTTTTCAGCAGGAGGCCGGTCCACTGTCCCTCAGACCTTGTGGGGGGCCGGACTATATTTTTTGGGGGGAAATAATGAACGAATTCCTATGCCCCACAAATAACCCAGAGATACATTTTAAAAGCACACATTCTACTCATATAAAAACACCCTGATTCCCAGACCGTCCATGGGCCGGATTTAGAAAGCAATTGGGTCGGATTTGGCCCCCGGGCCTTAGTTTGCCTACCCATGACTTAGCTGATGGGAATCCCAGGTTTTCCCCCAAAACAATTCTGACAATTTGGGCTCAGGCCCAGCTGAAATGACAAGCCCACCAATTTGCAAATGGCAAAAATCGTAGAATCATATACGGTAATTGTAGAGTTGAAAGGGGTTCCAAAAGCCACCCTGCAGTGCAGGAATCACAGCTAAAGAAACCTGGATGGGTGGTCCTCCAACCTTTGTTTAAAACTCTCCAGTGAAGGAAATCCCACCACTTTCCACTTTAAACTGTCATGGCTTTCTGCAAAGGATCCTGGGAAGGACTTTGTTAAGGGTGCTGGCAGCTGTTAGGAGACCCCAATCCCAATGTGGTTTAACAATCAATCCCTCTTCCCATGGAACTCTGGGAACTTTAGGGGAGGAGGTGGTCTCTCAACAATTCTCAGTGCACTTAAAAACTACAGTTCCCACGATTCTTTAATACAACAAAACAACAACACCACAAACTGGCTTATAAGTATAAAACCAAATTTACTAGAATAATGGTTAGAATAGAGATAGATTTGTAACCATTCAAACAACAAACATACTAAGGTGCCATATGAAAGACAAAGCCTGGAGATACTGTAAACACGGAGTGAATAAATGTACAACTGTATCTTAACAAGTTACATGCACAGTAAACGTTATACAGACTGGATAAATAAACCATTCAACAAGTAGCGTAAGTCCAATCACAGAACGGCAACCCCGTGCTGCCACAATGGCAAGGGTAGCAGACTGGAGAATATGAAAAAGTTTTTCAAAGCTGTTTATCAAAGACTGAACTGGATGAGATGTTCTTCAATGGGTCTTGAGTTGGAACCACAAAGCCGTATGCATGGATCAATCACGGGAAGGCAAATCAAAGCCACCACCCTGGTGAGAATAACGGAAGTAGGCAACAGGAGACCTGTTCTCTGGATATATTACAGGTTTCGCTACACGCTCCCTCTTTTTAAATAATATTTATTAAAGTTTTAAATGTTACAAAAAGAGAAAGAGATAAGTCCAAATTAAACAAAAACTTAACAACACATCACAATAAAGAAAGAAGAGAATAGAAAAATATATATAAAAAAACAGAAAAACAGAAAAATAGAAACAATTAAAAAACACAACAAACCTTCCCATAGCTTATCTTTCATTTACTTGTTTCCTTGACCTCCTCGCACCTCCCTTTTTTGTATTCTAGTTCGGTTAGCTATTTCAGCAAATCCTTTCCATCTTTCCCAATTTTTATCCTATAATTTATCTTAATATAATGTAACTTTACCTTTCCTCCTTTCATCCATTAACAATCTATTTTTACTTAATCCTTTATAATATTTCTGCTAAAGCCACATAACTTCATTCCAGCCTCCTTCTAACGCTACACGCTTCCTCAGTCCGAAAAGCCAGTCATACAAAACGGTTTGCTCAGGATAAAGAAAGATTGCTTTTTTGTGGGACACTTGACTCTTCCAATGCCATATTCTTAACACACACACATACACACACACACACACACACACACACACACACACCATTCAGACAGAAATTCAGTGTAGAATCAGAACAAGGAAAAGAAGGAAAGATCACATGAACTCGCTCTGTTGCCCTGCCTCTGAGCATTGATTGAGCATAGGGTCTCTTCAGAAGACCTGATCAATGCTTGGAGGTCAGAGGTGGGGTCAGCAGTCCAGCCCCACTCCCTCTGTGGACAGACTGAATTGTGGTCTGAACAAGATTTGCGATCGCTTGTTTTTCTTGTTTTCATTTTAAGGAAGCGTGTGATCTCCGCATCACTGCTGCGAGCATCTTTTGACCCGGCAGATTTCTCCCAGCGAATGGTCTCCGACCACATCATTCCAGTTCAAAACACCTTATTCTTCTCCTCCTCCTCCTCCTCGCCAAAATAACATGCAGCTCAAAACAGGCATCCATTCTGTAGCAAGAAGGAGTGGCGTGGAGAGAGAGAACTGAGCTTTCAAGTGAGAAGGAAATTAGGACACCGACGTGGGGAATTGGAAAAGAAGATGCAACTGACAAAACAGTGGATGGATTCTGAAATAGTACAAAGAACCTAAGAAGAATCTGGATGCAGGATCAGGTCAAATGCCCACCTAGTCCAGCATCCTCTTCTTGCAGTGGCCAACCAGATGCCCACATGGGAAGCCTGCCAGCAGAACCCGAATGAAACAGCTCTCTCCCTGCTTGTGATCCCCCAAAATTGGCATTCATAGGTTTGCTGCCTCTGGCAGTGGAGGGAGACCATAGCCATCGATAGTGTGCTGGTCCCGGGGGGGTTTACCGTGCGGCGTGGTCTGGGTCCAGTCCTAGGTCGAGGGTATGGAGGCTGTCCGTCAAGGGCGAAGCGGGGTCCAAGGCAAGGAGTCAGGTGTGGTCAGGAACTCTGGCAGAAGAGCAGGACAGGGTGCAGGCAGGAACAGGCTACCAACAATGTTGCTCCCGCAACCTGGGACTGGGGCTGACTGGCTTTCATCTGCCCCGAGGCATAGGGCAGCCCTGGTCCACAGGTAACTCGCCTCTCCTGGCTTGGAGGCCTCTGAATCGGATTCCCAGGCCATCACAGATAGACTCTGGGCAGATCTATGCCATACATTTAAACCCTATCCAATACCCATGTAAAACATTCATTATCTGAGGCCTTTGTGTGCCTCCTACACGAGAGGTCTGGAGGGTGGCAACACAAGAACGGGGCCTTCTCTGCAGTGGCTCCCCGTTTGTGGAATGTTATCCCCAAGGAAGTTCGCCTGGAGCCTTCATTATACACCCTTAGGCACCAGGGGAAAATGTTCCTCTTTAACCAGGCCTCTTGGCTCTTTAATATTCAACAGCCTTTTAAATGTTTCTGTGGAAAGGGGGAGGTTAGTGTTTTGCTGTTTTGTTTTTAATTATTTACTTGTTTTTAAACCTGTAATTTTTTTTTCTGTGAACCACCCTGAGATCTTATGATTTATTTTATGGTATATAAATCTAATAAATCTAATAAATCTCAAATAAGGGACACGGGTGGCGCTGCGGGTTAAACCATAGAGCCTAGGACTTGCCAATCAGAAGGTCAGCGGTTCAAATCCCCACAACGGGGTGAGCTCCCATTGCTCGGTCCCTGCTCCTGCCAACCTAGCAGTTCGAAAGCACGTCAAAGTGCAAGTAGATAAATAGGTATCGCTCTGGCGGGAAGGTAATTTGCGTTTCCGTGCGCTGCTCTGGTTCTCCAGAAGCGGTTTAGTCATGCTGGCCACATGACCCGGAAGATGTACGCCGGCTCCCTCAGCCAATAAAGCGAGATGAGCGACGCAACCCCAGAGTCGGCCACGACTGGACCTAATGGTCAGGGGTCCCTTTACCTTTACCTATATAAATCTAATAAATAAATAACACATGACTTTCCCAGAAAAATCCTGGGAACTGTAGTTTGCTAAGGAATTGTAGCTCTGTGATGGGGAAACTACAGTTCCAGCTCCCAGGATTCTTTGGGGCAAACCATGGGCTTTAAATGTGTGGTATGGATCTGTCCATGATCCCCCATGGATCTTTTAAAGCTATTAAGTTTAAAGCTATTAAACTTTTAAAGCTATTAAGTTTAGCGGCCATTGCTACATCTGAGAATCATAGAATTGTAGAGCTATTCTCAAAGAACATCGGTTCAACTCCCTGCAATGCAGGACTAGCGTGGGAGTGAATTCCATAGCTCTTTGAAAAACTTTAGATGATGCTTATGAGAAAATTAGTCTGTTAGAGAAGAAGGCATACGGAATCCATACCAAATAATGTCAGTCTCATGTAACCAGCATGCTTAGCTCTGGTTAATACATGATGGGGTTAAGACCATAGAGTAAGCTGTTTTGCCAGACTTAAGCCCATCTCCTTGAGTGAGGGAGGGTCAGCAAATTCTCTTTGTTCACTCTCTTCCACTATGTGAATCTGACCAAGCCCAGACCATGTGTTTAAAATCATTTTACAACCAGATTTTGTACCCAGGTTTAGCCTGTGTTTTCTTGCTGCTGTATGGAAAAGCACATGAATCTGACCTTTGAATAGTTTGTAAGTAAACTGTGTTTTTTTAAAAAAAAATTACCAAACTGCATGGTCTTTTCTTTTCTTTTTTTAAAAAATAAATTTTTATTAAGATTTTAAAGGTTACAGGGAAAAAAAGAATAAAAAAGAGCAATCAAAAATGGAAAAAAGAAATAATAATACACATCCAAAAACCAAAAAAGAGAAAAAAGAGAAAAAGAAATAAAAAACAAGTCAAACCTTTAACTCACTTACTTACATTCACTTATTTCCTTGACTTCCTCATGCCTCCCATTTTTGTATTCTAATTCAATTAGATATTCCAGCAAATCCTTCCAACTTTGTTTTAATCCCAATAATTTATCTTAACATACTATAATTCCCCTCTTTATATTCTAATTCATATAAATATTTCAACAAATCCTTCATCTTATTTTTATCCTTATATCTTATTATACTATAATTTTCCATTCTTTCTTTCACCAAATAACCATCCACTTTTACTTTATCCAATCTTAACTCTCATCCAAACCTATATATCTGTACTTATTCTTAAGACGTTTCCCCTAAGGTAAAAAAAAATTCCATTCTACGATTTTCCCATCTCTCATTAAGAAAACAAAAAACAAATTATATTATATACACTTTAAATTCCCAATTTTCTTCCACCATATCCCCCCCCCCCCCGGTTTCGGCCCCCAGCAAAAGTCCATCAATCTCAGGAAAACCATCAACCCGGAGATCTTAAATCCGAGGCTCTTAAATCTCTTTCATGTCCCCTCTGCCGGTCTTTTTGATAGTCTTTGGTGTTGAAAACCAGATCTCGGGGAAGCTCCAACCCAACGGTAATCATATTCCTTCCTGCCAAACTTCCATGGTTAAAAATAGGGCCTATAGGATATTCCAAATCTTGTTTCGCGCTCCTTTCAAATCCAAAGGCCCCCAAAACTCCAAGCTCCACCTGGCTCAGATTTGTAATCCAAAGGTCATCTGATCTCCACATGAGGTGATCTCTCCATCTTTCATTTTCCAAACCAGGCCAGGCTTCCATCTCCAAAAATTTGCTTCTCCTTGTTGCCATCATGTCAGGCCTCAAATTGTTGTTCACCATTTGCATCTGTAGGGTTACAGCTCCCCCTTTCTTCACTTTAATCACAACATGATTCTCCTTCTCAAATTTTCCAATTTGTTCAGTTGAAAGAGGTTCCTGTGCCAAGTTCTTATCGAGTTCTTTACTAATACCCACTTTTGTTCCCAAAATTACAACATTAGTAGCCATAACATTTATCTGGTCTTGTAGCTTTCCCAAGAGAAAAAATGTCCTGTTCAATTCACACTCAATTTCCTTCCCGACCGCCATCCTTAAACAGTCCAAGGTCAAAAACTGATTTCTCAAGGCTTTTATCTTTAAAAACAATTTCCCAGCTGCTCCTTAAGACAATATCCCAAAGCTCCCTCTAGAGGGATTCAAGTTCCTTTTCACTCCTTCCAGCACAGACCCAAAAGTCCCATACGTTAAATTGTAACAGTCCTTCCTTCGTTTTAAACATAAGCTTGTAACAAAGACAGACAATAGAAACAAAGTCCTTCTTTTGTATCTTGACAGCTGTCAAATTTATCTATTCACCATCAACGGGCTCTCACAGACCAATCCCGGGTTCAGGGAAGTGGCACTTCAAATCCCAAATTTTAACCTTTTCCTGCAGGCTCCCCTGCTTCCAAAAAAATATTGATGGTAATTTCAATCAGTAGAATTTAAATCCTTTACATAAAACTCTCCACGACCTTAGTTGACAGGTTCTTTGCTTCAGTTTATTTACAGAAAGGGGAGGCGGACTTCCTGTTTGGACCTTCCCCGATCGGTGCCAATTTAAAAATACTTTAAAAATCCAATTTCCGTTCTACTCACGGGTTGTTGTTTGAAATCCAATTGTCCACAAGAAAAAGTCAGCGCTCTTCGGCAACGGCTACGCGGCTTCACTCCGTAAAAATAGTGGTCGATTCAAAACACCGTGCCGCTCACCCCACGTCACTTCGGAACCCCTGAAAAGGGGTTTCCCTGTGGGTAGGGGGGGCGCTCCTGGTGTCAGCCGAATCCCACGTTCCCAGGCTTCATCCGCCTGGGATTTCTGGAGGGTCTCTGTCTTCGCCGCGGCGGCACGACCCGAATTCCACGGAGCGGGTTCCTCTCAGTCAGAGGAGAGCCGCCATTGCCGATGGCGCTAACCCGGAAGCCCCTGCATGGTCTTTTCTATGTTATGTTTTGTGTGGTTTTTAAATCTCTGCTGGTGCTCTTTTGCCAGAGAGTGCTTGCCCTGTGTCTGGATCTAGGGATCCAGGGAATTCTTCTTCAAACTAACCATAACAGATAAACATAGGGGAATGAGAGGCAATTTTTATCTAACACTTAGAGGCTTTGAACCCCCACTCTCCATCTGAAAAGGCCCCTTGAGTGGCGCATATACATTTGATTCAAACAAGACAGTCCTTTCCCACAGATTTACAATCCAAAAGACATATCACAATAGGAAAAGGGAATAGGGAGGGAAGAAGGGAAAAGAAATTGCCAGCACTAGCTAAACTACTGTCCACTGTCCCTCAGACCTTCTGGGGGGACTGGACTATATTTTGGAAAGAAAAAATGAAACAATTCCTATGCCCCACAAATAACCCAGAGATGCATTTTAAATCAAAGGACAAATTCTACTCATGCTAAAACACGCTGATTCCCAGACCATCCTCCGTGGGTCGGATTTAGAAGGTGATTGGGCCGCATCCAGCCCATGGGCCTTAGGTTGCCTTCCCATGAGCTAAACTGTAGGGTTTTGTGGTGTGTTTTTTTTACAATGGGAGGAATACAGAGAGAAGAAACACCATGGTGCATCTGTAGCCACACAACCAGACACCTTCATCTGCCCCAGCTGCAACAAAACATGTCTCTCCTATATTGTTCTCTACAGCCAAAGCAGGCGCCGCAGCTTGACTTGACCCCCCAAAGTGCACTCTTCCATTGTCTCCTGAGATGGACTGATGTCAAGAATGATCAGCTGGAAAGGTCACAAAGACAGATGAAACCTGATGGAAACAGTTTAAGGGACAGATGGAGCCTTGTGGAGATAGTATTGTGGCAGAGCTGATGGGTTGGATTCTGCTTCTCATCTTTCCCACTGCTGCAGCCAACACACACACACACACACACACACACAGTCTTTGCTGACAGATGGAACTTGGGCTAACAGGATTTGAGACAGGTAACTTTTGTGTATCAAAAAGAATTAAGGAAGCGAGAAAGAAGCCAACACGATATCAGCATTAAAAATGGATCAAAATGAACCAAAGGCAGCACGAAGCAGAGCACAGACAGATGGGCTGCCCAACAGAGATCCAACTCTCTCGGCAAGAGATGTCATTGAATTAAAACATTTGGGCGTAGGAACCGTTTCTGGATGTTCAGTTCCCTCTCCTGCACCTCCACACAGGGAAGAAGATGGCAGGGAGGACGGAGGGAGAGAAATAGTGTTCTGCTCAGAAAGTTTCCTGCAGGAAGCAGGAAAATAAATCGACACCAGGCCTTTTTACAGGCAGGGCAGAGTAGAAATGGCACATGCTTCTTTGCGAATGTAAACCCAGAATGGATGGGGCAGGCTAATCCCATTTTTTCTACCCACAGAGGTCAGGGTAGGCTCAGCCCAACACTAATAATAATAATAATAATAATAATAATAATAATAATAATAATAATAATTTATTCATACCCCATCCATCTGGCTGGGTTTCCCCAGCCACTCTGGGTGACTTCCAAAAGAACACTAAAATACAATAATCTATTAAACAGAAAAGCTTCCTTAAACAGGGCTGCCTTCAGATGTCTTCTAAAAGCCTGGTAGTTGTTTTTCTCTTTGACATCTGGTGGGAGGTCGTTCCACAGGGCGGGTGCCACCACCGAGAAGGCCCTCTGCCTGGTTCCCTGTAACTTGGCTTCTCGTAGCGAGGGAACCGCCAGAAGGCCCTCAGCACTGGACCTCAGTGTCCGGGCAGAACAATGGGGGTGGAGGTGCTCCTACTGGACTGAGGCTGTTTAGGGCTTTAAACGTCAGCACCAAGACTTTGAATTGTGCTCGGAAACGTACTGGGAGCCAGTGTAGTTTTTTCAAAACCGGTGTTATATGGCCTCGGCGGCCGCTCCCAATCACTAGTCTAGCTGCCGCAATCTGGATTAATTGCAGTTTCCAGGTCACCTTCAAAGGTAGCCCCACATAGAGTGCATTGCAGTAGTCTAAGCGGGAGATAACTAGAGCATGCACCACTCTGTAAGACAGTCTGCGGGCAGGTAAGGTCTCAGCCTGTGTACCAGATGGAGCTGGTAGACAGCTGCCCTGGACACAGAATTGACATTTTACTGCCAGACCAAAAGGACAAGATGGAATTTCTCACCTGTTATTTATTTAATGTTATTATGAATATGATTGTGATTATGATGATGATGATGATGATGATTATTATTCCACTCTTCAGCCAAAAAAGTGGGGAGAGTCTCCCAGAGTGGCTTACACACATCAGTGATAATGAGAGTCTCTGCCCTCAGATATACAATCTAAAAAGACATGGCACAAAAGAATGAATTGGGAGGGGAGGGTGGGAAAGAAAACCCAGGAACAATGACTTAGATATGGAGTTCTTGTAGTGGCCATCTTGTCCTCTCAGTGGCTGCTCACAAACTTTGGAACTCCCTCCCTGGAGAATTTAGACCAGCTCCCCCCTTGCTGTTCTTCTGCCAGCAGGTGAAGACTTCCTTGTTTCAACAGGAAATTGACTGCATGTAATGAAACAGTTGGTGCTGTTTTTATTGTGATTATCTGTATGTTTTGAACAGATTTTATATACAGGCAACGGCCATTTTAGGCATGTTCAGTTGACCCGCAATCACTGACGAGCAAGTCCTTTTGGACCCAGAAGAAGACAGAATGGGGTCAGAACAGGGCAGGGCATACCTATTTTGATGCATGTGGGAGCTAGGAACAGAACCCCACATGTTGTAGCACCCTGCTTGTGGTTAACGCTTAGCTGGAATGAAATATTCAACGCAGCAATAGAGAAATTAAAATAGTAATTTATTTGTCAGACAAATAAATAAGAGGCTCAGTGGTACGTGGTTACCAAGCTCTGGCCTGGCCTCCTGCCATTCTGGCCAGCACTTATATTCCCTTAATCCAGCCCCCTTTGCTCCTCCTGTGGCTGCCTCTGTCCAATCAGCCTGGTTGAAATTCCTATTGGCTGTTTGGTAGAACCAATCACAAAAAATACACCCACAAAAGATACACCCATTTCCTTGCCCTTATAAGGGAGACAAAGAGCTATATATATGACATATAAGTAATAATATATCTTACATGGAATCTTAATTACCAGCTCACCTCTTGCCCTTCTTGCCCTATTGCCTTCTAAAACAAATGTTTAATCTTACATTTTTATGTTCAACAGATGTCAAGGATCTTGAGTTTCACATCAACATTGAAAGATTTCCTTCATTTAATGTTTCTAAACAAATGCCTGACAACTATATATCAAGACTGCTTGGATGGCGTCTTCTGTCTGGCAGGGGGGGGGGGCTGGTGGCTGACTTAATTTCAGGATAAATACAACTCTTACAACCATATGAAATAAGAATCTAGCATTCCTTAAATCCTTTGCATAATTACATTTAAGCCAATATATTTAAGCTAATATATTTCATACATTTATCATAGGTAGCCTCTTAAAAGAATAAAGCTTTTCAAAGTAAAAAGGAAGGAACTCAATAAAACACAGCTTTTAAAAGAAGCCTCTTCAGTTTAAGAAAGAATGGCTTTAGAAAAAGACTTCCCCAAAAATGCTCTCTTTCTTCTAGCTAAATGTTTTTCCCCATTTGCTCCTGGCCTTTGAACCTTAGAAAGAAGATATGGCTCATTTTACTGGGAGGCACATTAGTATTATCTTACCCCATTCCTAATGGTGTTTTTTCAGCCTTGGGGCAGCATATGTAATTCTCCCTTTTTATGACTTTGAGAATTGTTTTTCTACTATAAATCAATGGGGCCCTCTTGTCTTAGGAGAATGGCCAAGGTTTTCTCTGCCTGGCATGAAACATTTGAAAATCCTTTTTAAGCTCATTTTTAAATACAAGCCTTGATTGAAATATATAGAAGCTTTGATAAAAATGCAGGCTTATGGTTAGGTGCCTCATTCCCCCCTTTCAAGCTCAAGGACCTTCATCCCAAGTGTCCTTGATAGCTTGACCTTCATCATATTCCTGAGGTAAAGCTCTGTATAGGGCCATGATATGAGGTAGAGTTTCATTTGAAACCATCTTGCTAATTGTACTTCTAAAACATGAAATGATACATGGCATCATACATAAAACCAATACTACTACTGTCAAGAAAAACAAGCAAGACAATAGTATCCCTTTGAGTCCTGTGACATTAGGTAACCAATTGGTGAGCCATCCCATATCCCATCCTTCCCATGTTTGTACTGGGACATGTGCTATATTCTCCATCTTTGTGGCCAACACACGGATTGCCTCACCATTATCAGAAATGTTGAAGCAACAGGCATTCCCTGTCAAGTTCAAGACTCCACATAGGCCTCCTTGCCTGGCAAGTACATAATCCATTCCCATTTTCAGCTGCAAAATGGCGGCTCTACTTTCATCCAACTGTTGTGCAATAAGTCTCAAACTCTGGGCCGTTGCATTGGTTACAAGTTCCACTACTGCTTGCAATCGAATTATTCTGTTTAGATTATAAATAGGATCCCGTGCCCCTTGTATGAGCTCACCAGGATTCCAGGAGGCAGGATCATAATAGGCTATAATGCGCTCTGGCGGCCAATCATCAGTACCGCTCCAACTTTGGGTACTTCCTCCTGCTATATGAGAAATATCAGCATTCCTTCGTGTTCGCCTGGCCGAACTAGTGGGCATAATCCACATTGGTGGTAATACCCAACCCAAGAAACAAGTCCCACTCCATTTGGAAGGGAGTTTCTTGTATGCCCATTCTCCACATATCCACCACAACCATCGGGTCTGAGGTTTTTGGTACGGGGAATACAGAAGGCGAAATACCAAAAGGGGTAGAGAGTTCACAGTGCAGTATGTTAGATTGCCTTTTTCTGTCACAGTTATGTTCCACACCACTTTCCATGCATGAATAAAAGGAGGTGCACAGGGCAAGGTATTCCGAGTTCGATAGGTAGTACCGTGTGCCCAGGTATGACTATTCTTCTTATAATCCCAAGTATAGTGACAATGAGAAGAGCCTATCATGGGAGAATCAGCTGCATCTGATGATTTATGTACACAGAATTCCCCTTGTACAGGTATAACTCGTAATGGTTTAGTTGAGTTCCATCCGGGGAAATTCTGTATTTCAGTTTGGTGTGGCATTTCGCTTACCATACCAATGGCATCTAATGGTATCGGTAATAAGGGCATACCTCCCTCTGAATCATCTGGCCCAAGAGAGCAAACAAGGCAATTGGTCCTATTTGCAACATTAGCTACCATTTCAGCTAAACCTACCCACATATTGTGGTCATGGCTGAATCCATATTTAGCCAATTTGGTCAGATTCAAGGACCCTTCCCCTTCCCAAGGGATCAGGATTAATAATAAAATCATGTTGATGTCTAGTATATGCATTCCTTCCACAAAAGATTACCTTATTGTGATAGCAAATAATTATTAGCCCCAATATAATTCCCCCAGTGACAGAAATGGGGAACCACCAAGACCAAAACATATATCCCGAGGATCCCCAATGAGTAATATCTCTGATAATTGTTCCACAAGGGGGGCAGTCAATCAATTGTATTAGAGAATCTTTCCGTTCACAGTCGCTGGTTCAGACGCTCCTCAAGCTTCAGGCGTGCGCAGGTCAGCCAGCTTCCAGGTTGTGGCTGCAGCAGGCCGGTCGTCAAATGTTGCCCGTGACCTAGCCCGTTCCCGGTAGGGCTAGATACAGGGGTTTTTGGAGAGAGTTAGTTTTAAAGGATTAGAGGGGTCACCTTTGCACGTCCAACTGCCTTCGGACTTCTTCAAACGAGAGTGATGAATCCAGGGGGTCACCTCAGCTACCTTCACCGCTGTTGGAGTAGAGAGCAAGACGGTGTAAGGTCCACGCCACTTAGGTGCAAGTGGATCACGTTTCCACTCTTTCACCCATACGCTATCGCCAGCCTGGAACTGATGAATCGGCTCGGCAATGCTGCACGGCGTGCGCTCGAGGGCCCACCTGTTAAGAGAAACAAAAACACGGGAGAGAGATTGCACTTGTTCCTGTGTCACATGATCTCCTATTTGTTTAAGGTCAGCTGGAATATCCTGAACAAAGGAGGGCGGTCTCCCATACAGGAGCTCAAAAGGTGACAACTTAAGTCTTTTTGTGGGTGCACACCGAACACGAAACAGTGTTATGGGTAACACATCTACCCATCCCAATCCCGTTTCCTGGGTTAATTTTGCCAATTGGGTTTTCAGAGTCCGATTCATTCTTTCAGTTTTCCCTGAACTCTGAGGCCTATATGCTGTATGCAGTCTCCATTTTACTTGTAGGACTCGACATACATCTTGTACTACTTGATCAATGAACGCTGGCCCATTATCACTTCCAATGCATCTAGGTAATCCAAACCTTGGGATCAATTCAGTGAGGAGTCTTTTAGTTACCTCTCGTGCCTTTTCAGTTCGGGTGGGAAAAGCTTCAACCCATCCGGTAAGAGTATCTACAAACACAAGGAGATACTTGAATCCCTTAGAAGGGACCAGCTCTGTGAAGTCCACAATTAGGCTTTCCATGGGGACGTATCCCACATGCTGAATTCCAGGAGGTTGTACCGGTCCCTGCCTGGGATTGTTTTTAGCACAAAGAACACATTTCTGTGAAATGCAAGTTGCTAATTGTGATAGATTAATAATATACAACTTCCGACTGAGACTCTCTCTAGTTGCAGTACCGCCAAGGTGAGTAGATTCATGATAATTTCTTACAATTGTGCCTGCTAGATGATGAGGTACATAAATCCTATTGTCCGGCAGGATCATCCAACCGTCCTTCACAACCGCTCTTTCCTGTTCAGCCCACTTCCTCTCTTCTGGGGTATAGTGAGGTTTAACTTCTTCTGGAACTACCTCTGGTATGAGGGCTGCTATAAATCCTCCCACAGGCTTTTGGGCTGCCTCTCGGGCTGCTTTGTCAGCAGCATGATTTCCTCTGGTTATTGGATCCCTTCCTCGTCCATGACCTTTGCAGTGCATTACAGCAATCTGTTCTGGAGCCCATACTGCTTCTAACAGGATTTCTACTTCAGGTCCATATTTCAAAGCCTTCCCGTGGGCTCCGATTAGACCTCTTTCTTTCCATAGAGCTCCATGTGCATGCAGGGTTAAGAAGGCATATTTTGAATCAGTATAGATGTTTGCCTTACATCCGGCTGCCAATTGCAGAGCTCTAGTTAAACCTATAAGTTCAGCCTTTTGTGCTGAGGTGCCAGCAGGCAAAGCTTCAGCTTCCACAACTTCCTCATTGGTGACCACAGCATATCCTGCTCGTCTGGCACCTTCATGCAGGTAACTGCTACCATCAGTATAATATACAACATCTGGATTTTTCAATGGCTCATCTTTCAGATCAGGTCTACTGGAATAAACTTCATCCATTACTTGGAGACAATCATGTGATTCCTCATCATCTACCTCTGGTAGGGGCAGCAAAGTCGCTGGATTGAGCATATTCACTACTCGTAGATGAATCCTGGGATTTTCACACAATAAGCCTTGGTATCTAGCCATCCTTGGGTTCGTTAGCCAATAACTACCCTTATATTCCATGAGTGTCAGAACAGCATGAGGTACATTCACATACATCGTCTGGCCAAATGTAAATTTATCAGCTTCTTTGACAAGGCTCGCAGTGGCCACTACTGCCCTTAGGCATGGAGGCCATCCTTTTGCTACTGAGTCCAATTGTTTAGACAAATAAGCTACTGGACGGTTCCAACTTCCTAATCTCTGGGTCAGGACTGCCGCTGCAATCCCATTCTGTTCATGTACATACAGCTGAAAGGGTTTTTCCGAATTAGGCAATCCAAGGGCTGGTGCCTCCATAAGTCGCTGTTTGATAACTAAAAAGGCTTGTTTCTGCTCAGGTCCCCATACGAATGGGTCCTTTTCTGCACCTCGAGTGCTTTCATGTAAGGGCTTGGCCAGACTACTGAAATCAGGTATCCATAGTCTACAAAACCCTGCTGTTCCCAGGAATCCCCTAAGTTGTTTTCTTGTGGTAGGTTCCTTGATAAGGCAAATAGCTTCTTTCCTCTCTGGTCTCAATGCTCGTTGTTGGTGTGAGATGTCAAAGCCCAAATATTTGACCTTTTCTAAACATAACTGTGCCTTTTTCTGGGAAACTCGGTAGCCAGCTTCCCAGAGCAAGTGGAGCAGTTCCTCTGTCCCTTCTTTACAGGTATCAAAATCCTTTGCAGCTAGTATAAGATCATCCACATATTGCAGAACCACCTTTTCTCCCGGTATTGAGGGGTAACTTGTTAGATCCCTCGCCAAGGCAGTGCCAAATAAAGTTGGGGAATTTTTAAATCCTTGGGGCAATCTTGTCCAGGTTAGCTGGCCTTTTGTTCCTGTCAAAGGGTCTTCCCACTGGAAGGCAAATATAGGTTGGCTCTGTGGTGCCAGCCGGCAACAGAAGAATGCATCTTTCAAGTCCAATACAGTAAAAAATGTTGCTTCTGGTGGGATCAAACTCAGCAAGGTATATGGGTTTGGTACATTTGGGTGCAAGGTCTCGATAGCCTGGTTTACGAGCCTCAAGTCCTGCACTGGCCTATATTCATCTGTCCCAGGTTTTCGAACAGGCAAAAGGGGTGTGTTCCATTCTGATTGGCAAGGCTTAAGCAGACCATATTTTAATAGGCGGTCCAAATGTTTCTGGATGCCCTCCGCTGCTCACCGGGGTAAGGGATATTGCTTTACAGATACAGGGGTAGCCATAGGTTTTAGGGTTACTACAATTGGAGCTATATTCTTAGCCATTCCTGGTGGGCTATTTTCGGCCCATACTCCTGGTGGCACCTGTAGAGTTCGGAGGAGCTTGTTTAATTCTGTATCCAATGTGGGTTGGACTTGCAAGGCTGACATTAGGCGCCATGATTGTTCCTTAGGTACTGAGAGGGTAATTATTCCTGCTGCTTTTGATGGCAGTTTCATTTCTGGACCTCGAGGAGTGAAAGTGATTTGGGCCTGCAATTTGGACAGCATATCTCTGCCTAAGAGAGGTATTGGACACTCAGGTATATACAAAAACTGATGGGTTAAACGATGTCCCCCAATCTGGCATTCCAAAGGTTGGAGGAAAGACCTCTTGGCTGACTGTCCAGTGGCACTTTTAATGACTACACTTTTGGATGCCTTTTTCTGCAATAGTTCTGGGAGTACTGAGTATTCAGCCCCAGTATCAATCATAAAATCTATTAAATGGCTTCCTAATTGAATCGTGACCGTGGGCTCCTGGAAGCCTAACTTTATGGAGTCCGGTCGTTCCTAGTCTTGAGTAAAATCCTCTTCTGCCAGTCCAATGAAATTGTCTCTACTCCGTCCCTGTCCTGGTCTCTGATATCTTCCATCTCGGATCATTCCCCGTCCCCGTCCCTGGTTTCTTGGGCCGGAGCCTGGGCCTGGGCCTGGGCCTGGGCCTGGGCGTACTTCTTCCAACCTCAGGGGTTCAGGACACTCCCGCTTCCAATGACCCTCCTTCTTGCAATTTGCACATTGATTCCTTCCCAGTGGTGGATTCCTTCCTCGCCCTCGCCCTCCATTTAAGGGGCGGTGGTCTTGCTTCACTGCTGTGGCTAGCATTACCATCTTTTCCTTCTGCCACTTCTTCTTCTCTTGCTTCTCAGCCTCATCCCTATTCCGATAAACTCGGCGTGCAATGGCCATAATTTGGCTCATCAGCATCCCTTCCCATCCTTCTGATTTCTGAATTTTCTTACGAATGTCAGAAGCGCACTGGGCCACAAATGTAGCAGTAATCATTCTACTGTTTTCAGGGGCTTCAGGGTCAAAAGGAGTCCATATACGATAGGCTTCTTGCAGCCTCTCTAAAAAGTCTCCCGGACTCTCATTTGGTTTCTGTTCTACTTCTGAGACTTTAGACATATTAGTGGGCTTCTGGCATGCCCTGCGGATACCTTGCACAAGTGTCTGGCGGTAGGTGGTGAGTCTGGCCAGGTGAATTACATTGTTTGGATCCCAATTAGGATCTTCCAAGGGAAAGTTATCTTGGAGATGACGGTCAATATTATAAATATTTCCCACTCTGGCCTGCTCACGCAAATATATCTGTGCCTTTTCAATTATGTCTCTCCTTTCCTCAGTGGTGAACAGAGTATTCAGGAGCTGGCGGCAATCTGTCCAAGTAGGACTATGAGTATTTATTATTGAAGTCACCAAGTCCATCATAGCCTGAGGTTTTTCTGCAAAAGATGGGGTGTGTGTTTTCCAATTCATCAGATCTGTAGTTGTGAATGGAATATATTGCAGGGTCGAAGTTCGAGGTGGCCGTGGTCCGGGTTGCCCATTAACCAGCGCAGGCTCCTCAAGTGCATCAAATACTCTTCTAAGAGGGGCTACTACGTGATCTTTCTCTTCATTTTGCTCTAGGGGCCTCAAATCATAGGGGATGGTATCTGTCGCAAGGCGTTCTTTTAGCAGCTTTATACGCCTGGCTGTATTGCTTGCTGACCGAGCAAGGTCTCCCTGTAACTTCTGTAATATTTCTCTGGGACTTGGATGTACAGGGGTTTGGGGTGGGCAATCAGTTGTTCCACTAAAGGAGACTGTAGATGGAGGTCTATTAGGAGTCACAGGTGGAATAACCACTTCTGCTTGGGCTTTATTATAGGACTCCAATGCCTCCTGAAGATATTTATCATAATCTATCAAGGAATCAAACTCTGTGACTCCACTCCCATTATTCATTCCAGTTTCTTGCCTTGGGGTTACAACTGGTGGAGTGTTTGGATTAAGCTCCCTTCGATGTGGAGCATAGGGTGGAGGTGGAAGCACCTCTTCCTCTGGCCCCTCAAAAATGGGTTTGAGTTTATTTGGCAAGATTCCTTTCCTAGCTTCGGCTTTTACAGCCAATAATTTGCATCGTTTGACTTTGCATTCCCTTATCCATGGAGGATTTTTATTTAATGTGCTCAGCCAGGAATCTATATATGGAAATTGTTCTGGGCACCCTCCAGTTTCTTTGGCGATATCAGTCCAAAGTTTGCTTACTAAATTTATATCAAAGGTTCCCTGGGATGGCCATCCAGTAATTTGTTTTGGCCATTCTAGTTCACATAACGTTCTCAAGCGCTCTGGCGTCATTTTGACTCCATATGCCCCTGAGAAGGCTTTCTTAAAATTATTTAACATACACTCAAGAGGTGTATTTTCCCCCTTTGAACCCCCAACTCCCATTGTATGGCCCTGTGAAGTATCCACTCAGTCACTCACAGACGCGCTTTGTGGGTTTCCTTGCCTAGTGAAGTCGCCTTACTAGGAACCGAAGTACTGCCCACTCCACACTCGGGTCAGCTACAGATTGCTCTGTACTTTCTCACACATACAATGCGCTGGATACTTCACCACACTCTACCTCCCAATTTTTCCCTTTTCCTCCACCAGACCACCATCTGATGTACCCAACCACCTAGCGTACTCAGTTTCCCCTTACTGAGACGCAGAAGTTTGATCAAGACTTCTCTTCCTCCTAATTAATTGGAGGGCCAAAAATCCCTTTGTGCACTTACCCTTGGTTGGTTCCCTGTTTCCCCCGGTCCGTCGCCGCCAGTGAGCAGGGTATCAGACAGACGAGTCTTCTGCGTTCCCCCTGGAAAAATTTACCAGTGCGCGCTTTGGGTAAGCAGTTGTCCTCTCTCTTGTACCCTGCCCAGTAGGGCGAAGGGGCTGCGTTCCAGCAGACCACTTATCCGAGTCACAGGGCACCATAAAATGTAGCACCCTGCTTGTGGTTAACGCTTAGCTGGAATGAAATATTCAACGCAGCAATAGAGAAATTAAAATAGTAATTTATTTGTCAGACAAATAAATAAGAGGCTCAGTGGTACGTGGTTACCAAGCTCTGGCCTGGCCTCCTGCCATTCTGGCCAGCACTTATATTCCCTTAATCCAGCCCCCTTTGCTCCTCCTGTGGCTGCCTCTGTCCAATCAGCCTGGTTGAAATTCCTATTGGCTGTTTGGTAGAACCAATCACAAAAAATACACCCACAAAAGATACACCCATTTCCTTGCCCTTATAAGGGAGACAAAGAGCTATATATATGACATATAAGTAATAATATATCTTACATGGAATCTTAATTACCAGCTCACCTCTTGCCCTTCTTGCCCTATTGCCTTCTAAAACAAATGTTTAATCTTACATTTTTATGTTCAACAGATGTCAAGGATCTTGAGTTTCACATCAACATTGAAAGATTTCCTTCATTTAATGTTTCTAAACAAATGCCTGACAACTATATATCAAGACTGCTTGGATGGCGTCTTCTGTCTGGCAGGGGGGGGGGGGCTGGTGGCTGACTTAATTTCAGGATAAATACAACTCTTACAACCATATGAAATAAGAATCTAGCATTCCTTAAATCCTTTGCATAATTACATTTAAGCCAATATATTTAAGCTAATATATTTCATACATTTATCATAGGTAGCCTCTTAAAAGAATAAAGCTTTTCAAAGTAAAAAGGAAGGAACTCAATAAAACACAGCTTTTAAAAGAAGCCTCTTCAGTTTAAGAAAGAATGGCTTTAGAAAAAGACTTCCCCAAAAATGCTCTCTTTCTTCTAGCTAAATGTTTTTCCCCATTTGCTCCTGGCCTTTGAACCTTAGAAAGAAGATATGGCTCATTTTACTGGGAGGCACATTAGTATTATCTTACCCCATTCCTAATGGTGTTTTTTCAGCCTTGGGGCAGCATATGTAATTCTCCCTTTTTATGACTTTGAGAATTGTTTTTCTACTATAAATCAATGGGGCCCTCTTGTCTTAGGAGAATGGCCAAGGTTTTCTCTGCCTGGCATGAAACATTTGAAAATCCTTTTTAAGCTCATTTTTAAATACAAGCCTTGATTGAAATATATAGAAGCTTTGATAAAAATGCAGGCTTATGGTTAGGTGCCTCAATGTATATACAGTGGTACCTCAGGTTAAGTACTTAATTTGTTCTGGAGGTCCGTTCTTAACCTGAAACTGTTCTTAACCTGAAGCACCACTTTAGCCTATGGGGCCTCCTGCTGCCGCCGCACCGCCAGAGCACGATTTCTGTTCTCATCCTGAAGCAAAGTTCTTAACCTGAGGTACTATTTCCGGGTTAGCGGAGTCTGTAACCTGAAGCGTATGTAACCTGAAGCGTATGTAACCCGAGGTACCACTGTAGTATACATACCGCCTGTATGTATATAGTTTTAATTCTAATAACATTTGATTGCTTTTTTTCTATGTTTTTAGCAATTGTTTTCAGCCGTAAGCCACCTTTGGTCCCATCAGGTCAAAAGGCGGGGTATAAATAAATAAATATAGAAGAATACTTTCTCATGAGAGGGGTCACCAAGGCAGTACTAAAGGAATAACAGCCTGGCTAGCAATAGACATAGCAGAGTGAAGACTATGTCTGGCAGATTTGCCAACCCTTGGACTAAAGCAATCCTTGGTGCTGGATGGAGCTGGGTTTGTCTGGCAGATCTGAGGACCATGGGTTCAGGAACTTGCTCCTTCTCTTGCCTCTGAGACTGAGCCCCATCAGTGTCCTCCTGACACTAGGCCATTACAGAAGTAACTGGAATAATAGAATCATGGTGATGGAAGGAATATTACAGGGTCCTTGCCGCGGGATCACATTCATCCAGTGCTTTACCAACTGCACTGGCTCCCGGTGGAGTACAGGGTCAGGTTTAAGGTGCTGGTTTTGACCTTTAAAGCCCTATGCAGCCTAGGACCCACATACCTACGGGACCGCCTCTCCTGGTATGCCCCGCGGAGGACCTTAAGGTCCACAAATTACAACATTTTGGAGGTCCCGAGCCTCAAGGAGGTTAGATTGGTCTCAACTAGGGCCAGGGTCTTTTCAGCACTGGCCCCTACTTGGTGGAATGCTCTGTCACAAGAGACTAGGGCCCTGTGGGACTTGACATCTTTCCGCAGGGCCTGCAAGACAGAGTTGTTCCGCCTGGCCTTTGGTTTGGACTCAGTCTGACCCTTATGTTTCCCTCCCCTTATGGTTTTGTTCCATGGGCTACTTTTGAAATGAGGCTGCATTTTAACCTGTATTTTAAATTGGTTTTTTCCCTATTATGTTTTTACTGTAATTTTACTGGTGTTAGCCGCCCTGAGCCCGGCTCTGGCTGGGGAGGGTGGGGTATAAATAAAAATTATTATTATTATTATTATTATTATTATTATTATTATTAGACACTTAGTCTGACCCCACTGCACAGGACAGGCCCTGTAATGCAGGATGAAGCTGCTCTATCCCTGTCAGATGACTATCCAGCAACTGCTTAAAACACCTCCAGTGAAGGAGAGCCCACCATCTCTGGTGGCCATCTGTTCCACTGTCACCCAGCTCTTACCATCAGGAGAGGTGCAGGCACCCTACTGCCCATCTGATGTCATTGGACACCAGCTCCCATCATCCCTGGCCATTGGGACAGATGGGATTTGGAGTCCAACAGCATCTGAGGAATAGAGCATTGGCTACCCCTTCATTTGAAAGCTTCCCATAACGTTCAGCTGAATTCTGCTTCCTTGCCATTTTCACCCACTGGTTCCAGTCCTCCCTTCTGAGACATTTATGGAGATTGGTTGATTCATCGCTATTGATTCCATTGTTTATTTTATGCTCTGATTTTATTTGTTGGATTAACAGCCCCGGGCAAGTGTCATGGGAGTGCGATAAGGTGCTTTGGTTAGCAGAAGAAAAGCAGCGTTGAAATATATTCAATACAAAGGAAATAAAAGTGTTCCACCTCCATATCATGGTTAGCAGACGGAGGGCTGAAGCATGACATTTCAGGTTCCTCTGGGAGCTGGGGGCCGTGACCCTGCCAGCCAGCCACTGACTGCACACAGATGCATTGGCCTCCTTGGGGACAGTGTTAACTAAGGAGTATAAACTAGATGCATGCAAAAACTTGGGCTATCCTGAATCAAAAGACCTAGTCTGGCTATTTTGGACAGATTCAGAATTTGTCCAAGCTGGAGTATGTCCAACATGAAACAGATTCCACCCAAGTGTTTCTGAGTGCTTCACTGTGCCTACAAAAATGGGGCAGGGTGGGAATCTTCCATATAAGGAATGGGAGGGATGGGAGAGCTCTTTCGAGATTGATAGCTCTGGGTTTCACAAGGGCTCTCCAGTCACAGTGGTGTGGGATGTTAATTTGAGTTACAGTGTTACCTCGGGTTACAGACACTTCAGGTTACAGACGCTTCAGGTTACAGACTCTGCTAACCCAGAAGTAGTACCTCGGGTTAAGAACTTTGCCCCAGGATGAGAACAGAAATTGTGCAGCGGCAGTGGGAGGCCCCATTAGCTAAAGTGGTACCTCAGGTTAAGAACAGTTTCAGGTTAAGAACGGACCTCCAGAACGAATTAAGTTATTAACGTTAGGTACCACTGTACCACCTTGTTCTTGTCTGTTGTGTGCTCTTTGCTACTTCTGTGAGTGCTGCTTGCTTGGAAAATTCTGGACACTGAAGTCCTTTTGCCACAGGCCTACACACCCACTCCTGTCAAAACAGCTTTGCTGCGGCTGTTGGTGCCAATTGAGCAGAACGTAAGCCTGAAGCTGTTTTATTCATTCATCGTAACTCCCTAGATCATGCGCTCATCGTTCTGAAATTATGCAAGCTACCTTCTAACCTTTCTACCCCAGGAGAAAAATCCCCAGATCACCTCCCCCCCCCCCGTAATTGTGTAGTTATGTGACTCTCTCTCTCTCTCTCTCTGCTGTGTTATTCTCACACAAATCACAAAACAAGAGGGTTGATGAACTGATTCCCTTTCAACTACTCTAAACTGTAAAGGTTGCTCATGCAGGAGAACCACTGCAGCTGTCCTCCTGAAATTTGGTGTGGTTTGTTCCCTCAGAAGAGGCTGCTAAGCCTGCACAGTTTATCCAATTCTACTGAGAAAATAAAAGGTATAATTTGTTCCTTACTTCCAAAAAACAATTTATAATACAGTGGTACCTCAGGTTACATACGCTTCAGGTTACAGACTCCGCTAACCCAGAAATAGTGCTTCTATTTTAATGGTGCCCAGCAAAAAAGCCCCTGGACCTATTTGTCTGTGATTTGGCTAGCTTTACTCACACACCACCTGCCTGCAAATTTCATTCAATTCTGCCAAGAAGAAGAAAGTTACAACCCTTCTTTGATTCTGCTATAATAGTGAATGAGCACAGCATAAAGCTTCATTTTTCCAAATCAGGGTGGATCCTAAGCTGAATCAGGCGGCTTCCAAATTACTGCAGACCAGATCTTGCTATTTTTCTGAAGCACCTAATTGAGATTCAAACCAAAACTTGTGGTTAGTGCACACCTCGAGCAAAAATCCATCCCTGAATTCCAGCACTGGAAGAAAAGATAGTTTGCAGTGTGCATCTACCCCACAAAATAACTCAATGACTGGGATGGGGGTGGGGAATGCTGTTTCTGTGGCTATGTTTAATGGGCTCTGTCACTTTTCTCCTGATGAGATCTCAAGTACAATAAAAGAATGTGTATACAGAAACCTCACCTTAAAATGCTTATTCACTCCAGAAAATTGCAATCCTCAAAGCAATTTGGAGTTCTTCCTTTTTAAATGATGCACATTTGTACACAACCCACTTTGTGAAACATCAAAGCCACCTGTAAGTCCCGATTACATATTAAAAATATTCATCTAGCCCTGAAATGTTAACCAGAGTTAAGAGCAAAACAGTCCCCTCCTTCCCCGTCTTCTCCACCACAACTCTCTAAATGATCTTACAGTTTTACTAGCGTTTTCCCCCTACAATGACAGCCTGCTTTGATGGTTTTCCTTTAAAATATTAAAAAAAGCCATCAAATAAATTTAATGACAGCTGGCAACCCTGCAAAGATGCTTTGATGGAATCTGACATGGCCACCGATGCTTTTTCAGATACATGCTGCTTAGGAGGTAAGAATAGGGGCTGTTATCATTTCCGAAACGCAATCTCCTTCCAGTTATGCATATATCTAAAACAGATAATTTTTAAAGTCAACATTCAAGGTCAAATTACAGTTTGTATTAAATACATGGATTGCATTTAATGTGTTTGCAGTGGTGGTTTGTTTGTTTGTTTGTTTGTTTGTTTGTTTGTTGTTTGTTTGTTTGTTTTTACATAGGAGCTGGTCTAGGATGGAGTGTTGCTGTTTAGTCGTTTAGTCGTGTCCGACTCTTCGTGACCCCATGGACCAGAGCATGCCAGGCACCTCTGTCTTCCATTACCTCCCGCAGTTTAATCAAACTCATGCTGGTAGCCCCAAGAACACTATCCAACCATCTCGTCCTCTGTCGTCCCCTTCTCCTTGTGCCCTCCATCTTTCCCAGCATCAGGGTCTTTTCCAGGGAGTCTTCTCTTCTCATGAGGTGGCCAAAGTATTGGAGCCTCAGCTTCAGGATCTCTCCTTCCAGTGAGCACTCAGGGCTGATTTCCTTAAGAATGGATCGGTTTGTTCTTCTTGCAGTCCATGGGACTCTCAAGAGTCTCCTCCAGCACCAGAATTCCAAAGCATCAATTCTTCGGCGATCAGCCTTCTTTATGGTCCAGCTCTCACTTCCATACATCACTACTGGGAAAACCATAGCTTTAAGTATATGGACCTTTGTTGGCAAGGTGATGTCTCTGCTTTTGGGATGGAGTAGGAAGCATCTTACATAGGAAAACAGGAAGCTTCACTTGTACTGACTCAGGCCAATGACCCCTGTAGCTTAGTACTGTTGACACTGACTGGCAGCAGCAGCAGCAGCTCTCCAGGGTTTCAGATAGGGAGACTCCAGGAATTTATCCTGGGACGTTCTGCATGCAGTTCAGATGCTGCATCACTGAGCTAGGGACTGCACAATGAATTCCTTCCGCAAAGCTAATGGAGCCTTTTGACTTTAAGAAAATTAGCTAAGTCTGGGATGTTGCAAAAGGGCTTCAAACTGAGTGTCATGCAAGCTATATACTGCTGCATTAGAGATTTGTACAGCATATAACTGTGATTTTAACTGGGGTGTGTGTAGGCACGTGCATGTGTGTGTTAATTATATTGTTATTTCGGTATATTATTCTGCACTATTGCAGATATGGAATTCTATTTCGCAAGTTGCTTTGAGGGTCCTTCCGGGGTCAGCATTTAAATACCATCATTATTGAAAGCTGCCCTGCGCAGAGCCAGACCATTGTGTTTTCTAGTTTGATATTGGCAGTGGCAGGAGCCCACCAGGTTTTCAGACAGAGAATATTCCCAGCCTTACCAGGAGAGGCTGGAGGTTGAATCCCTGTGATCTTCTACATACAAAGCAGATGTACTAGCCCTGAGCAACTTAGTCCTTCCCAGTTAGTGCCTGACCACCATTCATGTTTCTTCTGTCCCAGTTGTATTATGAGTTGGGTTGATTTGTAGCAGGCTGGCTGGCCTAACCCAAAGAGTGCTCACTAATAGTTCCTCATCATCTAGGGAAAAAGGTGACAACTGGGGTACACAGGGGTCAACTCCTGGGGTCTGAGGTCCCTTTGGCCCCCCAATAAAATATTTGAGGGGTCTGGGTCCACCCAAAGTTGATGGGCGTTGCCATTCAAATGGTGTAAGCGTGCCATGGAGCCAGCTCCTGGGGTCTGAGGTCCCTTTGCACCCCCCAATAAAATATTTGAGGGGTTCAGGTCCCCCCCAAAGTTGATGGGCATTGCCATTCAAATGGTGTAAGTGTGCCGTGTCATGTCATCAGTTATGTGGGGCGGGGCATACCTCCCCCCCCCAATATTTTATTCAAGTTGGCTCCCTTGATGGGGTGTCACAGAGTTTTGTCCTGGGCCCGCTGTTGTCCGTCTTTATAAATGACTTGGACAAAGGAACTGAAGGGGATGCTCATCAGATTCGCAGATAATACCAAACGGGTGCAGAAGACAGAATCAGAATTCAAGACAGCCTCAACGTCTTGGAGAACTGGGCCAAAGCTAACAAAATGCATCTCAATTCAAAATCAAATTAATGGCAACCATTGGGCTAGAGTTCTATGAGGATTACCAAAGGAGGGGGTCAGATTGTGCCTTGGCCAAAGGCCTGGTGGAACAGCTCTGTCTTGCAGGCCCTGCGGAAAGATGTCAAGTCCCGCAGGGCCCTAGTCTCTTGTGACCGAGTGTTCCACCAGACTGGGGCCACGGCCGAAAAAGCCCTGGCTCTGGTTGAGGCCAGCCTAACCTCCCTGTGGCCCGGGACCTCCAAGATGCTTTTATTTGAAGACCGTAAGGTCCTCCGTGGGACATACCAAGAGAGGCGGTCCTGTAGGTACAAGGGTCCTAGGCCTTTTGGGCCTTAAGGGTTAAAACCAGCACCTTAAACCTGATCCTGTTCTCCACCGGGAGCCAATGCAGCCTGAACAAAATCCTGACATGAAATGGAGTGGTATGTGCAACAACTGCGGGGTTGGGGAAAGCAGGCTAAGCAACCATCAAGATCCCTTTTAAATAATATCAACAATCTGGTCGGGAGGAGGTGGAGTGGGATGGTGACAGATGCACATTAAGAGCGTAATTAGAGGAGGAAGGTGGAAAGGGGTGGGGAGGAATACCGAGTTCCAGGGTACTGTTTTGGTCGAGAGAGAGCTGGTGATTTCAAATGAATTCGCAGCAGACAGATGGTTGAGAAGGAGGCAACATCTATCCTTAAGAACTGCTGGGAGGAGAGGAGCGTTCCGTCAGGAAGTCGGGATGAGGAGACGGAAGACTTAGCACAGATAAACAGAGATTAAGGGGAACTGCGCAGGCTGCAGCTCAAAACGGCTGCTTTCTTTGAAAAGATGCACACCCACCCACCCAAAAAGGAGATGAGGAAAGATGGAGAACCCAGGAAAGATGGAGGTTGTGCTTCTCAAGGATGCATGCAGGTGTCAGTGCCTGGCAGTGGGCAAGGGAGGAGAGGGCTTGGAGACTGATTCGGAAGAAGAAATCAGTGATCTGGGGTTCCCTGTGACAGCCAGGAGATGAGAGTCAGAGGCAGGCAGTGGCATAGCAAGGTCAGGTGGTACCCGGTGTGGAAAAAATTATTTTTATTTTTATTTTTTATTTATTCAAAATTGTAACAAGACATATTATCCAAAAACATATCATCCTTGTTCCCCCCGCCATTTTTCCCACACAAAACCCACCCCCCACCCCCCAACTTCCCTCAGTTCCAGTCTTTCGTTTCTCTAAGAAAGCTGTTTTCTGCATGTTACAAAACTGTATAGATCCTCAAACTATTGAGTTGATTATTATCAGTAAAAAGTTTGTGTATTCAAAACCTGCCAAGGAGTCCAGTTCGCCTTGTTGCGTCTTCAGATACTTTGTAAAGGGTTCCCATTCATCCTTAAAGTCACAGTTATCCTTGTCCTGTAGCTTATATGTCAGTTTTGCCAGTTCTGCATAGTCCGTCAATTTTTCTTGCCATGATTCTTTAGTTGGGGTTTCTTCAATCTGGTGTGGAAAATTTCTTGTCAACCCCCCCCCCCATTAAAATCTAGTTGGACTCCCAAGAGACTGCAATCTACTCACAATATAAATAGACTGGCTGTGATCTACCCCTTGTCATTGCCAGGAGTTGCGGAGCTTTTTTGTGGTTGCAGGGTTTGGGTCCTGAGTTGAAAAAGCATCTGCTTCTCTCCTTCCTTCCACCCTCTGCTTGTTTGTTTGCTCCCCTGCCTCCTTCCCATCTTCTTCCTGCCTGCCTGCCTCCTCCAGCAGCCCAGGAGCACGAGGCAGTCAAATCGAAGCTGCGAAAAGCGGCACAACTATCCCCCTTCCTCCATAGCTGTCAACCGTCCCTTATTTTGTGGGAAAGTCCCTTATCCCAGCGCTGTGTCCTGCTGCTGTCCCTTATTGATGATGTCCCTTAAATTTTCTGGGTTTCAAAGGAAGCAGCTCCTCTCCCTCCCTCCCTGCCGGCCAGGGAGGAGGGAGGCTCCAACTGTGTTGCTTGGCTGTGTTGCTCACCCAATAAGGAGTCTAAGAACAATTGAGGGGTGGAGCTTGTATGCCTTGTGCCGATTAAATCAGCCGCGTTGCCTGGGGACTCGCCTTTGCTTAGCGCTTCCCAGCAGAGAGGTGGCGGTGGTTTTCCTTGCTGCATCCCCTTTGCCGGGTTGCTGCGCTGTGGGAACCACCGCTTGTGGCTTCATTTGGCTGCTGGCTGGGCTTTCTGCCTTTGGCTCGGAGGGGCTCAGAAGTTGAACATACCTGTGCTCGCAAAATCCCTTATTTTGGCTGCTGATCCCTTATTTTCGAGGCTGCTGGTCCTTATTTTCAAATCTGTAAGTTGACAGCTATGCCTTCCTCTGAAGGCTAGGGGTAGGCAAGAGTCACAGGTGGGCGGAACACCGAATGTCACCCCCCTCGGTGATAACACCCAGGGCGGTCCGCCCCCACCTTACTCCGCCCCTAGAGGCATGAGAAGCTGGACATTTGGAGAGGGAAGAACAAGGGCAGGAAGAGGGAGAGAGAGGTCAGGCTGGTGTAGAGTCAAGGCCTTCCACACCTCCTCCTCCTCCTGCTCCACTGTCTCCCAGGACCAGAAGAGGGATGAAGAGGGAGGAGCAGGTAGATACACGCAGGCGGAGTCTGCGCCTGCTTGCATATAGCTCCAGTGGGGGGGAATACTGTAAACTGGGTGTGCTGGTCCGGGGGGGGGGGAGGTTACCGTGGGGCGAGGTCCAGGACCTGAGTTGAGGGTCGGCAGACAGTCCTCCTCGGGCGAAGCGGGGTCCACAGAGGGAAGCCGGGCAAGGACAGGAACTCTGGGGGAAACAGGACTGGATGCCAGCCGAAACAGCTCATCAACGATGTTGCTCCCGCAACCTGGGAATGGGCTGACTGGCCTTTATCTTCTCTGAGGCCAGGGGCGGTCCCGGCCCCCAGGAGACCCGCCTCTCCTGGCCTTAAGGCGAGCACTCCTCCTGGGAGAAACCAGTTCCCTTCGCCTCTCTGCCCTGAGTCTCTGCAGTTCAGGAGAGGCTGAAGGGTTACTGGGCCCAGGGGGAGACTCACCTGTAGGCACTGAGTCCTCAACCACCTCTGGAGCCAGAGTGGAATCACCTGGTGCCTGCTCCTGAGGATCCGGCACAGGTGCAGGCGCTTCAGAATCAAGGCCCTGCCCCAGTTCAGCCGGCCCTGGAGGCGGGGACTCCTGTGCAGGCTGGGATTCCTCCGGTTCAGCCTCTGAATCGGATTCCCAGGCCATCACATGGGGTCAGGGTTGGGGCCTCTCTGTTGCACCAGCTGCTGAGTGGGGATTTAACCCCTGGTCTCCCAGGCCCTAGTCCAACACTCTGGCCCCTATGTCTGTTAAGTAAATGTACAGTGGTACCTTGGGTTTCAGACGCTTGAGGTTACAGACTCCGCTAACCCAGAAATAGTACTTCAGGTTAAGAACTTTGCTTCAGGATGAGAACAGAAATTGTGCGGCAGCAGCGGGAGGCCCCATTAGCTAAAGTGGGGCTTCAGGTTAAGAACAGTTTCAGGTTAAGAATGGACCTCCAGAAAGAATTAAGTTCCTAACCCGAGGTACCACTGTATATGTATTAATATAGGTTTAACATGGAAAATGGCTAAATGTGTATTTCTAACACAGGGTTTTTTCCCCACAACAGTTTTTCTAAAGGACTCTGAACTTCTTGCATCATTGATTGTTAATCATTGATTGTTGTTTTCTGGTAGCCAATAGGTGAGGGTTGCAAACCTGGGATCACGTGAGAGGTAAAGGTAAAGGTAAAGGGACCCCTGCCCGTTAGGTCCAGCCAACTCTGGGGTTATGGCACTCATCTCGCTTTATTGGCCGAGGGAGCCGGCGTACAGCTTCCAGGTCATGTGGCCAGCATGACTAAGCCGCTTCTGGCGAACCAGAGGAGCGCACGGAAACGCCATTTACCTTTCTTCCGGAGCAGTACCTATTTACCGTATTTTTCGTCCTATAGGGCGCACCGGCCCATAGGACGCACATCGGTTTTTTTTGGGGGGGGAATGAATTTTAAAAAATTATTTACCCCCCCCAGGCGCGGCTGCCGCCTCAAACTTCACACGCCCGGCGGGAGCTCCTGCCGGGCGCGCAAGGCTTGCAGGCACTCGCCCGAAGCACGGGGAGCCCTCTGGAGGGCTCCCTGTGCTTCAGGCAACAGGCTGCCGCACCAAGCCTTGCGCGCTCGGCAGGAGCTCCTGCCGGGCGCGCAAGGCTTGCGGACACTCGCCGGGGCTGCAGGCTGCTGCCCGCAAGCCTTGTGAGCCCGCGGGAACTCCCGCCGGGCTTGCAAGGCTTGCGGATAGCTTCCTGAAGCCTGGAGAGCGAGAGGGGTTGGTGCGCGCCGATGCCTCTCGCTCTCCAGGCTTCAGCGAAAGCCTGTATTCGCCCCATAGGACGCACACACATTTCCCCTTCATTTTTGGAGGGGAAAAAGTGTGTCCTATGGGGCGAAAAATATGGTATCTACTTGCACTTTGACATGCTTTCGAACTGCTAGGTTGGCAGGAGCAGGGACCGAGCAATGGGAGTTCAGCCTGTCGCAGGGATTCGAACCGCCAACCTTCTGATCGGCAAGCCCTAGACTCTGTTGTTTAACCCACAGCGCCACCCGCGTCCCTCACGTGAGAGGTATTGTGTTGTAATCTCCATTTTGGAAAAGTTTCCTTTGAGTTCTTTGCCTCCCAAACTCTTTAAATATAATGGAATCCTGGGAATTGTAGTTTGCTAAGGATCCTGGGAATTGTAGCTCTATGAGGGGCAAACTACAGTTCCCATGATTTATTTATTTTTATTTTTTGCAGGGGGAGGCAAAATGTGCTTTAAATGCATGTGCAGTCATAGTTATAACTCACCCAAGACTTTCAAGTGAGCTACACATTTCAATAAATAAAATAAAGGCACCATGTACGTCTTGAGTTTGCAAGTCACTCTCCCATTATAACAAGGGAGCCTCCCAGAGGACTTTTGATTGATATTGGTTATGAAATGTTAATAAGAGCAACCTGCCATTCTCTGGTTAGGAAAGAAAGAAAATCAAGCAATAGTCTGTTTTCTTTCAGATTTCTTTTTAAAAAATCATTATTTTTTACTACATTAGTTCTATGGGGTTGCAATGATAATTATTACTATTATTATCATCACCAAAAGGCACACACGTCTCTGAGTGCTTTGCATTTTAATTAAAGAAAATAACAATTAAATAAATAAGTCATTAAGCTTCATAAATAACCCAAAGATTCCCAATTGGAAAAGAAGTAATAAAAGAACAGAACCATTTTCTGGGCCGCTTACACCCAGGGCATCAAATATTAAAAGCTGCGGTAAACAGGAGAGGAGACAAGCAATACTTTCTGCCTGGTGTTGGAGAGGAAGGAAAGAGGCTTTTAGACTGAGATTTTATAGAGGAAACTAACAGGAAGTATCGAGGACAATGCATTGTGGGCTGGTTTTCAGCAGAATGCTCCCATCAGATGTCAAGCAAATAAACACCTATCTGACTTTTATAAGACATCTGAAGGCAGACCTGTTTAGGGAAGTTTTTGATGTTTGATGTTGTATCATGTTTTTAATATTCTGTGGGGAGCCACCAAGAGTGGGGTATAAGGAATAAATTTATTATTATTATTATTATTATTATTATTATTATTATTATTATTATTTCCTTATATGATAAGTTCCTTTCAGAAGAAGCTTCAGAACGAACATCAAGTTCTCCAGCTATATCAAAACATACCCTCCAACATTTCTCTGATGGGGACGTCCTATTTAATAATAATAATAATAATAATAATAATAATAATAATAAATGAAGGAGCATCTCCACCCCCATCGTTCTGCACGGACACTGAGGTCTAGCGCCAAGGGCCTTCTGGTGGTTCCCTCACTGCAAGAAGCCAAGTTACAGGGCACCAGACAGAGGGCCTTCTCCGTAGTGGCACCCACCCAACAGATGTCAAAGAGAACAAATACTACCAGACTTTTGGAAGACATCTGAAGGCATCCGTGTTTAGGGAAGCTTTTAATGTTTGATGTAATACGGTATTTTAATATTTTGTTGGAAACCGCCCAGAGTGGCTGGGGAAGCCCAGCCAGATGGGTGGGGTATAAATAATTAATTATTATTATATATTATTATTATAATAATAATAATTTTATTATTTTTACCCCACTTACCTGACTTGGTTGCCCCAGCCATTCTGGGCAGCTTCTAACATATATAAAAACATTTAAAGCAGGAATCAGTCGGAGGAACACAACAGTGTTCCTAAGGTTTTCCATCTGCCCTTTCAGCTCAAACAAGGGAGGGTACAGAGTCAGCCTTTTCAAAAAAAGAGCATCAAATTGCTATTATATAGTTCCTTTTGGGACCGACCAGAAGAAGATTCGCGAAACAGAGATTGAAATCCACGTATCTCGTTGTCAGACGGTGCCGTCAGGACAGCACCATCGCATGTTTACACATAAAAGAGTCGTTCTCATGGACTTCTTTTAGGAATATTTGAATTGTTTGGCCTTGAGATATCGAGTTGCATACGCTGGGCCGGATTTAGGTTTGATGAGCCCCTAAGTCAGGCATAGGCAAACTTGGCCCTCCAGATGTTTTGGGACTACAACCCCCATCATCCCTAGCTAACAGGACCAGTGGTGAGGGATGGTGGGAGTTGTAGTCCCAAAACATCTGGAGGGCCGAGTTTGCCTGTGCTTGCCCTAAGCTACTGAAGGTAATGGGGCCCTTTATATGTCCAGCTGTCCTTTGTCAATTGTTGCTATTTTTTGTGTTGCATATATGCTATATGGTAATTTATATGGTAATTTATGGACCCAATAGGTATCTAAAGCCATCTGCACGTAACAAAATATGTATTTTATCAAAGTAATTGTTGAACTTACCTTATATTTTGGAAATGTACATCCAGGTGTTTTTTCCTTTAATTTTTTTGAGGGCCCTAAGCTATAGCTTGTTTAGCTTATATGTACAGTGATACCTCGGGTTACATATGCTTCAGGTTGCATACACTTCAGGTTACAGACTCCGCTAACCCAGAAATAGTGCTTCAGGTTAAGAACTTTGCTTCAGGATGAGAACAGAAACCGTGCTCCGGTGGCGCAGCAGCAGCAGGAGGCCCCATTAGCTAAAGTGGTGCTTCAGGTTAAGAACAGTTTCAGGTTAAGTACGGACCTCCGGAACAAATTAAGTACATTACCTGAGGTACCACTGTAAATCCGGCACTGTACGCATGTTATTATTATTATGTTGGCATTGTAGCTGTTATTCAAGATTCCATGTCTTAGAAGGTGTTGGAACGTCGTTCATGAGTGTTAAGGTGCTTTTGTAAATCATATACAAAGTTATTTAGTTCGTGATTTATCTCTCTATATTCCTTGGGCGTGCTAATGTAGAGCACAGGACAAGGCAGTGGAACTGAATTCGGCCCCTCCCCCCCCCAACTTAAAACTACGCCCTAAACATTTCATATAAATAAATAAATAAAACCAGAATAAATTGTGCAGAATAAAAAGACACGTAATCATGTTTAATGAACGTAATCAGCAAGGTTGAGGATTGCTGGCTTTCTCAGAGGAGAGTTTGGCTCCCCGCAGATTAGCAACTCTGCCTAACAATCATTAAAAGAAGAAGAAGAAGAAGCTTTCGCCTGAACAAGAACAAGAAAAGTCTGGTGTGTTTAATGCAGAATTGACTGTTTTATCCCCCTCCTCTCCCCGCCCCAGGAACATTGGACCACTTGGCTATATAGAGAAGCATTGCCTCTATTAGGTTCCCGCTGCTCACCGTATTAATCATAATCCAGCACACCTTTCAGAAAGTAAATAACATCTTTAAGATGATCAGACTCGGTTTCGAACAACATTTTTTCTTATTAAACAAGCATGCGCGAAGAGAGCGAGAAATCAATAGGAGAGAGTGAGAGTCGCTTGCGACAGCAGCCAGGTGCAAAAGACATTTGTTATCACCAGCGCAGCCCTCGCAGAAGATGACAAAGCTGCCACATTATGGGCAGAGGTAATCTTCCAGGGCTCAGCCGGCGAAAGTCCTTCCATATAGCCACAAAGTTCTGCATCTTTTGCTGCCACTCCAGGCAAAAGCTGAAGTTATGCTGTGGGCAGTGCTGACTTCTGCAATGCAAGGGGGAAAAATCCCTTCCTTCTTTCCTCTCGGAGTTCCCGCCTCCAACCACAGACAGAGAAGAAATTCAATTCATTTCATATTTAAAGGAGAACTTATCTAATTTGCACTGTCTGAAACAATATGTGAATCCAAGCATAACCATCCTTAAAAAATATGCATTTCTCTGAATTCTGTGATGCGGTTTCCTCGGCACATGAATATATCAATGCATATATTAGTAAGTGTAACATACAAAATGGATCATAAATATTTTGCAAAAAGGTGCAGATCAGACAAAATTGCATGCGAAAATTTGCAAATAATGAGAGATTTATGAGAGAACACCTAAAGAGGACTAGTGTGTTGTTCCAAATTCTACTACTTTTCCCCAGATCTTGAAAATCCTGGTTAGTGTCAATGTCTTGGTATTTTTCTTTTATTCTGTAGGTTTATTATCACTTTATTGACTTGGGGAGAGAAAGAGAAAGGGAGAATGAGAGAAGAACTCTACAGCAACAGCAACATAAAATAAACTGGAGGTTCTGAGCACAAAATCCAAAATGTAGCAGGTCCGCGACAGAAAGTAAACAACAAATTGCATTTGGCAGGAAAGATTTCCCTCCCTTAGTACTAAAAACCTCGTTGAAAAATAAATTCCTGAGTGTAATTGAAACCGTTGCCAACTCTTCAGATGGATCAGCAAGAGAGCCAACGACCAACGGCGATGATTAATAAGTGCTGCCATTTACCAAGAAGCCGTTTGATTAGTGCTGCGCTCACTTCTACGGCACTCCATCTGTGGGGCGTAATCAAGATCACTTAATGCAGATTAGCTACCCCTTAACGCACACTTCTTTGTACATTCAATGAAGGTGATTAAAGCATACAGGAAGGAGGGACCCCCACACCCTGTTTTATGGGTGAGCAAAGATTTTCCTCCAACATTGGCTCTTGTGAAAAACCAGGATTTTGTTGACTTTATAATCTAGACATGGACTTTATAATCTAGACATAGGAAACCTAGTGGAATCTACTTGACCCCCCCAAATTGGGGGGGGGGGTTAAAGCAATTAGACCTGGGACGGTACACCAGCATTCAGTTCTTTCTTGCTGATTTGATGGGGGATTAAAGGGGAATGGAAGTGGAAAGATGAGGATGTTGTCCAATAATAATAATATAATAATTTATTATTTGTACCCCACCCATCTAGCTGGGCTTCCCCAGCCACTCTGGGCGGCTTTCAACAAAGATTAAAAATACATTAAAATGTCACACATTAAAAACTTCCGTGAACAGGGCTGCCTTCAGATGTCTTCTGAATGTTAGGTAGTTGTTTATCTCTTTGACATCTGATGGGAGGGTATTCCACAGGGCGGGTGCCACAACTGAGAAGGCCCTCTGCCTGGTTCCCTGTAACTTGGCTTCTCGCAATGAGGGAACCACCAGAAGGCCCTCAGCGCTGGACCTCAGCGTCTGGGCAGAACGATGGGGGTGGAGACGCTCCTTCAGGTATACTGGGCCGAGGCCGTTTAGGGCTTTAAAGGTCAACACCAACACTTTGAATTGTGCTCAGAAACGTACTGGGAGCCAATGTTTTGCTGTTGTGCCACACCACACCCAACCGGTGTGAGTGAAATTTGGCTTTGCCTGGCGGTACATCGGGCAAAAAGCCACTGCTTCATAATGCAACAGGTACTGCAATGTGAAAGGAACATTAGGAAACAGGGATAGAAGTTTGGGCATTATGACCAGGAAAACGAATGCAATATTCCTCAAGTCAGAATGCACCCTTGTTCTGGTCCCGTAAATCCAAACTGCACAGATTTATAGTCTAATCGACAGCGGCTAATAAACACCTACTAACTGAAGTTAGTAGTACTAACTGCCAACCTAGCAGTTCGAAAGCACGAAGTGCAAGTAGATAAATAGGTACCACTCCGGCGGGAGGGTAAACGGCATTTCCGTGCACTGCTCTGGTTCGCCAGAAACGGCTTAGTCATGCTGGCCACATGACCCGGAAGCTGTACACCGGCTCCCTCGGCCAATAAAGCAAGATGAGCGCCGCAACCCCAGAGTCGGCCACGACTGGACCTAATGGTCAGGGGTCCCTTTAACTTTTTAACTGAGTATCAGTGTGAAGCAGTGCTTAGAGTGTTGGATGAAGACTTGGGAGATCAGGGTTCAAATCCCTCTTCAAGCCATGCAGTCCACTGCCTGACTTTGGGCCGGTCACTCACTCTCTTAGCCTAACCCGAGAGAAGATTGTTGTAAGGAGAACATGGAGAGGAGTAGAAGGAGAGCCCTTTGGATAAAAGGTGGGATAGAAATGCAGCACTCAATCAATCAATCAATCAATCAATCAATCAATCGACATGGTAAGACTGTAGGAAGAGTAATAATAATAATAATAATAATAATAATAATAATAATAATAATAATAATAATTTATTATTTATACCCCGCTCATATGGCTCTGGGCGGCTTCCAAAAAAAATATTAAAATACTATAATACATCAAACATTAAAAGCATCCCTAAACAGGGCTGCCTTCAGATGTCTTCTAAAAGTCTGGTAGTTGTTGTTCTCTTTGACATCTGGTGGGAGGGTGTTCCACAGGGCGGGTGCCACTACCAAGAAGGCCCTCTGCCTGGTTCCCTTTAACTTAGCTTCTCGCAGTGAGGGAACCGCCAGAAGGCCCTCGGTGCTGGACCTCAGTGTCCGGGTAGAATGATGGGGGTGGAGATGCTCCTTCAGGTATACTGGGCTGAGGCCGAATGCATCTGAAAGGATCTCCTCTCATACAGAGACAACTTCATCCACTCTTTTCCCTGTGGTTCAGGTCTGTTGGAGGCAATGAACACAAAACAAAACAGATTTCTGTCAGAAGCTGGTCCAGTTGGGCAGATGGGGCACTGCAGTGGCATAGCGTGGACTGCCAACACCCAGGGTCACGTGGAGGGAAACAGATGGAGTACGCATCCACATTCAACTACCAATGGTGTCTATGTCACCCAGGAGATTGCAGCTGCCGAGATAAGAAAATATGAGTCATTCCATTTTCTGGAGAGGTCACTTCCTGGTTCACATGGAGAAGCCATCTTCAATGGAGCCCAGTGATGGAAGTGTGCAGCTGCATTGAAGCAGCCCTGGGTGTTGTAATTTTGTGCTCCTAAAAATTCTCCACCCAAACCAACCAGCCTGTACCTCCTGATCTTGCTACAACAAGCCCAGGGATCGCTGGCAAGCCTTCCTTCTGTGAACTACAGCTAATTTATCTTAGGATCCAAGCCACTGGAGACAAGCGTACCAGTGTCGGTACAAGAGGGTACAAGCCCCGGTGCTACTAGACTTACGTGTTCCTGGCCAATCCACCCCTGCAAAGCATCTTTCCACTACACGCAAAACCAGGTCAGGACCAGAGTAAAAATAGAAAGCTATTATACCAAGCAGGCAGCTGTCTGTGAGACTCTGCGCTTCGCTTCCCGAGGCCAGCACGACTACCTCTTTGTTCGCTTCTCCGATAAGAGCTGGCTGTCACAGAGTGACGGGGCCTCGACGGAGCTGCAGAGAGGATACATCAGCGCCTTCTCTTCTGCCACAGGTTAAGCAGCCTGTCTGGCACCCGCCTCAGGGCGAAGGCTTCACAGAAATGCTCTCAGCCTCATTTGGGAAGGAAGCTACAAACGAAAGGGGTGCAAGCCAAGGCCAATAGCCAGCCACAACCACCACTGCTTCGGAGTCATGTACAGACCCATATTTCCTGAAGATCACAAGTCAGCCTGCTGCATTATACTGGGTCAGACTGTTGGTCCATCTAGCTCAATAATGTTGGCACTGACTGGCAGAAGCTCTCTAGGGTTTCAGGCTAAGGGTATTTCCAGCCCAGCTTGCAGATGCCAGGACCTTCTACATACAGATGTTCTACAATCCTTCCCCTGGTAGCCATGACTCTAGAGCAGCAGTTATCCACCTGTGGGTCCCCAGATGTTGTTGGACTACAACTCCCATCATCCCTGAGCTCTGGCCTTGCTAGCTAGGGGTGATGGGAGTTGTAGTTCAACAACATCTGGGGACCCACAGGTTGAGAAAGGCTGCTCTAGAGCAAGGCTGAGGAACCTGTGGCCCTGCCAATGCTGTTGGACCACATCTCCCATTATCCCTGGCCACTGGCCATGTGATCTAGATCTGATGGGAATTGTGGTCCACTCCAGCAATATCTAGCCCTATCTCAGTCTAGTGAGCTGTGCCACCACAATCACAGACAGATATGTACCTGTCGGGCTTTGTTGGATTGTTTTCCAACCTAACATGCATAGCACGCCCAGGAGAAATGGAACTGTAACATCCACATTGAGCCTGGGCAAAGGTGGATCTAGGTGAGAGAGGGTGGTCTGGCTGCATCAGGTGCAGAGCTTCTGGGGCACCACAGCAGGTGCCACAACTATGACATCCCGCAGAAGGCGAGAGGGACACAGATTCTGGCAATATAAAGTTACACATGAGAACTACCCAATAAGTCTCAATTGTTTGCTGCTGCCTCCTTAAAAAGTTGTACTTGGGGAATATCTTTCACTGCCTCCCTCCATGGCTCCTTCGCAAGCAGCAGAAGAAATGCTCCCCAGTGCTCTCTGCTTAATGATAGTTGATGCAGGTGGTGCTGTGGTCTAAACCACTGAGCCTCTTGGGCTTGCCAGTCGGAAGGTCGGCGGTTCGAATCCCCGTGACAGGGTGAGCTCCCGTTGCTCTGCCCCAGCTCCTGCCAGTCTAGCAGTTCGAAAACATGCCAGTGCAAGTAGATAAACAGGTACATAAATAGGTATGATTTCTTTCCGCAGGGCCTGTAAGACAGAGTTGTTCCGCCAGGCTTTTGGCTTGGAATTAACTTGATCCCCTGCCTCTCTTTCTTTTTTCCCTTTTTCCTTCTGTGATGGAACTCCTACTTGGGGACTTCCCTGGCTTTTTTCTGGCCCACGTAGGACCAGTCTGGATAGTTAGCCTTGGTGAAGACTTGACGTTTTCATCCCCAAAAGTTTTTGAGTTTCTGCTGACATGAGGCTGCATTTTCATGTTGTATTTTAATCTTGTTTTTAAAGTTGTATTTCAATAAATTGTTTTGTATCTGGTGTTAGCCACCCTGAGCCCAGCCTTGGCTGGGGAGGGTGGGGTATAAATAAAATTTATTATTATTATTATTATTATTATTATTATTATTATTATTACTGCATGAAATTATTATTTCCATGCACTCTGGTTTCTGTCACGGTGTCCCATTGCACCAGAAGCGGTTCAGCCATTCTGGCCACATGACCCGGAAAGCTTTCTGTGGACAAACGCCGGCTCCCTCTGCCTGAAAGTGGAGATGAGCACCGCAATGCCATAGTTGCCTTTGACTGGATTTAACCATCCAGGGGTCTTGTACCTTTACCTACCTGCTAGTTTTCCAGCATCACAGCACGGATGGCTAATCCTTTGCCGTACTCTGTTCCTCTTCTTCATTAACCTGCGCTTAAACACAGGTGAGGTGGCCCTGCCAATCTGGCAAACTGCTGTTTATGTTAAAATCATGAAGTTGTAACATCAGGAGACTGTTGTTTCCAATTGCTTTCTCAATCTGTTTCTTGGAGTGGCTTCTAAAGAGCCGAACAATGAGGGCGAGTCAAAGGAGATTATCCTTCCACACGTATGAAGAGACGAGGTTTGACATTGGGCAAAGGAGCCTCAGCTGAAAGGGAAATTTCCTCCTTGCAAATTCAGCTCCTTCGGGTTTTCCCATCTCCAGTCGCTCTGGAATAAGCTTGTCGCTTTTGAGCGCTTTGTATTAAGAGTAAAACTGAGGAAGAAAACAGAAAGCTAATGAGCTCACGGTTGTGCTGGTTTCTTATAAATAACCTCAACATGGAAGTAGCTTTGTGGACGGAATGTCTAATCTGACTACCTCCATTAATTCAATCTCAGGGGTCCCATTAAATAGGACTCCATTATGTTGCCAACAGGAAATAGAGACTCCATACATCTCATTTGCTTCAGTACCACTTGTGGTTTCTCCATCTTCCGACTTTAAATCTGTTTGCTTTTAGAAAGAATCCAAAGCAGGGCAGTGATGGATTTCTCTCTTTTTTAAATAAAATAAAATAAAAGTCTTTGGTCTCCTATTTGTCTTGGACAAAGGCTAAGTATGTTTAATGAGAACAGATCAATACATTCAAGGAAGGACACATGGTACAGTCACCTCCAGCCCTTCAGATACAGGTTTGCCCTTTGTAGTGCAGGACACACAGCCCCCCTGCCTGTGGTATCTAAAAGAAGAAGAGGAAGAAGAGGAGTTTGGATTTGATATCCCGCTTTATCACTACCCGAAGGAGTCTCAAAGCGGCTAACATTCTCCTTTCCCTTCCTCCCCCACAACAAACACTCTGTGAGGTGAGTGGGGCTGAGAGACTTCAGAGAAGTGTGACTGGCCCAAGGTCACCCAGCAGCTGCATGTGGAGGAGCGGGGAAGCAAACCCGGTTCACCAGATTACGAGTCTACCACTCTTAACCACTACACCACACTGGCTTTTTAAGGGGCTTAAAAGCTTGCACAGGCTGGCCACATGTTACTGAGCCAAGTTCAAGGGTCATTAAGAACTTGGGTCCAGGAAACTGTAAGGACCTCCTGCCAAACCACTGAGATCTTCAAGGGAGTCTTTTCTGGTGGTCCTCCATGTGCATTCATAAGAACACCCTGCTTGACCAGGCCAGTGAACTATCTGTTCCAGCATCCTGTGGCCAACCAGATGCCCATGGGAAACCAGCGAGCAGAGCATGAGCACAAGAACCCTCTCCCCTCCTGTGGTTCCCAGCAGCTACTTTTCAGAAGCATTGCTGCCACTAGATGTGGAGAACAGAGCATAGCCATTACGGCTAATAGCTATCCGTTGGGTTCTGTCTTATTCAACATCTTTATCAACGACTTGGATGATGGACTCAAGGGCATCCTGATCAAATTTACAGATGGCACCAATCTGGGAGGGGTGGCTAACACCCCAGAGGACAGGATCACACTTCAAAACGACCTTGACAGATTGGAGAACTGGGCCAAAACAAACAAGATGAATTTTAACAGGGAGAAATGTAAAGTATTCCACTTGGGCAAAAAAAATGAGAGGCACAAATACAAGATGGGTGACACCTGGCTTGAGAGCAGTACATGTGAAAAGGATCTAGGAGTCTTGGTTGACCACAAACTTGACATGAGCCAACAGTGTGACGCGGCAGCTAAAAAAGCTAATGCAATTGTGGGCTGCATCAATAGGAATATAGCATCTAGATCAAGGGAAGTAATAGTGCCACTGTATTCTGCTCTGGTCAGACCTCACCTGGAGTACTGTGTCTAGTTCTGGGCACCACAGTTCAAGAAGGACACTGACAAACTGGAACGTGTCCAGAGGAGGGCAACCAAAATGGTCAAAGGCCTGGAAATGATGCCTTATGAGGAACAGCTAAGGGAGCTGGGCATGTTTAGCCTGGAGAAGAGGAGGTTAAGGGGTGATATGATAGCCATGTTCAAATATATAAAAGGATGTCACATAGAGGAGGGAGAAAGGTTGTTTTCTGCTGCTCCAGAGAAGCGGACACGGAGCAATGGTTCCAAACTACAAGAAAGAAGATTCCACCTAAACATTAGGAAGAACTTCCTGACAGTAAGAGCTGTTTGACAGTGGAATTTGCTGCCAAGGAGTGTGGTGGAGTCTCCTTCTTTGGAGGTCTTTAAGCAGAGGCTTGACAACCATATGTCAGGAGTGCTCTGATGGTGTTTCCTGCTTGGCAGGGGGTTGGACTCGATGGCCCTTGTGGTCTCTTCCAACTCTATGATTCTATGATTCTATGAATTTGTCTAATCCTCTTTCAAAGCCATCCAAGTTAGTGGCCATCACCGCCTCCCATGTGTTTCATAGCATGGATTTGCACTACTTGAAGAAGTACGTTCTTTTTATCTGTCCCGAATCTTCCAATGTTCAGCTTCGTTGGAGAAGAAGAAGAAGAGAAGAAGAGTATGGATTTTTATATCCCGCTTTATCACTACCCGAAGGCGTCTCAAAGCGGCTAACATTCTCCTTTCCCTTCCTCCCCCACAACAAACACTCTGTGAGGTGAGTGGGGCTGAGAGACTTCAAAGAAGTGTGACTGGCCGAAGGTCACCCAGCAGTTGCATGTGGAGGAGCGGGGAAGCGAACCCTGTTCACCAGATTAAACCTCTCCTCCTCCCAGAGGGGAGGAGTTGTGAATGTTTCCCGCCTTTAGCAGGGGGCATACCGGCCCCTGATTTGCTGTCCCTGTTGCCACGGCACGCCCCCTGGCAGCCATCCAATCGGGGGGCGGCTTGGGGGCGGGGTTTAGCCACTCAAAATGCAGCCGCGGCAACGCTTCCACCTCATTGCGCTGCTGGAATATGTTTGTGTATTGGAGGGCAGGGTGTGGCCATCGCCTACTCCTCCACTTTATGGGTATTCCGTTAAAGGAATCCGGCGGTCATGGATCCTGTCCGATGCCCTTGCTGGTGGCTAGGGCCATGGCACGACCCCCGGTGACATCAGGAGGAGCTTTCAGTTGTATTTGCATCAACAGGCTCCTCCCACTGGTGGTTAACCCTTGTTAGACTCACCCCTCCCTGAGGGGGTGGAGTCACGCTCTGTTGTTTTATCCAATGCCTAAGCCAATACCTCTCACATGCTTCAATCAATAAAGTTGTGGCTTTTTTTTAGTTCATTGACCTAATATTCTGCGTCCATGTGTCTTTTGTTATCCTCAAGCGGATGGCGGGTCCTCAAATCGCAATGAGTTTACCACTCTTAACCACTACACCACACTGGCTCTCCATTATGGAGGTTGTGAAAGAGGGAGAAAAACTTTCCCCTCTCCACTTTCTCCATGCCTTGCATGATTTTTAGAAACTTCTACCATGTCCCCTCTTACTGGCCTTTTCTCCAAATTATTTGCACTGTGGGCCCAGTTTTGTTGGGCTCCCAGTTGAGATCAGAAAGGCACTCCTTCCCCACTGAATTTCAGGCACCCAGTGAAGGTCTCTCTATTTCAGAAGGCATTCTGCGTAAGTTCTGTTAGGCCTGTTTTATGTTGTTAACTTTAGCTTTTATTGTTTTAAACACCATATTATTTGACTGATGCCCTGGAATCTGCCTTGTGATCATTGACAGTCAAAAGCAACCAATAAATATTGGAAATAAATAAAGTAAACAAACTCACTCCAAAAGTCTCCAAGTCTGCTTTTCAGAGAACCAGGGAATCAATACAAACCACAGGATATTTTTGTGGGACTTTTAATAATAAAAAATACCATTGCTTGGAAAAGCAAGTGAGTTTTATGTTTTGACTCATCTGCATGTGTGACAGGACAAGAAGGGAGCAACTAACCTGTGATTTTTGCAAACGCCTTCCCCTCCGTTGGTTAAAGACTTTGAGATCGTGGGCATGAGTGAATGGCAACCTTTGAAAACATGAAAGCAAAGAACAGTTTTGAAAGGGATTTTGGGGGGAAACAACAAAGATACACTTCTTTTTAATTTGAGCCTGATCTCCTGTGTTCCTTTGTAAGTTCTAAAAAGAACTATAATTGGCTTTGATAAATCTGCCTCAAAACAAGCTGAACCCAGATGCCTCATCATTAAAACACTTGGAAGATTAAGTGACTTTTATTTTTTTGGTTAAGTTTTAATTTAATTCAAAGGCTTATTCATTCATTCTGTACTTAAGACCTAGTTGTTCAGTATGGGAAACGCTTTATGGAATTGCACACAGAGCCTGGTACAAAACTGTGAAATTCATCCTGCAGTTTTCAGTGGTGGCTTCCTCTTTTAAACAAACAAGGGTGGTGCATAGAAAGCAGCCTTATACTGTCAGACTATTGGAGGTTCTAAGTTCAGGATTGTCCACACTGATCAGAAGGAGCTTTCCAGGGTTTCAGAAAGGGGACATTCCCAGCAATCCTTGGGAGATGGCAGGGCTTGAACCGGGGAACTTTGGCATGCAGAGCAGATGGTCTGCCACTGAGCTATGGCTCTTCTGAGTAGACATGACTGGGATTCTAGGCAGTGGGAGAGGCCAGGCTAGGCAGAACAATCCATGTTGAAGGAGAGATAGAAGAAACCTAGGGAAGTCTGTAAGAAGTTGCCTTATACCAGGTTAGACCAATGGTCCATCTAGCTCAGCATTGTCTACACTGATTGACAGTGGCACTCCAGGATCTAAGACCAGAAGTCTTTCCCAGTCCTGAGGTCCAGCACCAAGGGCCTTCTGGCGGTTCCCTCACTGCGAGAAGCAAAGCTACAGGGAACCAGGCAGAGGGCCTTTTTGGTAGTGGCGCCCACCCTGTGGAACGCCCTCCCACCAGATGTCAAAGAGATAAACAACTACCTGACATTTAGAAGACATCTGAAGGCAGCCCTGTTCAGGGAAGTTTTTAATGTGTGACATTTTAATGTATTTTTAATCTTTGTTGGAAGCCGCCCAGAGTGGCTGGGGAAGCCCAACCAGAGGGGCGGGGTACAAATAATAAATTGTTATTATTATTATTACTAACTGGAGACACCAGGGATTGAACCTGAGACCATCTGCATGCAAGTCTACAACTGAGCTACAGCCCTTCCCTTAAGACGGTAGAAATGCATCTGGGCAGTCTGCAAATGGCTCCAAGGCTAAAGTGGGGGAAGGATAAGAATGGAGGTTGCTTTGTAACCTGCCCTGTAGCATCTTCCCTCCTTCTTGTCTATCAGTCACAGAGTCATCGAATCGTAGAGTTGGAAGGGACCATGGGGATCATCTAGTTCTAAGGACGTGGGTGGGGCTGTGGTCTAAACCACTGAGCCTCTTGGGCTTGCCGATCAGAAGGTCGGCAGTTCGAATCCACTCAATGGGGTGAGCTCCTGTTGCTCTGTCCCAGCTTCTGCCAACCTAGCAGTTCGAAAGCACCACAGTACAAGTAGATAAATCGGTACTGCTGCGGTGGGAAGGTAAACGGCATTTCTGTGCGCTCTGGTTTCCGTCACAGTGTTCTGATGCACCAGAAGCGGTTTAGTCCTGCTGGCCACATGACCCAGAAAGCTAGCTGTGGACAAACGCCAGCTCCCTTGGCCTGAAAGCAAGATGAGCGCTGCAACCGCATAGTCACCTTTGACTGGATTTAACCGTCCAGGGGTCCTTTACTTTTACCTCTAGTTCAACCCCCTGAAATGCAGGAAGCTTTTGTGCAACATGGGACTCAATCCCACAGCCCAGAGATTCAGAGTCTGATGCTCTACCAACTGAGCTGTCCCAGTGTCATGTCCCCATACTATGGTTTTCCAAGCACTCTTCCTATCAACTCATTGTATGCTTCTTACCAGACATTAACCATGTGTCAAACTTACGCAAAGCCTCACATTCAAATTCCATAGGATGGGCGCTCCTACAGATTTGGGTAGATAGCTGAAACTTGGCTTCATTTGTATTGAGAAAATTGTTGCTGCTGAGTCCATCTATGGGATGGATTAGAAATTTAGTTCAGTGTGCGTTTTAATGCGATGCTGCCTAATTCATTCTTTCTGAAAACATATGCAAATAGCGATCCTTCAAAAGTCAAACTTTTCTCAATTTTTTTAAAAAATAAAAGTGCATTAAAAATAAAAATGGAGCATTAAAATGCATGTACTAGTGAAAACAACAGCAAACATGCATTATATTAGGGGAAATGGCTTGCAAAAATACGTATATAATAGGCAAAACTGCATCAAAAATGAGTATATTAAGAGAAACATGCACTAACATGCTGGTGGGTTTTCATGACGACTTTCTTTAAAAAATATAAATTGCAAAAAGAAGGAACCGTGAGAAACTGAAATAGAAAGATCCATCCATCCCTAGTTACAACCAGAGCAAGCCTACGTACTTTTTCAGGCCAACCTACACTGGACCCAAAGAAAACTCTTGGTCTTTTTTGACATCAGACTGCACCATCAGGGACTAATAGCTTTAGGAGGCAAGGGTTCTATAATCCTCTCTGAGCCAGATTAGAAGCATTTGCCTGAAGGAAAAATGGCTTGAGTTCCTTAACTAGCCTTACTGCAGGCACTTGGGAGGCCCAGCTGAGGACAAGATCCTCAGGCCTGACAAGCTGCCTTTTAAGAACTTCTTTCTTCCAGAGTATCACAAATCCAGTGGTGATAATAAGAGACAGCCGGACTTATTTCTGAACACAGTGCCTCCATAGATCTCTATAGGACTGTGCTTGCAGACACAAGTTATTTCAGCTTAACAAATTCCTTAACAGTGCTTTAAAGGAAAAAAACTATTTCCAATCTGTTCTCCCCAGGGTCCTTTTCTCACTTTGCATTTTCTACTTTGGGGTGAATAGCAGAGAACAAACTGCTCGGCATGCCTTGCTGAACAGTGGAGAAGGGGCAGCACAAATCTTTCCAGCTTGCCCACCAATAAAAATATGAAAGGCTGCGTTTGCAGCACCGAAGAGACCTTCTTTGGGGCGCAAGCCAGGGAATGTGTCTGGAGGTCCTGAGCTGCCCAGATGACAAGACCCTCCTCTTTGCCTCGCTGATGTGGTCCAAAGGAAAGCAGGGTCCAAAGGAAAGCATTTTGCACCAGCTTGGCTACAAAAGTTGCTGGAAGAAAATGTGCAAGCTGCCATGCAACTGTCTTAGGGACTCCGCTCTGGAGTTGTGTAGAGTTTACTCCTGAGCCTTGCCTTCTCCTGACTGCCATTCTAGAAAAACCAAAGGTGTACATATTTTGTGGTCTGGTACACAGTCACCCACAGGGACATGGGTGGTGCTCTGGTCTAAACCACAGGGCCTAGGGCTTGCCAATCAGGTCAGCAGTTCGAATCCCCGCGACGGGGTGAGCTCCCGTTGCTCGGTCCCTGCCCACCTAGCAGTTCAAAAGCATGTCAAGTGCAAGTAGATAAATAGGTACCACTCCGGTGGGAAGGTAAACAGCGTTTCCGTGCGCTGCTCTGGTTCGCCATGCTGGCCACATGACGCAGAAGCTGTCTGCAGACAAACGCCGGCTCCCTCGGCCTATAGAGCAAGATGAGCACCGCAACCCCAGAGTCGTCCACGACTGGACCTAATGGTCAGGGGTAGCTTTACCTTTACCTTACACAGTCACTGTACACGTAGGCTTTATTTAACCACTTTGGTTAATAGCCTGCCAATAAGTTGCAGGCCTGCTGTAACCTTTCCCCCAAACATTGTACAAATGAAAAAAGAGCATGTGCATTTTTTTACGGGTGTCAGAGAAAACATATCCCAGCCATTCTTGCCCACCTAATTGCTTGTTGCATTCAAAGAGGGGCACACAGCAATTGTGATTGCTTTTGGGAAACTGTGGGGGACCAACAGCAAACAGTGTAAATCAGGCATGGCCAAACTTGGCCCTCTAGATGTTTTGGGACTACAATTCCCATCATCCCTGACCACTGGTCCTGTTAGCTAGGGATGATGGGAGTTGTAGTCCCAAAACATCTGGAGGGCCAAGTTTGGCCATGCCTGGTGTAAATGAAGGCATACAGGCTTAAACACTCATGTTTATTAGCTCCCTTCTGCATCTATTTGGATGTGCTAAGGATGTGTGGAATGGTCACACTTCACACGTTTGCACGGCTGCCATAAATACAATCATTTTGCACAGCCTGGAACTGCTTTGCGTATATTGAAGTGCTGCAGCAAATCAGCTTATATTCCTTCAGAGAATTAGGGCTGCCTTAAGCTTTGCCTCCCACATAGTTTAAAAGCTACTGACGTAGGTCGAGTTGTGGTCTAAACATGTGGAATGGTCAACCACAAATACTTCATCGGTCAAAGCTCTATTGGTGCTGGTTGTATGATGGGGGGGTATGATGGTGCTACTAAGGTTGTATGATGGGGTCAGGGAACCTGTGGCTTGTCAGATGTTGCTGCTGTCTCCAACCTCCATCACCTCTGATCATAAGGACATGCAGTTTGGGCTGATGGAAATTGGCTTCCCAACATGACCTGGAGAACCATAGGTCCCTTCTGCCTGGTCTATGACCTTAGAATGGTCCTCACAGGAGATGTGGGGTTCCAATCCTGTATGTTTACCAGTGGCCTAAGTTCCATTGAACTCAACGGGACTTACTTTTGAGTAGACTGCGCTGCTAAAACATTCCGTTACATGGATTCCCCGTATGAGGAAAGACTTTTCAGCACTAACCACAGATGAACATCTAAAGTGGTTCTTAAAACTTGAGATTTGTGAGCCGCTAGGAGGTTGCAATCATTAGGGCTGTCACTAAATTGCATACATTTGCATGATTAACCACAGGTCCCTCCTGCCTGGTCTATGACCTTAGAATGGTCCTCACAGGAGATGTGGGGTTCCAATCCTGTATGTTTACCAGTGGCCTAAGTTCCATTGAACTCAACGGGACTTACTTTTGAGTAGACTGCGCTGCTAAAACATTCCGTTACATGGATTCCCCGTATGAGGAAAGACTTTTCAGCACTAACCACAGATGAACATCTAAAGTGGTTCTTAAAACTTGAGATTTGTGAGCCGCTAGGAGGTTGCAATCATTAGGGCTGTCACCAAATTGCATACATTTGCATGATTAAAATAATCATTCTAATTATTTTTCGCGTCTGGATGATGCATGTGCGTGTTGCAGCCGACACATTATAGGAGGCGTATTTCCCCCTTCTATGTGAGAAAAGAGTAAAGGACTCTTTTAATAACTGCTTGCATAAAAAATACATGCACGTTGCAGCCTGAGTAATCGAGGAACCTGTTGGGTGATCCCCCCCCCTTTTTAAAAGAAATCAATTTAATGTTACAGGCCTATTAATTATTATTTAAATTGTACCATCAAGGTGCATGCTATTTAGAGCAATGGGGGGGGGAATGTATCTGCCCCAAGGAGCTTACAATTTAAAATTCAAACGCTGGAGAGGTCATTCAAAAAAGCGAAGGGCAAATAGAAGGGTAATGTGCATCCTATTCAAGTTAAGCACACTTAGGCCTAGCTTCAAAACACCAATGCAAGGCTACACCTGGAGACACGATCCTGACACTGTGGAAACATCGCCCCTACGATGAATGAGATGCTAAAATCAGCAAGAGGCATGGGCAGTTCCCATACTTCTTCATACTTTTCTTCTCCAGAAAGCTGTTCCCGAGGGCTGGAAAATCCTCAAGACTGCTTGCACCCACTGGATTAACGGCGTCAAATAGTTATCTCTCTCTGCTATGCCACCGTGCTTTCGTTCTGGCTGCCCTGAAGTAGCTTAGCACAACCAAGTGGATTGGGGTATGTGTTTGTGTCCCCTTTACAACACGGAGGGCAGAAGGGTGGTGGCGTGGCTGACTCAAAAGTAAAAGGGGTAGATCGCTCAAGAATCTGATGCAGGAAGGTGGACTGTTGCAAAGTCTACTCCGCACCCCTGGAGTCCAACTATGAATAGTAAGTTGTGTAGAAGTTGCAATACACCCTTCAGCTTTTCACATTTAAGAAATTAACGCTGACATGTTGTCTGCTGTGCCAAAGATAGCAAAGGGCCTGCCAAGAAGGTCTGCATTATGCGGAAGAGAAATACAGTGGTACCTCGGGTTACATACGCTTCAGGTTACATACGCTTCAGTTTACAGACTCCGCTGACCCAGAAATAGTACCTCGGGTTAAGAACTTTGCTTCAGGGTGAGAACAGAAATCATGCTCCGGCGGCACGGCGGCAGCAGGAGGCCCCATTAGCTAAAGTGGTGCTTCAGGTTAAGAACAGTTTTAGGTTAAGAACGGACCTCTGGAACGAATTAAGTACGCAACCAGAGGTACCACTGTATCGGAACTAGCTTCAGAGAATAAAAAGCAGCATGGGCAGTGGAGGAGCCACAGTGAAACTAGGCAACTTTGCCCATGTGGAGAGAGGTTGGAACGAGAAGGAAGATTGGCAGAGGAGTTTGGCAAAGGGAGATGACAGCTTGCAGGAAGAGTAAGGCACGTTGCAGCATGAGTGAGGTCTGCTGCTGAATGAGAGAGCAGGAAGAAAGCCTATGCATGTGAAGTGCAGTTAAGCAGGCTTAGCGTATGGCAGAGACTTCTCGCAAACTGCTCACCTTGAGTTAGGAACTGTCGTGTGCTTATGTTTTGCAGGGGGCAGCATGCACTCATATGCCGGGCACATTTTGCATGCATAATGCGGAAATCAGAAGAATTTTAGGTCGCCTGGCTGCAAGGAAATCAGGTGTGGCTCTCCCTCCCATTCCAAAATCTTTCTCCCTTAACCAGCTTGTGCTCTGGGCATGTATATTTACATTTAGACAAGTGTTTCTGCAACATTCTTCCGTTTACTTGTCTTAGCAGCAGCTGCTGCGTGAACACACACACACACACAGCTGATAAGCCCTTTTTAGTAATGGGCTAGTTTGAAAGAGACTCCCTCAAGCTTACTCTCACACTGTGCAAAAACTTACAAGCGTCTGATAAAGAATCAATATTTCTTTGCAGGGGACAATGAAACGGAAAAAAATCTTTTATTAATGTCTTCACAAAGTTACAGTGGTAAATGAATAAACATTATTATAGAGTTAAAACTGAGGTCTGAAAAACTATACATCTTGTCAAGTCTAGGGTACAGCAGGTAGCATTAAAAAGGAAGTCAAAGTGGAGTTTCAAAGAGCTGCTGGCTATTGTTTCTGAGGCACGTCGGTGAGGGGGGTGTTTCGAATCTGTCCGTAAGAGCGTGCAAAGTCCCTGGAAAACAGCAGAACAAAAGACACACATATGTATATATTCTTGGAACCAATAATTATTGGTGACGCTCTGGGGACGATCACGTTGCAGGTGGCGGAAAGCACCAATTAGAAATGTTACTGATTTATGCGGGGAAACCTTTTATATCCGAGAACAAAACAACTGAGTGGGTGTCCTGTTAAGCAGAGATGACCAATCGCAAAGGGCAGGCTAAAGATAATTTTCGAGAAGAACAACACACCCTTTTCACAACCCGCTTGCGAGATGAAAACTAGCAGCGATATCCCACAGCTGCAGCTGTCACACATTCAGCTGTGGCATAAATCAGCACATGAAAAAACCTACAAATGCTACAGAGAGGTGTGTAACAGCCATCAGCTCAGGCCTGACCTGCATGTGCAACATGATGAAGCAGCAGAGGGGAACCTTTCACTTTGGGCTGCAGGTGGAAGGTGACATTTCTCCTTGCGTAAACTAATTCCCTGGACACGTAAGAAAAATAGAGGTCTAGCAGCTCAGGAAGAAAGCTCAGTGGGGTTTGAGATGTACAAGTTTTCTACTTGCAGTGAGACATCATTCTGCTCTGTGCACAGAAAGTGTCAGAGCGCTTTTGGGAAAAGCAAATCTTAATGTTCAAGAAGCAGTGTTAATGCCTTTGAAACACAGATACCAGGGAATTAAAGACCCAGTTCTTACTGAGGTTGTGGGAAGTGGTGCAGCCCTGGCACAGGTTTACCAATCCCATGCGAGCCAGGCTTTGGGGGAAAGACTGCAATGATCAGGCCCTGCTTGGGAACCTGTAACTGGACGGATAAAAACCTGAGCATCTCCAGATGTTGCTAAACGCCAGCTCCCATCAGCCCCAAGTCCCAGCGTCACCAATGGATGATGGGAGATTCACTCTAGCAACATCTGGAAGGTCCATAGTTCTTCTAGAGGTTTGTCGTTACTAGAAAATAGGATGCTGGACTTGAATCAGGGCAGGCAAGGCAATTATTGTGCTCCTGTGATTATGTGTTGACTGAACAAAGTCCTGGAGCATTAAACTTAGACCTGGATTGGCTTTCTGTTGTGCCAAAACAGAATAATTGTTTTCACATGCTCCTTTCAAGCTCTTAAGTCTCGAAGAGTTGCTATATTCCTACTTTGAGGAAATGGAGATTTGCTGAACATCGAGTCTGATCTTCTGACTGTTTCCATCACAAGTGATGCTGCAAGATCTTGTTTGGGGTGTACAAATACACAAAAAATCTTTTTCAAGGAAGGAGGAAAAGAAACCTGCTTTCTTTAATGCTAGACTTTTCCCCACAAGTTTGCTTATATTTAAAGTTTGCTTATATGTAAATCTTCCACACACTTAAGGTTTCAGAAACAGATCACACCCTGCAAGACTAAAAAACGTTTCTTAGGTTGGGGAGCAATGTCTAGTTCAAATGATTGCCAGCACTTTTAAGGTTATGGGGGTGAATTTAGGCCAAGTTATCACATGCCAGCATTATTTCATGTCTTCAACCTCAAGTGATGGCTTTCATGTGCAAACAGCCATCCCAGGTGAAACACCAAATGCCAAGTTGTCTTATCATTTTGCTTCTTCTTTAAATATCTATAGGGCTGTCACGAGGAAGAAGGAGCAAACTTCTTGTCCCCTGTTCCAGAGGCTCCGGAGACCAATGGCTTCTGGTTACAAGAAAGGAGATTCTGACTAAACATCAGGAAGAACTGTCTGACAGTAAGAGCTGTTCGACAGTGGAACAGACTCCCCGAAGAGGAGGACTCTCCCTTCCTAGAGGTTTTTAAGCAGAGGGTGGATAGCCATCTGTCATGTATGATCTAGTTGAGATTCCAGCATTGCAGGGGGTCGGACTAGATACTACAATTCGAACAGACACAAAGATAGTTCACATGTTCTACTGCAGTAAGGAAAGTAGGCATGCATGGGTGAATCCATTCTTATTCAAAGGACCCACAAGAGTCTCCTAAGTGAGATCTGAACCTTGGCTTAGAATCGTAGAATTGTAAATTTGGAAGGGACCACAAGGGTCACCCAGCCCAAACCCCCTGCAATGACGGAATATTTTGCCCAACATGGGGCTCAAACCCAGAACTCTGAGATCAAGAGTTTCGTGCTCTCCCAACTCAGCTTCTTAGGATGTTTCCACATAGCAATGCTCTCTGGGGATTAGTCTGCTTTGACTATTAAAAAAGGTAAAGGTAAAGGACCCCTGACAGTTAAGTCCAGTTGCAGACAGCTCTGGGGTTGCGGCGCTCATCTCACTTTACTGGATGAGGGAGCCGACTTTTGTCCGCAGACAGGTTTTCTGGGTCATGTGGCCAGCATGACTAAGCTGCTTCTGGAGAACCAAAGCAGCACATGGAAACGCCGTTTACCTTCCCGCTGGAGCGGTACCTATTTATCTACTTGCACTTTGAAGTGCTTTTGAACTGCTAGGTTGGCAGGAGCAGGGACCAAGCAATGGGAACTCACCCCATCGCGGGGATTTGAACTGCCAATGTTCCGATCGGCAAGCCCTAGGCTCAGTGGTTTAGACCACAGCGTCACCCACGTCCCTGCTTTGACTATTAGACTAACACCAATCCAGGGTGTTTGGCAAACACCACATATATTGGCTGTGCCAACTGCTGCCAGTTCAAAATGCACTAGCAGCGTTAGCACTGCAGGTGTCTCTCCAAAGTGTCAATGGTAATACTGCCTTTCACCTACAGCTTCCAGAGAAATTCTGGCTTTCGTCACCTGAAGTCGGGACCCATTTTATTATTATTTTTTGTTTTGAACTGTTCTTTTAATAGCGCGCTTTAAGGTTGTAACCCAACTCTAGGATGAAGGGTGGGAAATAAATAAATTAATAGTTCCTTCCCAGCAGATGCCCAAGGAAGAAACGGCATACGTAAAAGGAAGAGGTAGCAGAATTGATAGAAGCCACAGAACTGAGCTTTCCTTGGTGCGTAAATTTTTAAAGCACAGCACAAACACAGAGATAGGATGTGAAAATGGGGAGTTAGATGGCCTGACTAGTTGGTTAACAGCAACCTATTTTTATGGAATGAGATGAGTGCATTTCTACCAAGTGTGCTTGGCTAGATGGATTGCCCAAAACAGGGGTCGGCAAATTTGTCTGACCAGTGAGCCAGACTGTTATCTCCCCTACCTGTTGGGGGCCAAATTTGACACACTGGAAGGTAGCTTTTTTGCAGAGTGCTATGTGGCAGGGTGGCGCTGTGGGTTAAACCACAGAGCCTAGGGCTTGTCAATCAGCAGGTCGACAGTTCGAAACCCCGCCACGGGGTGAGCTTCCGTTGCTCGGTCCCTGCTCCTGCCAACCTAGCAGTTCGAAAGCACGTCAAAGTGCAAGTAGATCAATAGGTACCGCTCCGTGGGGAAGGTAAACGGCATTTCCGTGCACTGCTCTGGTTTGCCAGAAGCGGATTAGTCATGCTGGCCACATGACCCGGAAGCTGTACGCCGGCTCCCTCGTCCAATAAAGCGAGATGAGTGCCACAACCCCAGAGTCGTCTGCGACTGGACTTAACGGTAAGGGGTCCCTTTACCTTATCTTGTGGGGTGCATTGCAGGAGCCTGGACAAGACCCAACAACCAGCTGATGGTTCTGCCTTGCACAGGGCTTTGCGAGCATTGCTGAGCAGTGGATCAGGGGTGCCTGGAAACTCCATTTTGGCTGACTCAGGTCATTACTTGCCCCACACCAGGCATCAAATCACATACTTCATTGGCTTTCTTACCCTCCCTTCCCCAAAAGTCCACAGAGTGGATTGGAACAATCAAAGATAAAAAACAGCTACAAACCATAAAGCAAGGGTAAACACAAATAAAAAACAGTTCCAGCTGTACAGACAACTTCACAAATTCAGTTCCCACTTGCAAAAATTTTGGAGGCGGAGCAATTACTGTAACGACAATTTGCAAACCAGCTCTAAAAGATCATGTGGTGTTTTCGTTTGCCGTTCCTTCCCAAACCATGGCTTACAATAGACTCAGGTGAAGAACGACAGTTTGGCATGTTATCCAAAAACAGGATACCAATGCAGTATCTCACCCGAGCCCTGAGTAACAGAATTTGGTATGTAGGCTTACTCCATTTCCATTGTAAGGGTGGGTAAAGAGATGCAAAACAGATTGAAATGTTGTTTACTCGTTATAGATATTTTCCCCCAGCATACCATTAATCAAGTTTAAAAATAAGCACAGGTACCTACCAATGCGTCAACAGAAACATGTTTTTAATCTTCTTGGCTTCCCCTGGCATTCAGTGTTTCCTGACAAGAGAAAAGATTTCTTTTTACTAACTAAAACACCCCACAATTCTAAAACCTAAAATAGGTAGCAGTTCATAGTTATCATTATTAAAAGACATCAAACCAACAATTACAAAAAAGCTCTAGGGGAAAAAAACACACATTTGTAATGTTTTAAGTTCTTAGTTACATTAGTTGTCCATAAATTCTAGGATTACAAGTTACTAGTTATGAGGTTTTACATTTGTTTAATAGGGAATAATTTCCTCCAATTAAACTGACCGAACTAAGGCTTTTTAGATGACTAGAACAAATTAAGCTTTTTAATATGAAATTTTAGGTGGTGATCTTAAAGCCTCCCTTTTCTATAATCTAAAATAGAACTTGCTAATTTGTACCCTTCCCTGCTTTTATTGGTTATATTAAGATAAATTAAGTGAGATTAAAATCTTATTTGATTTATTTACCTTTGCAAATGAAGACCGTTTTAAGGGTTACACATCCTCTGCCTCTGACGAAAGCGACCTCAATTAGTCAAGTCAGAAAGTCTTTAAAAGCTTTGTGTTTATTGCTTCCAGCACGGAGTGAGGTGGTCATTAAGGTACCAAAATTCTCAAAAAACAAACAAAAATTCCGAAGTTGCACTAAGTGAAGAAATGCTCAACAAGATGAAAACTAAGTCACAGGTGTTTTTTTTTTTAGTTTTTTGTTTCAGAAAAAGCATTAACTATTTTAAACCAATAATTTGTTTTTTAAAAAATGTGGAAATCCAGTAGATCGATACCATTTGGATAACTCCTTTAAAAGCCTTTATATTGTGTATAGGTGAATAAATATATGTATATATCTATCTATATATATATATCTATAATATAATGAAATGCACCTTTAGGTTTATACCATTTTATTAAAAAAGCAAATAGTTGTACAGTGTTTTAGTAGGAGCAATTTAATATTGAGCATTGTTAAAAATCACTCCCTCCCTGTTTACTACTATTTATGAAGGTTTTTAAATAAAAATAATGCATACTCTCACACACACTGATTTTTCTTTCAAAAGTTTATTTAGTATCAAGCAAGAGTAATCTTTGCTTAACACTACAGAACATTTCAAGACTCAAATTACAAAATACCACATTATTTGCATCTGTGATCTGCCTCCCTTTTTACGTAGGTTTGCAAAGAGAAAGACTAGCAAAATGGTTGAAAGATAAAAACTAGAAGAACTAAATTGTCGAAAACCTTTAAAATAAAAGGTTACGCTTAGGTTAAAATCATGGATTAACATATTTAATAAACCTAGCTGTTTTTAACACTAGTTAATCAAAGGTTATATTTTTTTTCTCTCTCTTTTTTGTTTGTTTTGATCACCTATCGGTTCTCCCCCCACCCCTGCCCGCCCGAATACAATCTGGAAATAACAAAGTTCCGCGTTTCAACGTGTTCCTGTCCAGGCTTTTCATTCAGCAAAAAATAGATTAAGCTCAGTCCGTCCATTCAGATTAAGCACTTTGATTTTAATAAAAAGGGATTGTTCATAGAAAAAAATTACTTTGAACAGTATACAGGACTGGTGGAGATTGGGTATTTCACAACATCAGACAGTGTAATCAGTATCTGGCATATGGCTGCTCTCTGTAGCCTCCTTTTGTTGTCCTTGCTGAAGGTGCCTTGTGTCTTGAACTGGTCCATTCTTCCTGTCCTGAAATAAGGAAGCGTAAACATGGTTCAGGCTTCTCCTAAATAGATCTGCGGCTTATTTTGGGGGGAGGAAAAGGGTGGCAAAGGGGCATAGCTCAGTGGCACAACTCTAGACAGGGGAGCAGGCAGAGAGGAGGAATAAACAGACAGATCTCCTGAAGGAGGGGTGCAGAAAGTAGAGCCCTCCCCCACAAAAAAAAATCAGTATTGGGACCTGAGCTTTTAAAGTTGTTCATAAACCTTCTAGACTAGGGTTTCCCAAACTTGGGAGTCTCCAGCTTCTTTTGCACTACGATTCCTATCATCCATAGCTAGCAGGTCCAGTGGTCAGGGATGATAATGAGAATGAGAATGAGAATGAGAATGATAATTTATTATTTATACCCCGCCCATCTGGCTGGGTTTCCCCAGCCACTCTGGGCGGCTTCCAACAAAACACTAAAATACAATAACCTATTAAACATTAAAAGCTTCCCTAAACAGATGTCTTCTAAAAGTTTGGTAGTTATTTTTCTCTTTGACATCTGGTGGGAGGGTGTTCCACAGGGCGGGTGCCACCACCGAGAAGGCCCTCTGCCTGGTTCCCTGTAACTTGGCTTCTCGCAAGGAGGGAACCGCCAGAAGGCCCTCATCGTAGTGCAAAAACAGCTGGAGACTCCCAAGTTTGGGAAAACCTGGTCTAGAGTTAGGGGTCAGCAGGGAGTTGGCCATGTTTGTTAATGATACTAAACTGCTTAGCCTCGCTGAAACGAAAGGAACTACCCAAACTGCGAGCGAGCAGCAAAACCAGAGCCGTCTTTCCCATACAGCTTAGTGGTGCGGCGCGCCAGGGCGCCGGCCTCTCAGGGGTGCCCCAGCAAGTGGGGGAGCTGCACGGCTTTGCCGGTGGCCTCCCTTTCCCTGCATGGCTGCCAGCTGTGCCCCACCAACCATAAGGCTGGCAGGAGTGCAGCTTCCCTCCCAAGCCTCCTCGGGAGAAGAGCGATCCTCACAGAGGCTTAGGAGGGAAGCTGCGCTCTCCTCCCATGAAGGCTTGGGAGGGATGCAACTTCACTCCCAAGCCTCTGGGGGAATCGCTCTCCTGCAGCGGCATGGGGGAGAGTTGCGCCCCCCCCCCCAGATGGCTAGCAGTGTGCAGCTACGGCCACCCCAACACTATCCATGGTAATCTGGGGGTGCTGGGCGGATATTTGCACCCCAGCGCCACATCTGCTAAAGACGGCCCTGAGCAAAACAGCAAACATTACACAAATCCAAGGTGTGCTCACACTGGTCGCTTCACCTTAAAAAGGTTATTGTAGAGTGGGAAAAGGGTTCGGAAAAGGGCAACCCAAATGATCCGAGGGGGTGGATCGACTCCCCCAAAGAGTTTGCAGCGTTGGGGACTTTGTAGTTTTGAGAAAAGCTGAATGATGGAATTTTACAAAATTATGCATGACATGGAGGAAGCAGGCAGAGAAAAGCTTTCCTTCCTCTCTCTTAACACTAGAACTTCCAGGCATCCAACAAAGTTGAATGTTGGGAGATTCAGGGACAGATGAAAGAAAGTACTTCACACATTCACACACACACACACACACACACCGGCAGTGATGGCCACCAATGTGGATGGGATTTAAAAGAGGATTAGACAAACTCGTGGAAGAAAAGGCTATCAATGGCCTTAGCTATACTCTGTGTCCATGACTGAGGCCAGTACAGGTGAAACTCGAAAAATTAAAGGCTCAGGAACCCATTGCAGGTGTTATGGATTGAATGGCTACTGAATCTTTTCACAATATTCTAATTTTCAGAGATTGTTAATTTGGGGTTTTCATCAGCTGTACGCCATAATCATCACAATTATAACAAATAAAGGCTTGACATTATCTCGCTTTGCATGTCATGAGTCTATCTCATATATTAGTTTCACCTTTTAAGTTGAATTTCTGAAATAAATGAACTTTTCCACGATATTCTAATTTTTCGAGTTTCACCTGTAGGCCTCTGAATACCAGAAAGCACAGCAGGGGAGGCTATTTTTGTAAGGCAATGTCCTGTTCCATTCAGTGTGAAGGAGTAGGTGAGGGCTCAGGTCTAGGGGTTGAAATATAGCCTTCCAGGCCTTCAAACCCTCCTCAGGACATGCCCCTCACCACTGCAGGGGGTTGGACTAGAAGACCCTTTGGGCCTTTCCAACTCTCTGATTCTAACCCTGCTTCACACCTCCAGTGTTTTTCCTGTCTTGAATGTGCCCTTGACCTTTTGGGGAGCTACAAAAAAACTTCAGAGATAGCGTGTAGCTTTTGTTTTTGGTGTATGTGTGTGTGTTCGTGTGTGTGTGTGTTTCTTGAGATTCTCTGGTCCCAGACCATTTAAAGGTCAAAACCATCACTTTGAATTGAGCCCGGAGACGAACTGGCAACTAATGAAACTGGTGGAGGATTAATGAGTGCACCAAGATCCATTCTATCAGCCTCAGATCAAAGCTGGCAGCTACGACGACTGCATTAACAAAGAGGCAGTCACTATAATTAAACAAAAACATCCTATGCACATAGCCTGAGCTTTCTCTCTCCACTCCTCCCTTACTGAAAAAGGGAAATGAATCACAGCATGGCTGGGCTTAGCCTTATGCATTAAGATACACGCAAAGTTTCTCTCCAGGCAAACCACAAGCTCTGGGTTCAGACGTACTCTGTGGTTGGTTCCCTGTTTGGCTAAGGCAGCAGCAAAATGGGCTGTGTGCCCATACTGCATATGCTTAACTCCTGCTAAGGCAACCTTCTCAACCTTGTGCCTTCCAGGCCTGTATCTTCCATCAGCCCCAGCCATGGCGGAAGGGGCTGCTGAGAGTTGTGGTCAAAAAGATCTGGAGGACACCGGACTGGGCAAGGTTGGTTAAAGGCTTATGACTACATGCTCTGGACTATCTTCCGCTTGGACTACTGAATTGCACTCTCTGAGGGGCTACCTTTGAAGGTGACTCAGAAACTAGAACTAATCCAGAATGGGGGAGCTGGACTGGTGACTGGGAGCGGCCGCCAGGACCATATTAACACCGGTCTTAAAAGTTCTACATTGGTTCCCAGTACGTTTCCAAGTACAATTCAAAGTGTTGGTGCTGACCTTTAAAGCCCTAAACGGCCTTGGCCCTGTGTGCCTGAAGGAGCGTCTCCACCCCCAACTTTCAGCCTGGACACTGAGGTCCAGCGACGAGGGCCTTCTGGTGGTTCCCTGACTGTGAGACGTGAAGCTACATGGAACCAGGCAGAGGGCCTTCTCGTCAGTGGCACCCACACTGTGGAAAGCCATCCTATCAGATGTCAAGAAGATAAATAGCTATACAGTGGTACCTCTGGTTACGTACTTAATTCGTTCCGGAGGTCCGTTCTTAACCTGAAACTGTTCTTAACCTGAAGCACCACTTTAGCTAATGGGGCCTCCCGCTGCTGCCGCCGTGCGATTTCTGTTCTCATCCTGAAGCAAAGTTCTTAACCCGAGGTACTATTTCTGGGTTAGCGGAGTCTGTAACCTGAAGCGTCTGTAACCCGAGGTACCACTGTACAGCTTTTAGAAGACATCTGAAGGCAGTCCTGTGTCGGGAGGCTTTTAATGTTTGGTGTTTTATTATATTTTTATATGTGTTGGAAGACTTGCTAGGGCAACCCAGCCAGGTGGGCAGGGTCTAAATAATAAAATTATTATTACTATTACAACTGAATGCAGACATTCTGAACCAATGGGAGCTTCCAGACCACCCTGTTCCGTTCATTTAGATGTCACTTCGGAAGCAAGGAAAGACAGGAAATCTTGCTTTGTGTGTTTGCATTAAGCCCATTGCAGGCCTCTTTGCTGAAACGTTTCGCCATCATGAGGCAAGCTGAAGCCAGGCCTCCCGCTGCCAGGCAGCTCATTTTAATGCCGAAGCATGAAAACGATCAAAGCTATGCAAGTCCGTGGAGACCAATTTAGCATGTTGCAAGGGGGGTAAGGAGGAGGCTTAAAGCAGTCTTTCCCTTTTGATACTATCGTGTAATCGGCTGCTTCCCCTCAAGGTGACTGGCGGACATTTAAGCCTGTGACACGCAGGCATCCTGTGTGGTAGAACGATTTACTATGACAAACAAACCCAAGCGGGGGGCCCGGTTGCTTCAGGTGGGAGGTGTGGTGGATATTATTTATTTATTTCAAGCATCATCAAGCATACTTCAAAGGTGTCCCCAGAAACGGTTTCCAGACTTGTCCCTGCAAAAGTGTCGCAACATCCATTAAAAGTGGAAAATTGCGAGTCTGACAGCAGGCAAGTCGTGAGGGTGTTACTTGTGGCCCAGCCTCATGACAGGTCGGATCCTGAGCCCCTCTGATCTCCAGCCAAAGGTTTGACGTTATCGCCAAAGCAAAGGTGTCTCTTAACATGCTTTGCGTCTCTAATCCGACACATAGATTTCTTTAATTAAACCTGTCACCTCTGCACTCCGGCGCACGTGCGTGTGTGTTTTTAATTAATCTCCGTCGAGTAGCATGTGGATTCTGCTCTGGAAATTATTCTTTATCAACAAGAACCCCAGCTCCTCTTTTTCCCTCCTGTCTACTTAAAGCACCCTTTTTTTTATAACCTCTGTTTAATGACCTACCTCCTCGAATTCGTTCAAGTGGCGCAGAAAAGCAAAGCTAAAGCATTGGGGGTAGGGAGAAACCCCGCAGGCCAAGTGACAAGCATTAAAAATATTCAGCAGGGAACTTGAGTTAAGAATGAGGTCAAGGGCGCTTTCTTACATCCAGACACACCAGCTCGAGCCAAGGAGACACAGGCAGTGGCCTGGTATACCCAGAAGCTAGAGGGCAGGTTCACAGACATCATGACACACCTGTTCTATAAAGATAAAGGGTAAAGAGATCCCTGACCATTAGGTCCAGTCGTGGACGACTTTGGGGCTGCGGCGCTCATCTCGCTTTGTTGGCCGAGGGAGCCGGCGTACAGCTTCCGGGTCATGTGGCTAGCATGACTAAGCCACTTCTGGCCAACCAGAGCAGCGCACGGAAATGCCGTTTACCTTCCTGCCGGAGCGGTACCTATTTATCTACTTGCACTTTGACGTGCTTTTGAACTGCTAGGTTGGCAGGAGCTGGGACCGAGCAACGGGAACTCACCCCGCCGTGGGGATTCGAACCGCCGACCTTCTGATCGGCAAGTCCTAGGTTCTGTGGTTTAACCCACAGCGCCACCCGCGTCCCATTCTATGACCATGGCCAATTCATTCCACAACTGGGAGAATTCAGCTACTCTCTGTTAATCCCTATCTCAAATGGCTCCTCTTACGTGTATCCTTTAGCTTAAGTCCTCCTCTATCAACTGAAATGAAGCGCAAATATGTGAAACTGAATTTGCACATTTTCATCTCTCCTTACGCTTTGCCCTCTATCAGGATTTAGAACAGCGTTCCCAAAACTTGGGTCTCCAGCTGTTTTTGAACTACAACTCCCATCATCCCTGACCACTGGTCCTGCTACCTAAGAATCATGGGAGTTGTAGTCCAAAAAAAGAGCTGGAGACCCAAGTTTGGGAAACCCTGATGATAAAAAAGTCCTTGAGGCTTCTCTCCCTTGAGCACTTTTTAAAAGCTTGTACTACTTTAAAAACATTATTATATACAGCGTATGGATGTATGTGTGGGTATTAATAACATTATTTGTATTAGCACATGTTTGCAATCTCCCAGGGAGATCGAAAGGAGGTGAAAAGTGGCAGCAACATGGAAGGAGAAACCAGTGAGCTGAGCTCCGTTAAACTCTTTGTTGGGGACGTTCAGAGATACCTGACTTGACTCAGTGCTACTCGTGAAAGGAAACACAGCACCGTAAATTGGGAGGCACCTGTTGGCTATGCTAAAGTTTGTCCAGCTGACATTGTGAACAGACTGTTTGCTGTGTGTGTGTGTTCATGCACGAGTGGGAAACTACCATGTTGGGGGGGGGGGGAGCAGTTGGCAAATGACAACAAGGGAAAGTGAAAGAAGCATTTGCAAGGCAGGAGAACTCCAGACAGCAAGAACATAAAAATGCCCTGCTGGATCAGACCAAGACCTGTGTGGTCATGCATTCTGTTCTCACACCGACTGGCTAGATGTTGACAAGAAGCGCACCAACAGGACAAGAAGGCAAAAGACCTCACTCGCTCATACACCCCAGCAACTGCGAGTCTGAATGTTCAGCTTCTTTGGCCTATCCTGGGATGGGTTCTAGTATTATGAAAGACTATCCACTTCCTCCATGTCATGAACAATGAAATCTGCCGCTTCAGTGGAAACGGTGTCTTGTAGTGTGCAGATGTGAGAGCAGATTTTTCTTTTTCATGCAAGGTGGCAAATTCAAAATGTCTGAGAACCATTCTCTTTTTACATGAAATTCGCTTCTCCCAGAACATTAAAAGTTACTCACTGTAAGAATCGTATGTGTCGTCACTCAGGCCATGGGCGTAATCATAGTAATCGCCACCACTGTTTGGAAAGAGAAAAACAATCCAGCTGTTAATAAAAGAATTGTGATACAGCAGGAACACAGCTCACAAGAGCTTGGGAGAATGTGCTTTTTGCAGCCGGGTCCCCCCTGCCCACTCAAAAACCAATGCCGAACCTGCTACCTGGGCAGGGGTCACCTACGTGGTGCCCTCCATATGTGGATGGACTACAACTCCCATCACCACTGACTAATGGCTATCTGCAAGACACCATGCTGGTTATCCCTGCACAGAGGCGACTAATAAAAAAAAATCCATAAAATTTTATCAACGCTTTTCGTAAAACAATTAAGAATGAACTAATCTAAATAAAAACAGAACGCTCTTAAGCCTTATTTCACACAGAGAGTGGTGGACCATTCTCGTTTCCACCTGGGAGCTTTCCTTTCCTCTCCCACCCTGGAACATCACCAATCCCTTCCCTGCCCATCACCAATTTTTTATAATTGCTTAGATCCTTCCTCCCGCCCCCCAACCTCCACTTCCCCTGCAGAATTGTAAACTGGCAGAGAAATTATTTATGCAACTAAAATATACATTGCCCTGGGTCTATTGAATTATATTACTAGCCACACATTTTTTTAAATAATAATAATAATAATAATCTGGGATGTTCCTTGGCACAAACTCGGGCCACTGCTCAGGGATAAGGGCCATTGCATTCTATGCAGAAAGTCCCAGATTCCATTCCCTACATCTCCAGCCCAAAGTGGGGGTCTCATTGAACAGGGCTTGGGAATATTTTACCCTTTGAGATCCATTTCCCAGCTGAACAGACAGTTCTGGGCTGGGTGGAGCGATCATTTGGCTCAGTGTAAAATAGCTCTACAGTCAGACCTCGGGTTAAAGTCGCTTCAGGTTGAGCGTTTTCAGGTTACGCTCTGCGGCGACCCGGAAGTAATGGAACGCGCTACTTCCAGGTTTTGCCACTTGCGCATGCGCAGACGCTCAAAATGAAGTAACGCACATGCTCAGAAGCGGCGGATCGCAACCCACGCATATGCAGACGTGGGTTGCGTTCTGCTCTGGATGCGAATGGGGCTCCGGAATGGATCCCAGAGGCACCATCATAAGGGGTTCAAGACGTTTTAACGAAGCCAGGTCAGCTGAAATATGTTTGTGTGTTTTGTTGTTGTTTTTACCAGAATTGGGTCCAAAGCAGTTCACAAATTTAATCCATCAACACACAATAATAACAACAAAAAACATGTGATAAAAACCACTGGCAGATGAAACATAAGCGGTTGGCTACATTTTGCAATACTCTAAAAGCCTGGGAGAATGAAAAGGCTTTCATCTGGCATATAGTGGGAAGCAGCCAGACAAACCACCATGGGAGGGTGGTGCCATTGATGGGAGGTCACAGCACAAAAGTCCTCCATCTCTGGCCTCTTAACGAGGGAAAGAGAAAGGCCTTTTTATACCTGATTTGCTGATCTGAATTATTCTGCAATTAGTAGACAAATTGGTTCACAAAGGCAAGTTGTTTCAAGCACATTAGAAAGAAACAGAGGGGCTCTTGCATGCTGTTGGGTCAACGGCTAACTAGTCTATTATGACTTGGCTTTGACTGGCAACATTTTCTGTCTCTTCATCCAGCTAATTGAGATAAGAGAGCAGGGCCGTCCAACAGGTAGATTGTGATCTACTGGTAGATCCCGGGACCTTCTGGCCCCGCAAAGAGAAACTCAACCGCCAGGTTTTTTTTTAATAGTGGGAGTAGATCTCAAGTTGGACATGCGTGCTCTAGAGGATGCGCATTAAATGGAGGGTGATTGATAATTGTGGACAATCTTTCCTCCAAGCCATCTGCTCACTGGGGAAACCCAAAGGTTTCCAGAAACATAGCCAGATCAAAAGGACCAGCAAAAATCTTTATAGGAGGGCACGTTGCAGCATCACTTTTTAATTCCACGAAAGCAACCCCCTGCCCAATGCACACTCATATTTTGATAAGAGAATTTTTTTACTGACATTTGCTATCGTTCCATACAGTATCCGATTACTTATTGTACGACTCATCAAGTCTGCAGGCCTGAAAGCAGCTGAGCCCCCGTCCTCTTACCTGTCAATCCTGTCAGAATTACTTTGGCTGGGCTTCATTTTACAAACCTAAGTGCCTGTTAAACCGAAAGCGACTTGCCTTTCATGGCATGTAAACAGCAAAACCAATAATCCTTGGTGGGAAGGGAAAATTCGCTTATTTACATTGAAGGTATCTGGAGGGCGGGGGGGGGGGGGGAGAATCTTCAAAACTTTATTAGCAGGCAGACCCTTCAGCGCCAATAACCACATCAGAAAATTATAACGCGAGGTGGCTGGAGCTGTTTGCTCGGGTGAGGCCTGCATTTCTGTGTACCCTTCTTAGCCCCCCCCCCCCAAGATGTAATTGATTTGTGCTCCTGTAAGCCTTCATTTTGCAGGCAGATTGAAGTGAACCTGGATACTTCTTAAATATGGGAACTTTACGGAAGGTGGCAAGAGAAAGGGAGGCACAACCGAAATATACCTAGCTGGCCACAGGGGAAATTTAAGGGGTGCATGCTGGCCAGGAGTTCACCTACAAGCATTGTGCATTGCACTTTAAAATACATTCTTAATAGCAAATGTAGGTGCTACAGTGGTGCCTCGCAAGACGAAATTAATCCGTTCTCTTCGTCTTGCGTTTTTTTCGTCTTGCGAAGCACGGCTTTTAGCGGCTTAGCGGCTATTAACGGCTTAGCGGCTTTAAGAAAAAGGAAACAAACTCGCAAGAACGTTTCGTCTTGCGAAGCAAGCCCATAGGGAAATTTGTCTTGCGGAACGACTCAAAAACCGGAAAACTCTTTCGTCTTGCGAGGCATTCGTCTTGCGAGGTACCACTGTATAAAGGTTTTTAGGGTTGTTGTTTTTAATCCTTCTGTCAGAAGGGGAAAAACACACTCTGCACAAGCTGACATTAGGTCCCTTAAAATGTCTGGCACTCAGAAACTCAGATATATTTAGATTAGATTAGATATAAACTCTAATCACTAAATGGCACCTTAAACTTAGGTTATGGTTGCCACAATGGAATGTCTAGGCGCAATTTTTTTCTTTTTACATTGAGGTTTGTATGGTTGTTGTAGTTAATTTCATTTCTATACCGCTTTATATTTTAAAGAACAAATCTCAAATGCCAGCACATCAAATAAAAACATCCAGAATAAAACGAATTCAAGCTTTAAGGAAAATATTATAGATCCTTCTCTAAGAGATAGCATCAGTCTGGCATCCAGAGATCTCCACACAGTCGTCACTGGACCCTTGCCAGTTCCAAAATGCGCCTGGCTAATTTCTAAGATTGCTGGCACTCTGCACATGCTAAGAGGCATGGCCCCAGGAAACAGAAGTGGGCAGCTTCAGGAAAACTTGTTGTGTAGGCTGCCAATCTTGAGAGTCACACAATGTGTTGCACTTGCACAATGGGAACTGTGTTGGACTGAGGACAAGCTCCAAGTTTTACTGAAAGCATGCAGACGCCATGGATTCTAGACATCAGGCATTGAATATCATCTATCCCAAGCTAACCTGCCAGGAAACATTCACTGGGAAGAGAGTGCAATGTGACGTGCAGCTAGCTCACAGCCACTCTTTCTGGGCACCAATAATCAGAGACTTGCTTAAGACAACAAGGGACCTTCAGTGGTTCCCTTCTACCCCACAACAAGTTCCTGTCCTTGGACCTCAAGAAATAATAGCAAGTTTTATACAGTGAGGAAAAGCTATTAGGCGGGGAAGAAAAACCAAGTCCCGCAATCATTCATGAGCCAAAGAGGGAGAACGATTGCTTGTTAAAAAAAACTGCACAGGCTTAAACAACTTGCAACCTGCCAAGCTGAACATACCCCACTAGCTGTGTACTTGCTTGGTGTTGAATTTTGCAATCCAGGGCTCATTTGTTTATTTAAATAACATATAGGGTTTCAGCCTCGGAGAAAGTGCCCGAGCAGAAATAGCGGTGAAGTACGGGAATTCAGAATGCGTCCATCCTAATCAGAAGCCTCTGTATAAAAATAATAAATATGCTAAAAACCACTTTGGAAACAAGCTGTCAGAATCGATGAGATTTTATTTGTTCGTGCTTCTCGCGTTCTGCCTTTCCAACACATCGCCCAGGGTGGCAGACAAATCAAAATAAAAACACTGCCGCAAAAAGCAAAGCCACCTCGAAGGAGAAGGCAAGCTTTAGAGGAGAGTGCAGTGCTACAGGGCTGAAATGGGCTGGTTTTCTCCATGGATCAGTCAACGTTCTCCCCTCAATCAATCCACAGGAACAGTTGAATGAACAATGCTTAAGAGAAGATGAGCACTGGGAACACAGATTGGTTGCCTTAACTATGGAAGGGCTGTGATGGCTATCCAACTCAATATTAGGCAAATACATTCCAACTAGAGATTGCACTCATCAAGAGAGACATGATCTAAGGCACCTGTCCCAGTGTGGCACTACCCTGATGTTTCACACTACAAGGTCCATCATCCCACAATGTCCAGGACAAGGTGCGCAACCTGGGAGTTATCTTGGACTCACAGCTGTCCATGGAGGCACAGGTCAATTCTGTGTCCAGGGTGGCTGTCTACCACCTCCATCTGGTATGCAGGCTGAGACCCTACGTGACTGCACACTGTCTTGCCAGAGTGGTTATCTCCCACTTGGAATACTGCAATGCGCTCTACATGGGGATACCTTTGAAGGTGACCTGGAAACTACAGCTAATCCAGAATGCGGCAGCTACACTGGTGACTGGGAGCAGCTGCTGGGACCATATTAACACTGGTTCTAAAGGATCTACATTGGCTCCCAGTACTTTTCTGAGCACAATTCAAAGTGTTGGTGCTGACTTTTAAAGCCCTGAAGGGCCTTGGCCCTGTATACCTGAAGGAGCGTCTCCACCCTCATCGTTCATTCCAGATACTGAGGTCCAGCTCCGAGGGCCTTCTGGCGGTTCCCTCACTGAGAGAAGTGAAGCTACAGGGAACCAGGCAGAGCACCTTCTCAGTAGTGGTGCCCTCCCTATGGAACGCCCTCCCATCAGGTGTGAAGAAGACAAGTAACTACATAACCTTTAGAAGACATCTGACAGCAGCCCTGTATTTAATGTGTAATGTTTTTGTATATGTTGGAAGCCACAACGAGTGGCTAGGGCAACCCACACAGATGGCAGGTTATAAATAATAAAATTCTTATTCTTATCCCTGACTACTGGTTTGTCAGCTGGGGAGCACGGGAGCTGCAGTTCAATACTTAAAGCACTCTTAAAGAGGAACGAAAACCATTTTCCCGGCGTGGGTGGGAAGCAAGCTGTGCTGCCGTGATTTTAGAATATGCTAATTGAGGACAATGCAACACTGCTTACGTATTATCAGAAAGAAACAGCCTGCATCTTCTGTACAGCTGCTAATCCAGCTGTTGGTAAGAATGGCCAGCACTGCCTTGCTATTATACCAAGTTCAGCTCCTTGGGTCAACTGCTCTAGCCGTTTAGCTACTGTGGATCTGCTTGACCTTTGGAAAGGCCTCCATGCAGTGCTTGACATGAGAGCTTGTGTGGCACTACTGGGAAGCTCACGGTAAAAATATTCAGCGTTCTGGCTGAATAGAGCCTCAAGTCCAAAGCACCCAGTGACATAGAAAGAGAACTGCCTATTCATGTTACATCAAGAGCCACTGAGATGTAAACCAGGAAAAGTACTGGCTGCCCAATGGAATTCTGCTAAACTTGAAAACACACATTTTTCTAATGCAACCCAAGGGCTTTTTCGTTTAATCTCATTCTACTTTTAATCTGTATACCGGCTTTCTATCTCTCTATGAGGGACGTGGGTGGCGCTGAGGGACGCGGGTGGCGCTGTGGGTAAAACCTCAGCGCCTAGGACTTGCCGATCGCATGGTCGGCGGTTCGAATCCCCGCGGTGGGGTGAGCTCCCGTTGTTCGGTCCCAGCTCCTGCCCACCTAACAGTTTGAAAGCACAATTAAGTGCAAGTAGATAAATAGGTACCGCTTTCTAGAGGGAAGGTAAAACGGCGTTCCGTGTGCTGCTCTGGTGCCGGTTCGCCGGAGCAGCTTCATCACGCTGGCCACGTGACCCGGAAGTGTCTGCGGACGGCGCTGGCTCCCGGCCTCTAGAGTGAGATGAGCGCACAACCCTAGAGTCTGTCAAGACTGGCCCGTACGGGCAGGGGTACCTTTACCTTTATCTCTCTATACACAAGGCGGTCTACAACAAGCTGAAGAACCAACAAAAATATGTAGCAAAGTTCTTGTAACAATCCGTTTTGTACAAATTGTACAAATTAAGTCATAATAAAAATAGGATTTTTAAAGAAGCAACTTTATATCAGATAAAGTAATATTCAACAACCCACTGCACTTCTGCAAAGACAAGTCTGTCTTCACTAGAACTTTGCATTTTTTTTTCAAGTACGCACTTATAATATTTTAGGTATACACCTAAATAAAAGTGATGCACGAGGCAGCCGAAGTTGTTCAAATGAAGAGATATTTCAGTCTCCCCTGCCCTTAAACATGGCAACTTCCACCTAACAGTCACAGAGATCGTCCCATTAATTCAGCTTGCTGCCTTTTATGCTTGTGTAGTATTAATGATGCTCTTGTCTGGCACCAGAGATAACATCAACCTTGATCTTCGATTCTTCTCTGTGTTGGCAGTTCTACCAAACCCCAATTCCCCATGGTTCTTCCACAAGCTATGAACATGAATGCGATTAGGACAGCCGCCAACTGAGTATTCTACTCTCCCCCCCTTTTTTCCTCTGAGAACTGCAAGCCTCAGCCCCCTCCGTGATACGGTTTCATCAAAGTGGATAATTCTTTGGATTGTTCGTTCTAAATCTTATTTTAGCTAAACACCAAAAATGCTCTGTCTATATCAAGTGTGAGGAAGTGGGCTTAAATACACTGTCCAGTACACCTGTCAGGGTTGAATACGACACAATGAAATGACAAAATTCTGCTCCAGTTGCCTGCTTTATTCTGAATTAATTACTGCGGATTGGTGCCAAGGTACAGGAAGAGTGGGAGGCCATAGGTCTTGATGGGCAGTGAATTTTTGTTTATTTCTATTATGTTTCTATTCCACCTTCTCTCCAAGGAACTAAAGGCAGCGTACATGATTCTTTCTTCTCCCCATTTTATCACCACAAGAAGAGTCCACCCCTTCCCAAGGGAGTCCATTCCACTATCAAACAGTGAGAAAGTTCTGATGTTCAGTTGGAATTTCCTTCCTTGTAACTTGACGCCATTGGCTCGTGTTCTACTGTCCAGAGAAGGGCTGGTTTCTCTATTGCAGTGGCGGGATACTTGTGGTCCTGGAGATGTTGTCAGACTCCCATCTTCCATCATCCCCAACAAGTGGCCATGCTAACTTTGTTTGATGGGAGTTGGAGACCAGTAAAACCTGGAGGTGGTGGTGGGTGGTACTCATTGGGACTGGTAGGGTGGAAGGCAAAGAGGACAACAGCAGATGGAGTCAGTGGCGCCTAATTCTAGTTGTGATACTTGTCCTCTTCCCTGCTGAATTTTACAAGGGGAAGGCGAAGGCTGCCTGAGAATGGTAGGGCAGTTCCACAGTTGCCCTAATGTACCAATATCTGCTGTATGGGAGGGGCCACAAGCTTCTCAGCCTCAGTCAGTAGAGCACAAGACTCTTAATCTCAGCGTTGTGGATTCAAACACCATGTCAGACAAAAAGATTCCTGCATTACAGACGGTTGGACTAGATGACCCTCATAGTCCCTTTCAACTCTACGATTCTACTAATAAGTTGAAATACTTCCTTATATGACATGGAACAGGATTTACATATTGCTTTTTAAATGATCAAAATGCTTCACAAACATTACCGCAATGGTCTCTACAAAGTGTGATGTCATATCAGTTTTGTTATCCCTACAGTATACTGCATTGAGGGAGGGAGGGAATAAGGCTAACAGAGTGGACAGTGGCTTGCTAAGAGACACCTATTGATACGGCAGCAGAGGAGATGCTCTTACTTAGACCACTACATCAAACTAAGTTTCTGCTGAGAGAAAGTGAGTCTGCAATTCCCAAACTTCTCCCTCACTACCACAGAGGCTGGAATCTTATTTGACCATTGAAAGGAAAGCTTCTGTTTTGTGTGAATGTTGTTGCATCTCATGCACAAAGTTTCTAAGGAAGTAAGTCTTGTAAGCATCAGCCTTTCGGGTGTCGGAAGGGGATTAGATCTCAAGTCTTCCTTGCATGCCTAGCCAGGAAGGACATGTGAAGACCTGCATTGCTCCCCTGAGCCTCCTGTGATCATGAAAGAAGAAGCCCAAGCGTACTTCTTGTGACTCAAGCCTTCCAGATTCAGCTTATATCCACAGGACAGCATCTGCCGTGTGGAGCTGAGGAAGTCAAAATGCATATTTTGGTTTTAATATAGCACTGCTTTATTGGGAACAGAACATTTTCAAAGGATGGAGAAGGCAGATGGCTCAATGAGGACAGCTCTTACCTCCATTACTTACTTTTCTGGTAAAAAGAAAAAAGGCAACCAATAACCTAGGCCCAAGAACTAGATTTCTAAAGGCACATCTACACCTCTTTGCATACACATGTCAACTAAATCTTTACAGCCTCATCTCGCAAACACCTAAAATCATACATGGGAAAAAGAAAGTACACCCTATTTGAATGTTGTGGTTTTACATCAGCAGGACAAAATAACAATAATCTGTTCCTTAGCAGGTCTCAAAATTAGGAAAATGCAACCTCAGGTGAACAACGCATGACATTTGACACTGTGTCATGATTTATTGAACAGACAGCTAGGACCTAAGCCATCAGCTATTCCTGACAGAGGGAAATCAGAGGAGGTAGGAAAGAGTCTTCCATTTCATGTTGAGTGGGTGAGAAAGGAGTATGTGGAATAGATCAGAGATGGCTGGAGGTCTCATACTGGTTTCAGGGGTACTTGGAGCAACCAAACCTTTTGCTGTTTCCTGCTCCAAAACTCAGTACGAAGCCAGAGAAGAAACACCATCAGTTCTCTAGTCTTATATACATGCCAACAGCTACCACAACTGGCCTTGGTAGTCTTAACTGTTTGCTATGCTGACCGCCCACAGGGAAATGGCTCTTTCAGCAGCAAACTCGTCTGGCTAGCAACATCCAAATCAAATACCTACATCCAGAAAGCTCTCTCATTCATACAGATGTATACTGAATCAGGTGCTTGGTCATCACATCATTTATATTGTCTCTCAGGAACAATCTTAGAAGGTTATTATTTCCAAGTACCAGGCGTATCAGGAGTGATGCGTACAGATTTGTGATGACCAGAATGCCAACAAAGTGCCTGTGTGTTGTGTCAAGTTTCAGTCCCGGTACTTTTTGCTCTACAACCAATTCTACAATACATTCTGCTCAGTTGGAGGCCATCAACTATAATTTTGGATGCAATAGCAAGCAAGAGGAGCAGGAATTGCAACCGGCTTCTGAGTCCTATTTCTTAGAATCATAGAATCATAGAGTTGGAAGAGACCACAAGGGCCATCGAGTCCAACCCCCTGCCAAGCAGGAAACACCATCAGAGCACTCCTGACATATGGTTGTCAAGCCTCTGCTTAAAGACCTCCAAAGAAGGAGACTCCACCACACTCCTTGGCAGCAAATTCCACTGTCGAACAGCTCTTACTGTCAGGAAGTTCTTCCTAATGTTTAGGTGGAATCTTCTTTCTTGTAGTTTGGATCCACTGCTCCAAATACAGCTTCTTGCTGTATTCTATTTTGTCCCAAACCTATCTTGTACATTAGGCGTTTTCTTGCAAGGCACAGAAAAGAGAAGTATCAGTTGCCTCCCCACACCCTCAAAAGTCACTGCTGAAATGGCTAATGGCTTAAGGAATTGGTGTGGGATGTTGTTGCTTGCATGACATTATTGCCCCTGCTTATCTGAATGGCACAAATCAGCTAGTGCATTTCATCAGTGCTATTTCACAGATCATAGTATAATGGCATGCCTTCTTTCTCAGTTCAGCACCACAACTGGGTCATGTAAGGCTACAGTTCTATGCGCAGTTAAGATGTGCCTGAGTCTCATTGAAGTCAGAACTAGGATTCAGCCCTAGAATGAAAGCAATGTATCTAGGCATGTCCACTGGGCCCTTCCATCATCACACAGATCTGGGACTGGAGATTAGATCCTTTGGGTCAGAGAACTTAGTTTCTTCTGATAGGATTGAGTCTCAACATCTCTCTTCTTAGGCAACCAAGGCTCTGGGACTTGTAACTGCATGCAAGATTGCAGCTTTAGTGCAGTAAGTATTTGGGTATGCCCTGAAGGTGCACAGTCGACTTAAATATAATTCAGCACACTGGAAGCACAATGCTAGCAATTAAATTTTAGTACAACTTTTAAATCTCAACACTACCACTTCTAAACATCTGCCTCCAATGAGTATCTCCAAAGTTGAATTTTCTAATTAAAAACAGAGTAAAACAAAAACAAGAAGAATGTTGCAGGTTGCCTCTGCAGCAGCACGAGGCCATTCAGCCTGTGATTGATAACGGCAGGGTGGAACACCACAGCTTTGGTACTCTCAGCCTCTCAGAAAAGTACTACGGCTTTCATGTGTGAAATCATTTCTCTGCAACACACTTGTTTTGCTTTAGACTACCGTCATTCTTTATTGGTCTCAGGTGCTTAATTTAGCCTTCAACTGTATGAGCCACCGTGGCTTCGAAACTTCTCCAGAATCACATCATTTGCTTATAGGTGCATTTGCAGAAAAAGATGATTCTGTACACATTCCTCCTACTACAAACAAACGAATAAAACCCACAGCCCTATTCACCATTTGCAAAGAGTGTGTGGTAATGAAGAGAAGGGCTTTATACCCCAAAGCATTGGTTGTATGGCACCAAGCAAGCTGTTGAGACCAAATTTTGTGATAAGTATGTGTGTATAAGAGGTACATCTACAGGCAAATTTACAGGAGGGCAAATGGGGCACTTGCTCAGGGCAGCAAATCTGAGGAGGCGGTGACGATGCCCCAGTTTTCCCTACTGTAAATATGTCTCTTACTGGAAGTTCCCTTCCCACACAACAGGAAGGTGCAGAAGCCTTGTGATGCTCAGCACCATGCTGTGAGTTTGCCCCAGTTACTCTCTTTCTCCCTGCTCAACCTTGTCTCTGCATCAGAGTCACCTGGACTCCCTTGAAGGAATCCTCAACGCCCATCTGAACTCCAGAGCAGGACAAACTCTGGACCGGAGAGAGGAAAGGAGAGGGGGGACATTTTGTGCCCTGGCTGGGAGTGTGATCTGTTGGTCTCCTTTGGGTAAATTGCCTTGGGAGAGTGTACTGGAGAAAACAGTGCTGGCCTCTTGTAGGCACCCTTTCGCCCTCGCCACTTGGGTGATATGCATTCCAGCCAAATGCCAGGTTTCCATTCACAGTTAAGGAACAGCAACCATCCCTAAAGCTACACTAATCACATGCAAATATTAATTCTAGCAAACCATGAGGTCCAAAATTGTTCTTTGGAGACAGCGCCACCCAGTCATTTGGACCAGACCTTAAAATGGTTCCAAAACTGCCTTAGTATCCTGCAGCCATCATGAGTTGAAATCCCAGACTCTACAAAGCCAGCTAGCTGTTGCTCCATCAGTAACTGACCTGGCTTGAAGCAACAGTGTTAGCACAATCCTACCATGTTGAGTTTACTCAGGCAGCTCGTGTGAATACAAATCAACCTCAAAGTCAACATATCTGTACATTCCTTTAGATCGGTAAGCATTTGTGCAAAATGACTAACTCAATATCAATCAGTTTTGTAAAATCTGTTAAGCCTTTTCTCATATCGGATCAGATTGAGAACCTGGAGGGCAGCCAACAGTCAGGTGATAATGCAGTGAAAAGGAAGCATTTCAGTGGCAATGGGCAGGTACGTAGCCACTCCTTCCCCTCCCTTTTTCTGTAACCTTGTCACATAATCCAAATTTTAGTAACAAAGCTCATTCTCTGCCATGTTAACTCTCTGCAGCATCTGTCACTGCTATGAATGGTTGATCATAAGTACCTCGGTAGTCATCTCAGTGCTATTAAGCAGATGGCAGTGCTAAATCCAAATGATGTAGTACATCTCCCCGGTGGACTTTGTTTCCATACTCTACCATTATTCCACAATTCCTCTGTGATAAATCTTATGTATTCTGGAGAACATTAAATAGTGAGCAGACATAGGCAATTGATTTATTAGCAGCAGTCTGCATTTGCCCCGTTACCAGTCCTTGGAAACACTTGTGTGGAAAACGTGGGAAGCCCTCAAGGCGCATAGACCGCTGGCCTCATTTTGTGTAATGTAATGTTTCTAAACAGATTCCACGTTTCAGCACAATTTGTCTTTGCAAAGTGATAAATTGCAGTTTGCAGGAGGGTATATATATATACACACACACACACACACACACACACACACACACACATATACACATATATACACATATACACATATACAAACAAACCAAAGAGACCCAGACTTTCCATTTGGTTCTAGGAGGGATTTGGTGATTAAATTGCTCTAGTATGGTTACTAGAACAATTGAAGAACAGAATTCTTGTGACTCTAAATCTGAGTAACTGGGATCAAGGAGTATTACGGTGTCCCAATAAATATACTGAGCATAGGAAAGTGATCAAAGCCAGTGTAAAGGCATTCGGGATGCGTGCATCAACACGGGGAGGAAGCTAGGGTTTACAGGGCACTTAAACTTCTCCAGTTCAATGGCCAGCTAAATTTTGCAGAAAACCAAGTCACCCATCTATATACAACAGTTTAAGATGAGACTTGCTCAACCCATCACACAAAACGTAACTGCCAATCTCTCATATAGCCATCTGGCTGTTCTGCTTTTCTTAATCTGGTATTGAAAACATAGCTTTCGACAGTCTGGAAATCAAACAGCTTGTCCCAAATCACCAGAGAGCAATGTAAACAAGTGCCTGGTAGTATACAGCCTTCGAAATCTACACCAATATTGTTGTTCTCCCCTCTTTCATTGTGGCACACTGGGCTGGCTTAGCACTGGCTTGTCTCATTAAACATGTGTAAATTGTTGTGGCTAATTTCCACTGAATGTTATCCCTCAACATTAAAGAGTTACGTCATCTTTCTCACTTTAGTCAATGGAGCTGAGTGACTACAGCCAGCACAAATCACAGCAGGCCCAATTTGCATTCTAATCAGCTGCCAAAAGTAATTCCTTTAGAAGTCCACTACATTGCCATGAGTTATGTTGCTGGGAACCTAATTCCTTAGGGCCAGTGAAAAGGGATACTGATAGCTAGACTGCAGGAACCCAAAATGATGCTTACTATGCAAGCCATCCCAATCCAACCAATGTGGGATCTCCATAGCTAAAAATACATGAATGGATTTTTAACAAAAGGGTCTTTTAGCTGAGTTGTACAAGGAAGCTTGCGATTAACTTCTCCGTGAAAATGCAGAGACTACCCCAAATTTAACAGCTATCCACTAGCACAAAAGCCATGAAAGGTTGAAGATTTGCATATAATAAGGTATCACATCTATTTATTTAGTTCACTTTAAAATAGTATGAAATTTTCGCTTTTGCTGAAAAAAACCCACATTTAGTTACGTAATAGGATGTCCACTATCACACTCCTGTCCAAAGGTGTGGTCGCTAGTAGTTGCGGGGATGGGGGCTCCCATCTGACGCCCAGTCACCTGCACCACTGCCGCATGCCGCAACAGAGAGAGAGAGAGGTGGGGCAGGGGCAAGCCTGACATGGGGCAAATGCACTTGTGAGAGCTCTGAATTGGCTCAAATGGTGCATTTTCATCTTGCTGACTTCCCTGCCGCCTTGCCCCTCTTGTGTGCATCAGTGCTGTGGGCGAACAGAGGTCAAGTGAGTGCCACGCACCCTCAGCCCCCACACGGCCATCTGCTCCTCAATATGGTCTGCTCATGTCAACCAGTGGGAGAGGCATGTTGGAAATGGAACATTTGCTTCTGTTGCATGTTACATTTGTCAAAAACAAATGGCAAGCAAGACCATGCAGAGGTGGGCAGGATGTGACCTAGAGAGGAAGCACTTCATCTCATGAAGGTATCACAGCATCTCTTGTGTGGAAAAGGACCTAGATTCCGTTTTTCACATCCCCTGCTGAAAGGGCCAGATAGCAGGTGACAGGGATGGACAGATCAGCTGATCTCCACTTCATTTCAGTTTTGCATGTGTTGGCATGGAACGAGGGAACCCACAAATATTCACATTGTGTGCATCTTTCTAAAAAAATAAGGTTTTTTCAATGCTTTCATATGCATCCCCCCAATTAAAATGTAAACATTTTTTTGGGCTTGAACTGCACCATAAAATTATGAGAACTGTGTGGTCCAGCTAACAACTGCATTCCAATCAGTGTTTAAGTGTGGGGACTGCAAATTGGATCTGTTTGCTTTAAAACGGGGACCGGATTAAATTCTCCTCCATCCGTAGCTGGCGAAGGGGAAGACCTGAAATCCTGAACAGCCACTGCCAGAGGCAACAGACAATATTAGGCTGTGATATAGTACTGAATGGACAGTCTTGAGTGGCTTAAACAGTTGTTCCACTCCTACACCAGGGATGAATTTTCTGTCTGTTATCAAAGATGGGTATTTCAAGACTGATCACAAATCAAAACCACTTACCCCAGTAATATATGGTGACTCATGCAACCATTCTAAATGAATTAAGCCATCTTCCTTACCTTTGTGCTGAAGTACTATAGCTGTTATCATAGGAATCGTAGCTCTGTTCATCGTATGAAGTGCCATATCCATCGTCATAGTCCTGGGGAAACAATTTCAATACAAAGGCGGCATTACAATTCAATGAACTACTACAGAACTCAGAACACCACCTATTTTCCCCCAGTCAAAATGACATCTCCAGGAATATTAATTTACTGAAGGTGTTCTGGACCTTGGTTAAACAGGCCCTGAGCACAAGTAGGTCCACAACTGGTTCTGTGTACCAAAAGAGTCTCTGGACTTCTGTTTCTTCAACAGCAATCCCTCATGCAACATGGTAAACAGATAAGTTGGTGACATGAATTTCCATTCCAAGAAAAAGACAACATGAACTTGTCTGGGCAAGCCAAATAGTTCTTTGGCTCAACAATGGAAGGCTCTTGAACAGATAGTGGACCACAAACTTTCTCACCAAGGGCAACCGTCCAGTTTAATCTGGTGAGTAATCTGAAGACACATACTTACTGCTCTCCCTGAAAACACCTTTTAATGGAGACATTGAAGTCACTGTAGCTGATCTCAGTCAAGAGTAGTGAAGTGTTCTGCTTAATCCTTTAGAGGAAAGGGCCAAACTGAGGTGGTTACACTAAACTTTGGGGTTGGGGATTATGAGAGGATTTACTGCAAGAACAGTAAGTAACCGTCTCTATAAGAGGGTGATTTAACTTAATGGTATTCCTGAACGCAGCACCAAAACAGAATGTAAGAAACTGATCTCTCACGTTATCTTGCAACTCACAGACTCCCTTTAAATAGCAATCAAGTAGAGCTCAAGGATGCTTTAAAGTTTGCCCTTAATTAGATTTGACATCTTCCTGTTAATGTTTTCTGTGTTTGAGGTTTCAAGTGCAGCACGTTTATTCCTATTTGGCCAGTTCTGCATATAAATTGATATACTTTGATTTCTTTTTTTTAAAAAAAAAGTATCCCAGAGATATGAATCTGAGGAGAAATTAGACCCGCCATTGGGTTTCTGAAATGCAAAACAACCTGCAGTCCTAGAGAATTATGTCTGGTTAGGTGTGTGTGTTGGAAGAAGGGAGAATTGTATAATTCTGTTGCTGTGATGCCTTATAAAAATTGAAGTGAAAATGTTTGACTATGTTACGAAAGGTCACCTAATAGCAATGAAGCTGGAATTCTGTGTTTATGGAGTGCCACACTCCACACTGGTCCCCTCCTATCCTGCTGCTGCTCTCAATAGGAAATCTCATTCTGTTTTTAGCTGAGTTAGTGGAGCTATGGGGAAAACAGGTTTTCAGGTTCCTTAGAAAGCCTCCTGTGGGACAGCCACCTCACACATTCCATTTTTAAACATACACTTAATGTAAAGTGTGATGGTGATAAGCAGGTGCTCAGAAATGCATTACGCCACTGTATACAGGAAACCCAGGTTTAAAGCTGCACGATGTGTGACAACAGCCCTGGAAACTGCACATTAGCAACCCCTAATGGCTGCCTGGGCTTGCAGAAGTGAAGGGAAGCATACTTGGGCTTCTGCCACCAGGCTAGGGGACCTAAGGCCACTTGAAGGGCTACTTCCGCAGTGTTGCAAGAAGAATACCATGACCAGAGGAAGTCCGGCGTGATCCCATCTGTTGGTCAGAGGAGCAGGGAACTGGCTTTCCTCTTCCCTGCTAGAAAGAACACTATTCCTATGCTTGCTTTCTACTTCTTTACCCTGTTCCTTTTGCATCATGTCTATTTGACTATGTATGTTTGGCCTCTGTGCAGCACTCCGAAAATGTTTGCCACTTGGTATGTGATAAATATAAATAGCAAACTCCCCCCCCCCATGTTTCTCAGCTGATGGAGAGCTATAAACAGAAGAAACCAGCCCTCCAATCAGAATATGAGGTGGTCGGCTTCTTTCTCTTATTAACCACACCTAGAACGACCCATGTTCCTGTTGCATAAATGCTCAGGTTTCTATGAGTCACCTGACCAGGTTCCCACCAACTACCGGAGAGCTGAACTGGCCTGAGCAGATCTATCTGAGGACCAGAACACCATTGCTGCATTTTTTTCTATTGTGTCCTTTATTATATATAGCTTTGCTACGTTGGGTCCTCATTAGCTACTGTAAAATAATCATGTTTATTATAATAATTAATCATGCTCTCTTATGAGTCAATTTACTTCTGTAAACTGCAGGTGGCTGCACCATTTTCTAATGGGAGCCATTCCTGGAACTGCCCACCATTTTAATTTGCCCAAAATGCAATGCCTATGCTTGTTTCCCATTCATAAAGGATGCCATACACTGGGGGGGGGGGGACAAACCAAAACAAAAACCAAATAATAATTATAGTAAACAGCTGTGCTGGGGCCCGGCAAGGAGGGTGGTAACAGGATCTGTGTGTGTCATTGTTTTGCAAAGGCTCTCTTGTGTCAGGTTATTTCCTTTATGCGTCTAAGAAAGTCTTAATTTGGCTAATAACACAGTGAGGTATATGCTCAGTCTTAATGTTCAGTCCTAACAGGTTTGTTTTCCAACAGATGTTGCTAACAGTGTGGCAGAGTGTGCCATGGGAGCACTTTGTAAAAAATGGATCTAATGAGAAACAGTTGGTTTGAGCATCATTAATAAACATCCAAATATATTCATCGATTACCTTGACATAGTATGTTAAGGCAGGTTAGATTTATGGTATGGGGATATATCCTTCCTGAAAATCACTTCCCTGGGGAGAACAGCCATGGGCTTCCCTGAAGCATCATGCTTCAGTCTTCTAGCAGAGTAGGTACGAAATAATAACTACGATATAATCCCATGGAAATGTTGCCCCTAACAAACTTCTTAGGGAAGTGGAACTACTAAGAGGACCCCTTCCGCTGATTGTAACATCCAAGGGGATCTGGAGGGAAAGAGGTTGGTCTTTCAGATATTTGGGGCCCAAGCCACGTAGGGGTTTAAACCTCAATGTGAGCACCTTGAATTGGGCCAGGAAATGACCTGGAGACCAGATAGATGGACCATTGGTCTGTTTCAGTACAGGACAGCTTCCTGCAGTTTAAGGTGGGTTCTACTTACGTATTCTCCATAGGTATCTTGTGCTGGAGGAGGAGGAAGGGGTCGGTAGCCTGCAGATGGTGGAACCCCTCTTGCTCTGGGAGTTAGAAGACCCCGGCCACGAGTGATGGGACCTCTACCAGGGGGTATTCCTCTGGGTGCGGGTGCCCCTCTTGGGATGCCTGCAGGTGGGGGTGGCACACCTCCGCGAGCTCTAAGAACAAGAGAGTAACTTATATTAAAATGACACGTTCCAATTCTTCCCTATGATAAAAAACAAAACATTACGTGACTATCAGAACCAGACAAAGACCCCTAAACTGGGAGCCAGCTTAAAGAGCTTTTCTGGAGAAGAAATTTGAAGCAGGAAATGAGTAAATTCAACACTGATTTGAAAGGAGAAGTAAATGAACGGTGCTAAGTGGGCAAGCTTGTGCCCATGTTGCAACCAAGTGGAGGTGCCACTAGGGTAAGTAGGTCTGCTTTTAGTTAGCCGATGCCTCTGTTTGAGAATTGCTCATCATCATGAAGTTCTCCTTACGCTGTTTCCAGAGACTTGGGTACATCCTGTAGCTAGGATGGGCACATTCTGGAGCTTCCTCCCCCTGTGAAATCCTACTAGCCAGTAATGAAGTAAAGTAAGTCCACAAGTTATATGGAGGTTACATTCCAGGGACTGCGCCCAAAACCAAAATTGTGTAGTCAAGACTCATTGGGTTCAATGGTGGGTGGGACTGCCAAAGTCATCTTCCCAAGAACGCTGCCTCCTTTTTAATTTTTTGCCATGTGTGCAAATCTGGATGCAAGCTGAATGCACACTAGCTGCATGCACGTAAGTTATGGGTTTACTGTAGCAGCAGAGTTCCCCCTTTCCATGTCATGCATGGAACAGAAGTCACAAAGTCATTGTTTTTGGTTTTTTGCAATGTGCACACCCACCCACAAAAACACACTTAGGTGTCATGTGCATGCCCACAGGGCAATTATGTATTATTTTCTGCACAAAGGTTCTTCCCACTTAGGAATTCAAAATGCCAACAAAGGGTAGTACATATATTCAGATACAAAACACACATTCCTCCAACAGGGAAGCCGCACAAGTGGTGACCTGTGCAACTGCTCAACAAGCAAGACACGGATAGATTTAATGGCAGGGAGCCAACCTTCATGTTCTTTCCTTGTCTTCGGAGTGCTTATTCTCCCTCCTCCCATTACAGAGTATATTCAATCACTTCCAAGTATCTGTTATGTGTTCTAATTCAAACCAGCATAATATTAAGTGTGTTTTGTGGGAGGGAGAGTGATTGGTTGGTTTTGGGGGTTTTTTAATGATGTATTTTGTGTTTTTATGTTGTGAATCTCCCTGCAATCTTTGGATGAAGGTCGGTATACAAATTTAATAAATAATCAACAGCAATTATGTAAGTCAGCAAGAGGTACTCATCTGTATGACCATTTCTCGCGTTTTGACTGCTAACCTCATTTGTAAAACAGACGCAAGTGTCCAGCAGATAAATCGGCCACTTTATAATGAGATGCTGCTTGGAATTAGTATGCAAATACGCTAGTGATGGGCTCGTGAAATGTCCCCCTAATCTCAATAAGCAATCATCATCAAAACCCTTTTGGGGAGTTGAAAGCCTCCAGCTTCATCAGCCCTCAAGCATGCAACGTACATCAATATGAATACAAGATGTTTCGCAGATTTCAAATAATGTTTTATGTGTGTGCCACTTGCAACCATATGGTTCCCTCTCTTGAGCGCAATGGCACAGATGACCAAGAGTTAATTTTAATTCTAGTTTGAGATTTAAGCATTTCCACCTTATCGAGCGTGTTTCTGTAGGAGAACGTTGGAACAGTTGATCAGCAGCAGTTGAGGTTACCTTCTTCTAACTTTGACAGGTTCAAACCCCCTGAACATCATTATGACATCAGGTGAACTGCAGGTAGATGGATTGGCCTACGGATGGGCTGAGGGAAATCCAGTTCCCTATCCTTGCATCAATTTAGACAATGACATTGGCCAGAGGACAACTTTAAAGGTAAAAGGTAAAGGGACCCCTGACCATTAGGTCCAGTCGTGACCGACTCTGGGGTTGCGGAGCTCATCTCGCTTTATTGGCCAAGGGAGCTGGCGTACAGCTTCCGGGTCATGTGGCCAGCATGACTAAGCCACTTCTGGCGAACCAGAGCAGCGCATGGAAACACCGTTTACCTTCCCGCCAGAGCGGTACCTATTTATCTACTTGCACTTTGACATGCTTTCGAACTGCTAGGTTGGCAGGAGCAGGGACCAAGCAACGGGAGCTCATCCCGTCGCAGGGATTCGAACCGCCGACCTTCTGATCGGCAAGTCCTAGGCTCTGTGGTTTAACCCACAGTGCCACCCTGAAGACTACTGTATCACAAAGGCTGCTTCTCCATGGGCAACAATCAGATGTTAAAAATAGCATGCATGAGGATTTGAGCCTTGTGTGTGAAAATGCCCTGGTTTGCTGGTCTATAGCACACTCTACTCCTTTGCTCAGCTTCTTAGATGGCTCTAACTCTAATAGGTGAAGACAACTTGGGGAACCAATCCAATTTGTTTCAACCACTTCAGTTGATTGGATCAATTGCTGATGCCTCTTTCATTCCCCTCCTATTTTCTCCCTCCTTAACCTTTAACCAGAAAGGAAATCTGCCCTTTTTGCTTTTGGTTGTAAATAAATGCAGCACAGGGGAAAAACTCCCCCAAACTGAACTGAACCTAAACAATTTGTCCTAATTAATATGCACATCAGCATTATCTGCTCTATTTTTATATTGTTTCCTTTGATGTTCAAATCCAACTTCCAGGTACCTGTAATCTTATATTTTGTTCAAGATTTCTGAGGCATGCTTATGCAAGTTATGATACAGCTGTTCAAGATCTCCTTTGTTTTAGATGCATTCCAGAAAGATTCACAGGACCAGTATGGAGTCTTGTCATCATTGTATTATATATTCTGCAAATTCGCCTCTCTCTTCCCAAACAAACCAAAACAAGTTCCTAGATCTCACAGTGACAAAAAGAAAGATGAAGTGTACCTGGCGAAGGCTCAGATGACTGAAGTGACATGGTCAGGATTTTGTGATACGTGTAGAGCATCTGTGGCACATTGTAAGTTTTCACAGACGTACAATTTTGAGGGTGGGGGAATATCTATATAGATTTAGCATGAGCTATACATCCTGTGCAGGCTGGTGTTCCACTGACTTGAACATTCAAGCTTTCCTTTAAGCAACAGCAATGGCCTCCAGCTGCACATACTAAAATCCTGTGACGTTAACATCTGTGATATTATCCTTTCATTCCTGTGAATGCATCAGGATTACAAAAAACAACAATAGCATCCTACCATTCATTTTATGTTCTACTTATTACTACTGATCGCTGCTTGCATAACTATCAAAACGGAGACAAACAAGCAGGTACTCTTGACAATTCATGTGTATTTGTGTGTGTTTGTATGTATGTGTGTATTGTGTGGACACAGATGAAAAATCAGACACCCTCCCCAACATCTTTGAAATGGTGAAATGAGAGGGGCCCAGTTGCTGCTCTGATGATCTTTTGGAAGGGTAGAGAGCTCCACTTCCTCACCATCAGGTTCAGGACTGAAGTGGGGAGGAGAAAGCTCACTCATTCTTTTCGTAGTTTTGGATGTGATCACGGGGCTTTGTGCCCAGCAAAATGGAGGCAAGCGGCAGGTTACTTGTTTATGTTCGCCTACCCAAACGCCCAGAACTGACTGGCTGAGAGCAGTTGGCCATACACATGGGGCCCCGCTCCACTTTGAGGAAGAAAGTGGGCTGTTGTTCTCTACCACCATTATTTTCCTGCAAGGGTAAAGGGTCTTCTTCATTGCTATAGACCCTCACCTAACCCTACTCCGACCTGGTGGAATGCTCTGTCCCATGAGACTAGGGCCCTTCAGGATTTAACCTTCTTCCGTCGGGCCTGTAAGACAAAGCTATTCCGCCTGGCCTTTAATTTGAATTCACCCTGATCTTTTATTTCCCTTCTCTTCCTTCCTCCTCCCCTTTTATGAAGATCACCCGCTCTGAGACCCCACAGCTAATTCTCCCCTGGCCTCCTTGCTGGCCCAAGTAGGACCAATTCAGCCAGCTAGCCCTGGGGATTATCTAATTGATTTTTGAATTTTATTGTTATTCATGTTTTTATACAGTATTTTATGCTGCTTTTATAATTAAGTGTTTTAAAGTGTTTTAAATTTGTTGTTAGCCGCCTTGAGCTCGGTTTTTGAACCGGGAAGGGTGGGGTATAAATAATAAATTATTATTATTATTATTATTATTATTATTATTATTATTATTACTCTTCTGCCGCTCTCCCTCGTTTAGGCTCAAGGGACATCCAACCACAGACAAACCACTTGACCAACATATTTTGACATCAATGTACCGTTAAAAAGGTGTTTGTAATGCTTCTGAGTGACTTTTATCACGCAGTGACACAGCTGGGGTGTTCAACTTGCACTAGAGGCCTAATCATGCCTCCAGGTTTTTTGGAGTGCAAGTAATACAAGTCCCAGCCAACACAGCTGGCTGGAGCTGATGTGGTCCAAGGTACCAGATCAGGGTCACCAGGCCGGCAAAGGCTGCAAGTAGGCATGCAGGGTGCTTCTGGCCTCAGAAACTTTAAGTGAATGTTGGCACCTTGCAAAAGTGGCTTGGGTCAATGAGAAAGCTCTCGACGCACTCTTGAGTTTGTGACTCATTTGACGTCCCCCAAGGCTCTTGTATTGTTTTTCCTAGGTGCTCTTGGAACTTTTGTCTGCGTCTAAGTTTGCTGTCAGGGTTGCCAGGCAAGCTGTGCCCCATCTGTTCAGGGCGGTCCTTTGTTCTGAAGACTGTGTTTTCAAGAACCAAGCTGAACAACAGGATGAGGTCACAGAGCCTGAAGGAGCAGCAGCAGCAGCAGCAACAACAAAGGTGTCTGTGAACCCCTGAAGACATGCAAATCTATCTGCTTCACATTCAAGTGCTGCTATCAGTCACTATAAACGATACTGAACTAGATGGAACAACGGACTGACCCTCGGGCAGCTTCCTATATGCCTGCTGTTCAGGCTGGTGTGAACGAAAAGGGATTGTAAGGAACTCCAAAATGGTCTCTCCAAACCGGGTGAACGAAATGGTAACATGATTCAGTGCAAGAAAGCATAAAGTGATGTGTACTGGGATTAAAAATAAATAAATGCCCAGGTTCCCTTCTGTGATGGTTCCTGGAGCTCTAAAATGGATTAATGGGACTAGGATTTGTGGGCCGCTGCCTTATAAGAATGCAAGGGAGCATGGTGATTTTATGAAGCAGCTGTCAAGTGGCCCAATACCACACTCTCTATCAATCAAATCCTCAAACTATGCCCTAAGGGCGTTAGTGGGGAATAATAAAACCGGAGAATATTTGAATGGTTCCAAAATGAGAAGCTCATATTGCCTCACGGAGGTCCAAGTAGCAAGTACATCTATTCATCATACCCAACGAAGGGTTCTGCCAAACTCAAAACTCTTGCAAGTGCTGGAAAAATCCCGGTTTTAGATCTATCACCCAAGATGTTCCACCTAAACATTAAGAAGATTCCACCTAAACATTAAAGAGAACTTTAAGAAGATTCCACCTAAACATTAGGAAGAACTTCCTGACAGTAAGAGCTGTTCGGCAGTGGAATTTGCTGCCAAGGAGTGTGGTGGAGTCTCCTTCTTTGGAGGTCTTTAAGCAGAGGCTTGACAACCATATGTCAGGAGTGCTCTGATGGTGTTTCCTGCTTGGCAGGGGGTTGGACTCGATGGCCCTTGTGGTCTCTCCTAACTCTATGATTCTATGATTCTATTCTATGTTGGTCAAGGGTTCCTCAAATATGACATATTCCTCTAGGAATTTATGGTGTTTCTCCCCCCCCCCGCCCCCAACACAGCTCCTGTGGTAATAAAACCTAGACCTATTAAAGAATTGTGTCCACCTCCATTCACATCCCCACTGCTAAAATGTGGCAAAGCTCTCCTCAATACAACTACGCTATCTGGGAAAGCATATGCAGTGGTACCTCCGGTTACATATGCTTCAGGTTACATACACTTCAGGTTACAGACTCTGCTAACCCAGAAATATTACCTTGGGTTAAGAACTTTGCTTCAGGATGAGAAAAGAAATCGTGCTCCGGCAGCACGGCAGCAGCAGGAGGTCCAATTAGCTAAAGTGGTGCTTCAGGTTAAGAACAGTTTCAGGTTAAGAACAGACCTCCGAAACGAATTAAGTACTTAACCTGAGGTACCACTGTATAGATGCAGCCATGAACAATGAATCCTGGACATATAACCCAAATTTCAAAATGTACCAAAAGTTGAAGTGCAATTAAAACCAGTAATGGAAACTTGGGAAGAGAGATTATCTGCTACACATTTCTTACACTAAATTTAAAAGATCTTACAAATTCTAATTTGTTAAAGCACCAGAAAAAATAATTAAGTTTCCTCACATCCCCCCCCCCCCGAGGTTGCAAAGGCAGCTGAAGTATTAAGAGAACATTTATTTTATCTAAGGGAAGGTGTGTGTTTGTTGGGGAGGGAAGTATGTTTTGATGGGCATGTTTTAAGTCCACGTTTTCCTCAAATTTAACAAATGGAAGATACGCGCTCCCTTCGCTCTGTTCCTGGCCCTAAAATGTAGTTTTCTCTACCATTTTGGTATTAATTGGTATTAATTGTGCTCCATAACACTCCTTATACCTCTCACCTCGTAAACAGCTGTTAAGCCTTTGCAAACAGGCAATACGCATTTCAAGGTGAGCATGCTATGTATGTACACACACACACCACAAAATCAAACAAAAATCATGCACCATAATGGACACACTTATGTCGTCAGAGATTCAGCATACCTTTCACTGCCATTTTCTAGGGATCACAGAAGTGCTATTGTGCTCAGATGAATGTATTGAGTCAAACCATTGGTCCATGAGGCTCATTACTGTCTGCATTGACTGGCAGCACACTGGAGACATTCCCAACCTTATCTAACTGGAGATAGGACCAGAGACTTTCAGATGCTCTACCACTGAATGAGGGCTGCTCGTGGTTTTTTCATAGGCATCTGATAGACAAGGATGTTAGACTAGATGGGCATTTGATCAAACCCAGCAGAACGGTTCCTGTCTTCTTACAGCGACAGCTAATGCGTATGTTGCTGCTGCACAAGGTTATGGAGATGGTTGCAAATCGCGACTTGACACCGACTACGGTTAGTGAAACTGCTTGTGTGATCATGGAAGCAAGAAGAACTACCGACAAAAGAAGAATGGAGGATGAAATTGATGCACTATGCAGAATTAGATAAATTAACAGGAAGGATTCAAAACCTGCGGGACCAGAGATTCTTAGAAGACTGGAGTAAATATATGAACTATCTGAAAAGTAATAGTAATGAACAGATGACACTAGTAGGATTGCAAGAAGTTTTGTAAGGATGACTATTTGAAATATTACAAGAAAGACTATGATGAGAATTATTAATGATAATTAAGAGTAATAGAGAACTTAACAAATGCAGAATAAGTGATAAGAACGGAAAATCATCAGAGGTGTTGACAGAAGTCAAAATATCGTATAAGAAGTTATGTTGTATGACTGTTGGAAATGATATGTCAAACTAATATAGATAGATAGAAACTGCTTGTGTGATGTAATGCTAATCAACAATAAGTGTGAAACTGAAAGATGGGCAGAATATGCTGTGTGAAGAGGGCGGGGAGAGGCTTCATGGTGCTCCCGATTACGTAGCCATCATTAGGAGAGAAGAGTTCTAAACAAGTTAGCAGAGGAGTATCTCGGAGACGAGGAGTAGATATAAACAGACACACAGTGCAGAGAGATCCCTGCATTCTCAGCAGGTGTTGACAACGCTTCTAATCTCAAATCCCCAATTGCAGCCCTCCCCACTTTATTTCATCATGCAAACCTCTGCATAAACAGTGAGGCCATAGTCTGTTTCTGGGTTCTTGCTGGGAAGCTGGGGTGGGGGTGGGGGGGGGGTAAGAAAAGGGAGAGAGTTCAGCATAAGAAGTTCCAAAGCCAGGAGCTGCATGCATGCTGACTGACGTGTGTTTTGCATGATGAAATGCATCAGGGAAAGCTGCAATCTTTTGTTTCAGAGAGCCATTTCTGATTAGCAATTTAAACAGAGATGGTGTTAAAATAAAATTGGTTTTCCTTCTCCAGTAAGGCATTTTGAACACACACATGCACATACACACACGTCTGCGCATATTGAATTTCAGAATTTCTTCCTCTTGCAGAAGCACATGTGCAAAAAAACGCCTGCTACATAAGGCAAAGAATCATCTGGTCTAGTCCAGCATCAACAATTTTGACAACCCTGACATTCATTTAATGAAGAAGGTCTAAATGCCTTCAATGCAAGATATAGTGCATTTATATAAAAAATAATAATCTTTAGAGCAACCTTGTATGGTAGGTGTTATCAGAATTGTAAGGTCAGATATAGAATAAATAATCATAAACGCACACATATCTAAATATATAAATACCATGTGTCTGAAATAGTACAGCAGAGCAATCCTGAAGCCATTTTGACTCACCCAATGACCTCAAATATTCCTCTGCAGAATGGGAGGCAAATTGAGAAAACCTTCCCATTGTCTTTTCCATTACAAATCCTGTCTTAAAGGCGTATTTGTGTATGGATAGGGTGAGCCTGTGACCTGCATTCAGGAACTAAAGTATTAACCATCACAAAACAATGGCCAGGCTGCCCAAGTAATGCAATCAACGACCGTTTATCAGAGTATCCTGGCAGACAGGATTTCTGCTGTGGACCACCTCCTATGATGTTTGCATAATGACTTTGGGGTGGTATTTGGCTAAGGGGGTTGGGCAATGTCCAAAGTCTTTAAAAGTTCCTGCACACTTTTGTTCAGGGTCTCTCCCTCCTTGGAAGTAGGGGAGGGAACTCTGTTGCAACAGAAAAATAAACATCTTTCTTGCTTTCCAGTCTCCATCCATTTTTCTCTGACCGATCATGGACTTAGGGGACTCAGAATCCCATGGGAGTTGGGCAGCAACCTACATCAGTAGGTTAACATTATCGCTCATGTCACAGATGGAAAGAGACACTGAGTTTCTTAAGGACATTTTAAAAAGTTTGTGGCAAAGCTAAGATTGGAAATGGGATTGTTTCAGCTAAAACCTCATGTTCCAACGAGTGACGTCCACACCAGATGGGCCATACTGAATGGTAAACTAGGGCAGTCACAGAGCATGACAAGATGCTGACAGTACACCAGGAGGAGAAGTCAGACCGAAAAAGCCGGCCTGCTTTTTCAGCTTGTGAAGGAGTTGATTTAAAGACTCTGCCTATACAGAATGTTACTTTGGGCAGCCTTTTTTGGCACCGTGTGCTGTGTCAATTTGCCACTTTCAAATAAGCATGCTTAAACTCACGGAAATCAATGGGTCTAGGCATCCCTAATTCACACGGGATTACGGTCCATGGATGGGCATAAAAATGGGTCAGATGAAAGGCCTGTTGCATATCAACAATAAGGCCTAAGTCAAGCATTCTCTTTCCTACGTGGTCACACCAGATGTCCCTTTCCTATGGAGTCAACAAGAACACAAGCAGAACGAGAGCATGTTCTCACTGCTGCTCCAGCAAACAATACAGTATTCAGGAGCACAATGCCTCTGATCCCGAAGGCAGCATAAAGAATCAGGACCAGTAGCCACTAATCCCCTGATCCCCAATGAATTTGTCCAATCCTGCTTGAAAGGGATCTAAGTTGGCGACCATAGCTATATTTTATGAGAGCGGATTTCACCGTTTATCTGTGTGCCATCTGAAGTTGTTCCAAGTATCGCTGGGGGGCTTCTCTACCTCCATTTTCTCCACACCCTGCATAATACTGTACACCTGTATTGTGTCCTTTCCCCCTGAACTAAAGAGCCCCAAACATAGTTGCAACCTTTTGTTGTAAAAGATGCTGTTCCGGTTATTCCAGCTGCCCTTTTCTGCATGTTTTACCAGCTCTGCAGTATCCCCTTTTTGGAATGCAGCAACAAGAACTGGAGAAACCCAAGATTCCAAGTATAGTTGCCCCATAGATTTGTATACAGGCATTGTGACACTGGCAGTTTCCATTACAACCCCTTTCCTCATGACTCCTAGCACGACGTTTGCATTTCTCACAACTGTTGCAACCTGGCTTGATATTTCCACCACAAATCCCAAATCTCCTTCAGAGAGTCAGTCACCACCAGCCCAGACCCCTTCCATAATAATAAAATAAATAATAATTTTATACCCTGCCCCTCCTGGTTCAGAAAACTGGGCTCAGGGCTGCTAACAACAAATTTAAAACACTTAATTGATGCTACAAAAAACAGCATAAAATACGGTATAAAACGTGAATAACAATAAAATAAAAAATCAAAGATCAATGGTTATGTGAAATCAGTAATTCCTTCCCTCTCTGCACCACTCACAAACCAATGACATTTGCAATTTTAATCCTCATTCGCCACTCCGGAGAAATCCTTTCAGAGCTCTTCCACTGTCTTTTTGTATTCACCACCCTGAATAATTTGGGGTTATCTGCAAACATGGGCATATCTAACTCTAGATCAGAGTTTACCAAACTCAGGTCTCTCTCCAGCTGTTTTTGGACTGCAACTCCCATCATCCCTCACTTGCTGGACCATTGGCCAGGGATGACGGGAATTGTAGTCCAAAAACAGCCGGAGACCCAAATTTGGGAAACCCTGCTCTAAATCATTTCCGAACAGGAAGAGCACAGGTCCCAATACAGATCTTTGGAAGACTCTACTTCTTGCATTCCTCCATTGTGAGAACTGTCCATCCCCCCCCCCCCCCAAGCTGGCACTTCCTCCCAAAATTAACATATGCAAAGTGCTGGTAAAAAGGAAAACACTTTGTAGGGAAGGTATGGCCCCATTCATTCCATGCTTTTTTCTAGTATATATAAACCAGCAAACCTGGTTTCTTTCTGCAAAAGCCATACAGAGAGGCAGTAGAGTCCCACAGATAAAGGTTTCACATGTGTGGCTAAACGTGTAGGGTAGGGGCAGGCAACCTTGTGTCTTCCAAGAGTTTCTGTATGATGCGAATTTTGGAAGAACCCCATGTTGGTTACCGCTGAGTTTTTTTAAAGACAATTTTTTATTGTTTCTTTAAACAAATACAAAAAACTGATGACTTATGGGTTTACCTGGGTTCAAGCCTGCATCTACCCCAAACTCACCAAGTGGCAATGAATTAAAGACAGGGTCACACAGCCACAGTTCCCCATCTGCAAGAATATAAATATGCCTGGAAGTATGGCTTGAGTGAGTGGCATGAGGAGACTTGAAAAATGGAGCTGCTTAAACATTTCTGCAGAAGCAAAAAAGTGCAACCCGCTACCTTGCCAATGCTGGAGCTGGCACTCCCCGTGCCCGCAAAGGAGGCTTTCCGCGAATTACTGGAACGTCTGCGTTTTCTGAGCCACCATTCAAATAAGTTAATTCCTGTAATTGTGCCTGTCTGATTTCATCATTGTAGTCCTAGACAGGAAAGAAAAAATACGGTATTCAGTCATGTCTGCAGATACTTATACCACATACCTAAGACATTTTAGATTTGTTCCTGCTACAAATTTTCCATACACAGTCTTAAAGACGGGGGCACAGGATTGGCACAGACTTATTTTTACTGAGCTGATTTAATGGGAAAGTTTGAAATACATTCCTGGTAGGATGCAAGAAGTCACTTAAATTATTTTATCTCTGGCCTTATTAAACTGATGCCAAGATTGAGACACACTATATTCTCTTGAATCTTGGTCAGGGAGCTGAGACAAGTGTCAGGAACATAAGAAATGTATTGATGAATCAAATCAAAGTCTATCCAGCACAACATTGTATTTTCCATATGCCTTTGAGAATTCACAGGCTAGGCGTGACAGAGACGGGTTTCTCCTTTTTTGCAGAAGTGGTTAAACCACAGAGCCTAGGACTTGCCGATCAGAAGGTCGGCGGTTCGAATCCCCGCGACAGGGTGAGCTCCCGTTGCTCGGTCCCTGCTCCTGCCAACCTAGCAGTTTGAAAGCACGTCTAAGTGCAAGTAGATAAATAGGTACCGCTTTGGCAGGAAGGTAAACGGTGTTTCTGTGCGCTGCTGTGGTTCGCCAGAAGTGGCTTAGTCATGCTGGCCACATGACCCGGAAGCTGTACGTTGTCTCCCTTGGCCAGTAAAGCGAGATGAGCGCCGCAACCCCAGAGTCGGCCACAACTGGACCTAATGGTCAGGGGTCCCCTTTACCCTTTTACTGCTTCTACCAATGGATTGATTTTCCAATTACTTGTCATCATCGATTGCTATTGATGGAATCATTAATTCCAATACCCCTACACACAAACACCCCCCAAGAAAAAATACCCTTGTATGAGGAAAAGCACAGTTATGTCAACAGAATCTGGAACCCTCATGAATCTATGGGTTTGACATAATGTCTATGCATCAACGGATTTACAAATTAAACATGCACATATGCAGACCAAGTTAAAAGAAGTCCCAAACTGTAGCACAAATCTACCCAAAAGAAGATATAATATGGTAGTAGTCATGTTTAGCATAAACATTATTATTATTATTATTATTATTATTGCTACTACTATTATTATTATCATCACTATAACTATTTCTAGATGGTTATCCTGCCTGAATTCCTTACTCATATTCCTCTGAACTGTCAGTTTGAGAGTGGTTTGACTTAAAAATACCCAATATTCAAAAGATTCCCAGCCGGGAGCTCTAAGTCATAAATAAGATTCTGGCAGTAAACTTCCCTACTCTCCACAGAGTTCCCTTTTCAAAGAGTATTACAAAATCCAAAACAAAGTTATTTCATAGTTCACAGGATTCCTCTCAACCGCATGGAGGACTTCAAAGCAATGAGCATTCCTCCATGTTCAAAGAGGACACACTCTTCCTTGCCCAGGACACACAAAAAAAGATAAGCGAGCTAATGTTAGCACTTCAGAGTTCAATTTCTATTCCAGGGGATTCTATAATTGAGTTAGATAGCGCTGTGTGAAGGAGTAACAGGGATGACAGAGTCCAATATAGCTCCTTTCATCTTACTCCAAACCTTGCTCTGTGTGGGTTTCCTTTCCCACTGAAGAGATTTATTCAAAATGCTAGTAATCCTGGCAGAATTTAGGGTTTTAAACAGTTCATTAACCAAACAACTGGAACAGACTGGATTTTTCTCCCTTCTTCTTAAAACAAATGTCTTCAAAGACTATTGGGTGAAGCTGAGAGAAGGCAATGCAGATATCTAAAATAATCTCCCTAGTTTCCTACGTATGGCTGCATACACATTGTTTACTGTGCATTTTTAAATAAAAAATGAGCAAACGCAGGTCTGTGCGAACCTCCTCTTTACTTGCTACCAAATGGATTATCTGAACTGCAGCTGAAGGCTCGACACAGATAATTACCAGAAATTCTGGTGATGGGTTCGTGACCTAGCACAAATCTCCTATGAACAACTTCATCAGCGCATCTTAGTCTAATAATAATTTTTAATGAAACAAAAACATTTTCACACCTTCAATACTGTACTCACTGAATGCGCTAGGGGAGGGATTATAACTGTGCCAACCCCATCGTAAGCTCTTAGCTATTTTCACCAGGAGTTAATATGACTTGAAGTAGACACTCATATCATAAACACAAACCACAACAACACAATAATTGCATTAATACAACAGCAAGTACCGAAGCACAGCTATTGCTTGCCAAAATATACTGATGCACACATGCTGGTTATTAATAACTGTTGCCCAATAGTACCTAGGAGTATGAATTTTAAAGGGGAACAAAGCTCTTAAGGATGCCACATAACAGATACCCAATGAGCAAAAATTTTGTGAATTTTCTTTCAGTAGAGGCTTGGGGCTACAGCTGGTCCATGTTTGGTAGCAGGTTTGCTCAGGTTCATTAAAAAAAGTTCTAGTCTGCTTTCCCAAACCATCATTTTAATGTGTTTTTAGTATTTTGTTGAGAACAGCCCAGAGTGGCTGGGGAAACCCAGCCAGATGGGCGGGGTATAAATAATAAAATTATTAATTATCATCATCATAATCAAGGCAGCTTACAGGAATTTCCTAATGAAAAACTGGTTAACCTATCAATCATTTCAAAATCAGAAAGACAAAGTCTGGTAAAACATAAATGCTTTTTCAACAAAGTGGGTAGCTCCAACAAAACTGTAAGCCTGGCAGGAAACACTACTAAGTAGCAAATAAATTATCTGGAGGCTGATGCATTGATGCTAAAGTCCTGGTGCAAGCTTTTTATGAGCAGGAAATTCTACCCAATGTGGGTAGACATTATTAACCAAAATCCACGGAACCCCCACTAGTATGTTCCATCACTGAACAGACAGGGACATAGATGGAGCACTGTGACACGTAGATGCTAAGTCCCCCAAAACTGCAATGGAATGAGGCACATTGTCTACTGAAAAGAAAACAGTAGCACGTGCAGAAATTTCAAGGGATGCTTTTGATTCTGCACAGGGCAGTATCTTCTGCTCTTTGTCTTCCATGATGGCAGAACAGCTCTAATATGTTTCTAGCCATGAGCAGATGGTACACAACACACATGCCTGAATTCTTCCTGGTGACAGCTTAGGGCTTTGTGGGTTTGGTGGGGAAAACATTGTTATGCTATTACAATGGAAGGAAATCACATCTCTACCAGCAGTGTCTTGCGGAAATACGACGTCCAAGATGTTCACCAAAGTTTTGGCCAAGGGAGTCCTTCAAATTGAAATTTACATTCCAACCAGAAAATTTTATGGGGTGGGGGTAGGGGGAGGAAAAATTCATGAAAGCTAAGGTGATTCTTCATGTGCAGTAAATATTGACATAAAAGAGGTTCCAATATGTACTAACGGGGATGAGGAACTTCTTGATTTCTTCCAGCGCATGCCCCATTCTAGCATATGCTTCTGCGGGTGGGGCAAACACTTCAATTAACACATGCAGGTCATCGTTTAGGTGGAAGTATTTTGCTTCTCCGCTTTTTCTCAACTCTTCTTCCTGGGAAGACAGAAAAGTTACATATAAACTCATCATATGGGGGAAAGAAAGCAAAAAGAGAGAGCAAGCCTTTCATTCATGGTTTCCATTTTCAAGACAGTTCATTTATTTATTTATTGTAAACGTACAACCAAAACGAGGCTGGAAATAAATTTACAGTATGGATTGGCACCTTATGGTTTAATCAAAGGATTGTTCCTGGGCCTGTTAATGATCTGTTTTATTCAAGACAAAGGGAAAGGCACCTGTGAAAAACTATTTTCTAAAACATTTGAGACCTCTTGTCAGTACAGACTACAGTGGTGCCTCGCAAGACAAAAATAATTCATTCCGCGAGTCTCTTCGTCTTGCGGTTTTTACGTCTTGCGAAGCATCCCTATTAGCGGCTTAGCGGGTTAGCGCTATTAGCGACTATTAGCGGCTAAGCGGCTATTAGCGGCTTAGGAAAAGGGGGGGAAGGGAAAAAACTCGCAAGACGTTTTCGTCTTGCAAAGCAAGCCCATAGGGAAATTTGTCTTGCGAAGCGTCTCGAAAAACGGAAAACCCTTTCGTCTAGCGGGTTTTTCGTCTTGCGAGGCATTTGTCTTGCGGGGCACCACTGTATACTGAGCTATATGGTCCAGTGGTCTGACTTCGTATAAGGCAGTTTCTTTTGTTCTTAACAAGTCCACACAGACTAGCAAGTGTGGAAATTCCATTTGGTCCTAACACAACAACTATCATAAGAGGCATTTCAGCACTACAGTTATCTACCGTATTGTTATATGACTCTTCTAATTCAGTTCTGCGCTGACTGTTTGAAGTCTGTCTATCACCATACACGGTCACACATTATACATTACAGTGCATGCATCTGCATTACTGAGGCAACAAACATACTTGTCTTACCCTAAATATGTACATCTAGTAGGAACAACAGTCAAGACACTCTAATACACAATACGTGAAGAAGCTTCAGATAATTTTCAGATCAAGTCCAATGTGGTGAGTCTACAATGACTTTCGACCAACATGCAGCAGACATTAGAAAATAAATATCGAGCAACCTCCTTGATCTCTAAAGCAAAACAACAGGCCCCGAACAAGCGGAATCCTGCATTTATTTGCTCAAGCTGGCCAATGAAAATCATTAATGAGTATACATTGAGCTACTGTATCTATTACATCAACTGTGGGTTTCCCTACCTCCAAGCAGTTTTCTTGGAAAATAACTATTTGACAAGGTGGAAGGCTTTGATTAAATACAAGGACAGTGGGTCAGCATGAGGAGTCCCTTGTTTGGGAACTATATTAACTGCTTACAATCTAGCTCAATGAGAAAACAACAACAACATTAGACTAACTTTGCCAACCTGGTACCCTCCCAATGTTCTGGACTGCAATGCCAATCAGCCGCAGTCAGCACGGTTGCGCTGACTACAGCTGATGGCAGTTGTAGCCCAAAACCTCTGGAGGAGCACGGGGTTAGCGAAAGCCAACTTAAAATATGTGCATATGTGAGTTACTGATTTTTTTCTAAAGCTGTATTGTTTGTTTTTCCCCATATTAATGCAAGCTGACTTATGAAGGCTTCCTCTAGTCTAAATCAATGATGGATAAGTAGTGACCCTCAAGATGCTGCCGGCCTTCCAACTCCCACCAGTCCCAGCCAGCGTGGCAAATAATCGGAGGTGATGGAAGATGTAGTTCACCTACATCTGGAGGGATATAGTTTATTAGCCATCCCAGCTCTGAAAGGTAGGGGGTGGCACATAAAACAAAACAAGCAGAACAAATGGAATCAATACACTCCAGAAGCAACCAAGGATTAGGGTTTAGACCAGCAGTTCTCAACCTGTGGGTCCCCAGATGTTGTTGGACTACAACTCCCATCATCCTTGAGCTCTGGACTTGCTAGCTAGGGGTGATGGGAGTTCTAGTTCAACATCTGGGGACCCACAGGTATGAGAAAGGCTGGTTTAGACCATAGGTAGGCAAACAAAGGCCCGGGGGCCAGATGCGGCCCAATCGCCTTCTAAATCCGGCCCGCGGATGGTCCGGGAATCACCATGTTTTTACATGAGTAGAATGTGTCCTTTTGTTTAAAATGCATCTCTGGGTTATTTGTGGGGCCTGCCTGGTGCTTTTACATGAGTAGAATGTGTCCTTTTATTTAGGACACCCCTTAGGGATATCCCAAGGGAAAGGAGCTTAACTTTCCCAAAAGCCTTCCCTTAGCAGGACTTGGCCTTCCCAGTGAGCTGGCCTAAACCAAAAGGCAATGGCTTGCTACTTCCCAGATGCACACAGGAAAACAGCAAGGAAGTTCCCTAAAACACTTGGAACCCTCCACCAGTGAGAATCGAAAAGGAAAGTGGAAGAAGGAGCAGAACTACATGGGACAATTGCAACAGAAAAAAAAAATAAATATGAAAAATAAAACTATAAAATAGGCATATAGAATGAGTAGCTGAAATGAGTAAAAATAACAAAGTCCTAGTAAATACTATCAACCTTATCAGATCACCAAGTATAGTTCTAGGTTTGCCAGGCTTGTGGCAAGGGTGGTCTTGAAAATGATGGTTCTGTTGTATAAAGGAATGTCAAATCACATAAAAAGTATCTGGAGGTTCTAGTCCTGGTCCATATCTTGAATTATGTGTGATTTTCTCCATTATAGCTATATTCCAGAGTGAATGGTACCAAGCACTGAGAGTAAGATTTTGGGCAGAATCAATTTATTGAATTCAAACTATTGGCCAGCATAGCAAATAGTCAGGGATGATGACTTTAAAGCAGGATTAGATGAATCCACAGAGGACATATTTGTCAATGGTTATGAAACATGATAGTTAAATGGAAATTCAGTGTATGCCTCTGAAGACTAGAATTTGGGAACAAAATACAAGGTATGGTCATCACTTTCATGTCATATGGGCAAAATCCCTAAGGCATTGAAAAACAATAGTAGATTAAAGTCATCCAACCCCAATAAGTGATCAGACATGGGCTCTCTCTCACTGTGTAGAATTAAGGGAAAATTTGTATGCTGGAAAAGAAATCCATGTCTGTCAATGTGCTCGGTCAGCCATTAACCCTTCACCACACTCCTCTAGAAGAATGTTAGATGGTAGCCAACCACATGCTGAACCAATAAAATTAAGACTATATTTTGTTTTGAGGGAGGCTTCCTAGAAAAGAAGTACAGCATTTAGCACAATAAGGGAAAGTTTTAAATAAGTCAACCCAATCTATGCTATGCTATGCTATGCTATACTATACTATACTATACTATACTATACTATACTATACTATACTATACATATATAAACACTCTACTTTTAACACCAGCAATCCAGCAATTCTGTTTTTCTTGAAATCAGAAATGGAAGTTAAATTTCTCTTCTGCCCTGCTGCCCAAATAAAGTTGCCAACCAGCCAAGCGTCTTACTCTTCTGGCAGTTCAACTAGAATGAAATACAGGCTTTACCACCCAAGACAAGATTGCAACACACTTCACCCATGACCTGTCAGGTTGTATCTTGGCTCTGCTGCTAACCTGCCAGACTCTACTTGCTGATCCACCAGGTTCTGCCCTCTGCTTCAACCACAAGGAACGGAGCTTAAAAAAACAGGAGCTGGAAGCTCTGGGGAAGTCTTTTTCCTATTTTTCTCCTGGGCTGCCGATGACTCCCCACCCAGCAGCTTTCATTCTGCTCCAACTTTTTTTCTTCCGCTTTCCATTTTGCCAAGTACCTTACTTCCGCTCTGCTTCATCTTTCTTGCCTCTGTTGCTTGGCAACGGAGATGCACAGATGCTTTGTAGAGGCCCCTGAGCCTCAGAATCCATATTGGTTAAGCAAAAGGTGAACCATGGAGAACTGAAAGGGTGGTGGCGGCAAGATTAAGGCTGTTAGGGTCCTATGTCCCTGTCTGTCCCACACTTTTACGCAAGAAGGGAAGAGAGGCAAAATAAGCAACCTCAGAACCAGGGGGGAAATGCTCCCGTGGACCTAGAAATCACCATCAGATAACTGCAGTTAGATGGGCTGGTCCATCTTTTTACAATCAAGTGTCTTATCTTGCTGCACCCATTGGTCAGAACAGTGTTTCCCAAACTTGGGTCTCCAGCTGTTTTTGGACTAAAACTCCCATCATCCCTAGCTAGCAAGACCAGTGGTCAGGGATGATGGGAACTGTAGTCCAAAAGCAGCTGGAGACCAAAGTTTGGGAAATCTGGGTCAGAACAAGGTAAAGCAACAATAGTGTTTATTTCTTTACTAGGAACGGCGTAACATACTGCCTGTAGATTTTTCCTTTCAACACTAACAAAAATGGATATAGATTTTAAGAAATAAAACTGAGAGAAGTGGGAAACGGGTATTGAACACTGTGCGGTCAAGGCTGGCAGCCCCGTGCATAAAACCATGTACAACTCCAGACATACTAAGCAGAGCATATTTCACTATGCGCTGTGGCTCTCCAACTTACAAAGAAATGGCATGTTTGTCTTTGCCATGTTAAGGTATCATAACAGTATCCCTTATTCTATTTAGCAAGTGTTAAAAATACTCTTGAGCTGGCATCTCTCACTTTGAATAGGTCCACAAATAGAAGTTTTGACTGACTGACTTTTAAAAAGCTCTTGTGTTTGCTCTCGGTGTGCCGTAATTATGAGTTACTTAGAAATGACAATCAGCACCAGCTTATTGCCACTAATCTTTTTGTTGTAAAATTTTGAGCATTCAGGCTGCCTAAATTGGATGGAAAAGCAAAGCAATCTGATTAGTTGATTAGCAAATTCAGAGCAGGGGGAATTAACACGCCATAATTAGCTGTCTGAAACTTGTCAAAGCTGGTAATAAAAGGAACAGCAAAACATATATAAATGAAAGCCTCCCTCAATATTACCCCTTTTTTTTTTTTGCTGCTCCCCACTCCTGTTTATAGAATAAAGTTGCAAATTCTTCAGGCTCAATATTTGTATTCAACAGTTTTAGCAGCAGGTTGTCTTGCTTGCACATAATGACGTAAGCTTTTGAAAGATGAAGATAATTCTTTGCTTATGAGTAATTTAAGGACGTCCGGAGGCAGAAGGGGTAAGGCCAGCAAGAAGAAATTTAAAATTGAGAAATCTAAGGCAGCTATCACAAAATCCTTCTTAACGGTGAGATCTGTTAGACTCTAATAATCTCCCTTGGGAAGCTGTACAAGCTCCAATCTCCTGAATAATTTAAGACTAAACAAAGCAGTGGGGGAAAAAAAGTCTAGTGAACGATCCTGCATGTCCCAATATTATCTGAAAGCAGCACTCAGAATTCAAAACAAAACTGCACATTAAAAAGATAATAAAGTCTTGGTAATGTGCATAGGCCAAGTAAATTGAAAAAAGAATGATTTTGTTTGTTTGTTTGTTTGCAAAGACACTTGGCTTATTCATATGAAGGATAAGCATAAAAATAGCTGAAAAGCATTGTATTTGAAACGTCCAGCCAATGAAGTGGGATTTAGACATCTGGTTCTATAATTGTGGCAAACCAGTAATAGATACAAGAGAGAACTTTCCAAGCATTCCTCTACTCGGGATTTTCAACCAATCCAACGGGGAGCACTTACATGAGAAGCAAATGAGTAGTGGGACTTAACACGATCGAGAGCTTAAGACACTCTCACACTCTAATAATCATAATGGCAATTCACTATATAGTGGTACCTCGGGTTACAGACGCTTCAGGTTACAGACTCCGCTAACCCGGAAGTAGTACCTCAGGTTAAGAACTTTGCTTCAGGATGAGCACAGAAATCATGCGGTGGCAGCGGGAGGCCCCATTAGCTGAAGTGGTACCTCAGGTTAAGAACAGATTCAGGTTAAGAAAGGACCTCCAGAATGAATTAAGTTCTTAACCCGAGGTACCACTGCACTTCTGATATATACTTCTGCAAGCATAGAGCCTCTACAATTTGAATCAGTGCAGAATTCAAGCACATAGTATGGAAGCTAACAAGGCAGATCTCAGAAGGCATTGAACAATTATTCAAATTAAGCAAACTTGTATAGATGGTGCATAATTTCGCTCCTGGTTGTAGACTGTAAGCCTGATAAGCCACTCTTAAGATCCCTTTTGGCTGAAGGGTGGGGTGTAAATGCTTTCAACACACCTGAGAGCGTCTGAGGACAATCACAAGAAATCAAGAATGCCCATTTTATGGTACAAAATGGTAGTGGGTGGGTGAGAATGAGATTGATAGGTTCCTAATGAACAGAGTGGGTGATATAGGAACATAGGAAGCTGCCTTACACAGAGTCAGACCACTGATCCATCCAGCTATCAGCTCCCCAACGTTTTAGACAGAGGACAGTCCCACTTCTACTTTGTAGATGCTGGGGACTGAACCTGGGATCACATGCATATGGAAATGTTCCTCTACTATTAAGCTATAGCCCTTTCTCCTACTAAAACTTTCTGCTACGGAATAGTAGTGGTGTTTTCACATCCACTGGACATCTGTATTTTGCTACAAGCTCTAGCTCTGGATTTCTTGAACTGTGCAGGGGGGCTGGACTAGAATGGCCTCCGTGGACCCTCCAACTCTTCTCCCCAATACTCCACGGAATAAACTTACTGGCCTCCTCACTCCTGGATACAGGAAGGAGTAACGTGCGTCATTCTGAAAATAACAGCCTTACATTTCCTCTCTCCCAACCCCCCTCACCCCTTGGTAAGGCTCGCTAATACAAGGTGTTTGATGCGGCATCGCTGCAACGCAACTGTCTCCACCCTTCGCAAGTGGTGGACCTCAAAGTGGAGTAGACAGGAAAGCATGCAGCACAGTGACATCACATCACCTACTTCATTGCTAGATGTGATCAGGTAAAGAGGGCGGCTACTGGTTTCAAAGACCACCATGAGCCTGCCATTATACTCAGCGATACAGCTGCCTGAATCCATAAAGAAGGTATTGCCACAGGGGATTTCCTCTGAAGTGAGGAATATATACCATAGACGGAGGGCCAGCATGTAGGCAGAACTCAAGAGAAGGGGTTATAATATACACCTTGATTTGTGTTTGCTTTGAATCTCCCCAGACTATACTAGAAACAGTGAGGAAAGGCACACACAGCAGTACAGTGCACACTAATGATCTTCAGCTAGCAATTTTACCTTTGCCTTGTCCCTCATGGATCCTTTTCCCAATATTGACATTTTTGTCAATGTCTCTTCTTGCAAGCGCTTCAGAGAATTGCCACGTGGGCCCAAAAGTTTCCCCACAAAGTTGAACTGAAAGACAAAACAAGCAACAACAAAAAAGGCAATAAAAAACTACCCACAGTGCTGAGGAGCTGTAAGAGTGACTTAAGATTCATGCCAGGTATGAAAAATGTTGCTGAAAACAGCATTTGGCTGTTTCTGCAAAATAAAGAAGGGTATTGGGTTGTAAATTTTAGAGCCACTGGAAATAGAGAAAAGGGGAGGGGGGGGGACAAGACACAGAAAACAAAGCTACCATCATTTCTGTGGTTATTCCATGCTGAGCAGTAACTGTGTTAAAAAGTTTTGGGAGAGGAGAAGACTGCATAAGAGTACAGTTGACACAGACAAGAAGAAGAAAAATGCAGGAACGTAAAAGCAGCAGCAACCATTCGAGAACACAGCCCCCAATCCAGACAGCATTAGTCAACTGATACCCCTTTGCTTCGTGGATTCCTATGGAAGTTGGACAGACATAGTCTTGGGATCATGAGAATTGGGACCATGATAACTGGTGAGCTGGAACGTGCAGGGCTGCTGATGCAGCTTACAGGTGGTATTTGCTTTCGCAAGGTGCCTCCAGCTGTTGTGGGAAAGTTCCATGAGTTCCCTTCTACTTGTGGTTAAGGTTCCAAACCATTATGTTCTTCTCCAGCTGTGTGAACCCAGCTTCCTTCCAGCTTTGAACTTTGGCAAACGTACGAAGCAGTAAACTTAAAACTGGCTCAGCAGTCAGCCTTGCTCCTACGCTCATTCCTTAAGTGTGAAACCAACAACAGGGCTATCAAGCGCGTCTGCATTTGTTTGGCAAAACAATGAGTGCATTTCTGTTCTTACATTTTTAAATTAAGAAATGAAAACACAAAAAAATGAAGCACGTTTGTGAAGCTTCTCTAGGGACCAGAAGGAGCTGTGGGAGGAACAGGCTGTGGGCACCACAGTGTGAACCAAGAAATACCTTTCACAGAAGGCTCTTCCTCCTTCCAAGGGAAGCTTGCAGAACAGTTTTTAAGAGTTCACATTGGGGCTGAAGTACCTGTGTTTACAGCAGCCCCAAACAGCCTCGATTACCCTCAAACTAGTGTGCTAAGTTTAAGGAGATTGGAATTGAATGGAAGCTGTGGCACTCATTCCAACCCATTCTGCCACATGACATTTCCCCACTAAATCGATGCACACATGCTCACTGTGAACTGCAGCAGTTCTAAGCGTAATTCAAAAATGCCCAACTCAGGGTGGGTACATGTGTGCATGCTCAAAACACAAAAGCATGAAACTCTGGAGGTTGGTGCCATCACTATAAGGAAGCAATCTTAATCACAGCCCTCCCTGCTTCCTTCCCTTAAGCTTGTTAAAGGTTAGCACATAACTTGACCACGAAGGGGACCAGGGTAACTTTTGTGTTAGCCCCTCACTCCTTTGTCACTGGCAAGAAATCCAGCCCTGAAATTTCTTAACAACTGATACAGGATTAGCACTAGCCTCTTCAAATTGTTCCCCACATCCAAGCAGCTGCTGGAAGCGCTCCATCAGGTTTAAAAGATTAGGAGATATCTTGCAATGAAGCTACTCTGCCGTTTTGTACACCAAGCCTTTAAGAGTGACTGATTGAGTTCAACTCCTTTCAATATCTGAGTAGATTGGAAGAGGAAAAGCCTCTGTGGATAATAGAAGTCAGTAAAGAGATCTCTGCAGATACTATACACTTAATCCCTGGAGGCTTCCTAGAGGAAGCGGGCTCAAAAAGGCTAGCACCTACAGAGCTCTGCTCTCTTAACACATCAGGCCAATTTAGGCATGCAAAATTAAGGGGAAACGTCCATTAACTGCAGACACACAGGCAATGGTTGGTAGCAACATTAACTGGTAACCAAATTACTGTGGAAAGAACATTATGAAAACGGGAGGTCATCTCTGTCAAGACAAGTATCAACCAGTTTATACTGCGTTGTACTTGCAGTGCATAAGCCTCTGACACCAGGGTGGTTGAGCTGGTGTGGTATTTGCCCAACTTACCTCCTCCCTCAATCCAAATAAGGTAACAGCAAGTACATGATCTTCACACTGGTTGACTTTTCCCCCCAAACTGAGAATATTTTAAACCATCCTTCAAGACAAGACAGTCAAGATACGTACCCATCTGGGCGTAAATAGTCTGAAAATGTATTGAAGAAAAAGGAGCATCCAACATATAGAAAAACAGGTCTTGTTGAATAAGAATTTGCATAGTTTCTGCAAAGGTCAATGCCATCTCACCAACATTTTAAGAGTTGTTTTTGGAAGGATGGGTTGTTTTGCTGTTTTGCTTTTCAGAGTATCAAAAAGCATTTGGATATTGGTGACCTGGTGGACGCTATATACGGTACTTGGACTTTGAAAGAAGTGGTTCAGAAAGTCCGTCACTCAAAATTATAACGAAAGAAGAGGACGGATCCTTTTGTGTATTAGTAACTGGTTAAAGAACAAGAATCACTACTAAATGGAGAGTTCAGAGAATGGATCATTAACAGGTAGTGCTCCCCGCAAGAGACTTGTACTGGGACCAGTGCTGATGAGTCACTTTATTCAAGGGGGTAAAAAAACAAAAAGGGACCATGAAGATCTCCTAAAGGATCTCTCCGAAATGGGTGCATGGGCAATAAAATAGGAAATGTGGCTCAATGTTGTGAAAGTTAAAGTGATGCTTGATAAGGCCAATAATAATAATAATAAATAATTAAATAATTAAATCCTAACTTCACATGCACCATTATGGGGCTTCAGCTAGGAAAGAACCAGAATGGGAATGTTAGAGTTGGAGGGAAAACAAGGCAATTAATGGACATCAATTCCTTTGGTGCAAGCCCTGGTTCAGATGTCCATGCCCATATGAATATCAGCAGCTTATGAATAGGGGGAACGCTCAACTAAGGTAAACTGAAACAGGAGGGAGTGTAAACAGAGAAAGAGTGGTATAAAATCGATGCCAAAACAGTATTCTCATGACCTATCACAACATACCAACAGGCAGTAAGTGAGGGGAAAGATTTACAAGACGTCACCTGACTGACACAATACCTCTTAACAGAAAAGTTTACTTGAAACTGTGTCAATGTAAGTCTGGTTATCAGTAATCGTTATGGCGAGAAATGCATCTGTGCATTTCTGTTAAGAAACATGCATTCCTGTTAAGACTCTGTGCATATGGAAAAACTCTCTTCTACGTGCAGGTCTAGGATATTCTCTGCAGCCTCTCCACCCACACCCTAGTTTCCATTTTAAGCAGACTATTAAAAGAGAAAAAGAAAAGCTGTTTGTGCCTATTCTCTAGCTCCTGTTCTTCAACCAGTTCCTGGCCTCGTAGGTTTGTAACTGGTTAAGGGACAGAGGAAAGGACAAACAGTTCTCACAGTGGTAATCAAAGGATTCCCCGCAAGATTCTGTACTGGGGCCAATGATATAAACAATGTGAAGTCAGGGGCAAGTGGTAGAATAGCCAAATTTTCTGACGCCAGCAAATAAATCATGAAATCCAAAGCAGTCTGCAAGACTCCAGAAGTGTGTCTTCAAAGTGGGTGAAGATGCAAGAAGAGGAGAAATGAGGTTCAACAAGTGTAAAATGATGCATAGTGGGGTGGGGGGAAATTGAACTTTATAGATGTAATGATGTTATCTAAACTGGCTGTGACTACCTAAGAAGATCTTTGAGGCACAGTAGAGAGAGCAATGAAAGTGTCGACTCCAACAGCGTTCCAGCAGTGAAAGATGTAATGAAACAGGTTTTTATTTCTACAGATTTCATATCTACAGTGTGACTGCATTTGGAATACAATATATAGCTCCGGCCACCCCATCTCTTATTGTCCTGTTCCATTCAGGGTGGGTTTAATTATTGCAATGCTTTTAGCTGGTTTTCATAATTGTATATTCTATTGCTGTCACCTGCCTTGGAAACTTACACAGTGAAGGTTGGGTAAGAAATCTTTTAAATGAATAAATCTCCAAGGGAGGATGACAGCACCAGAAGATATATAGAAAAGAGCAACAAAAACAAAGGGCTAGAGCACGTTCCCTATAAAGGATAAAGCGTTTGAAGCTTTTTAGGTTAAAAGATATGACTGTTGGGGTGGCATAATAAAGGTATAAAAATAACAAGTGCTTGAAGAGAGTTGATGCAAGGGAATCCCCTTCTTATATAATACTTGAAATTAGAATGAAGTTGATCAGATGTCTCTTCAGAACAGACAAGAGGAAAGTATTTTATTCACCCTATGGATTGTTGACCCTTCCACAGGATAATGCCATGTTTCAGGAAGAATGGGACAAAATTCACAGGTGACAAGAGGGAGATCTTTGATGGCCATTAGCTGAGATAGCTGAATGAACACCCAGAATCAGAGGGGCAATGCCCAATTCAGGAAATGGAACACTAGACTTTGTGGATCTTCAGTTGAATTCAGAAGGACCTTTATGTTCTTACTAAGCTCTTTTAATCAGTAAACATTACGGAAGATCGATAGGAAGTCGCCTTGTATCCAAGCTTCTTGAGGAACTCAGACTATTATCCATCAACACACTGAACTAGCATCCACTGTTATGTAAAGAATCACATCCAACTGAGCTATCTAGGCTGCATAAGAATCCCTCTTTTGAGATTTCATGACATGGGGAATCGATTGTCACCATGTAGGAACAAGCTGTAAGAAAGGCTCACCAGGATAGTAAAGAAGACTTTTACTGTGTCAAAAATGACCCACAGAATTTACTTTTCAGCCACTTTTATAATATAAACCTAAACTAGTTTTAAGCTCATGTGAGGCTGATGCAGATGTAATTTTAGCATAGCCATTAAGTGATCATGAATAGGTTGAAGGGTCATGGGCTCCTTCCCCTAACTCCTTCCTGCTCACTCACAAGTTCCCCTTCTTCCTGTTTCATCAGTACTGCATGTGTCCAACATTAATCCTTGGCCAATGAAACTACAGGGTCACTCAATGCTAGCTTCTTCTTTTTAAAGAAGTTTTGACATTAACACCAGATGCCCTACTGACACAGGGACAAACAAAATCCTTTGTTTGGCCAAGACCCAGCCTTGACTTCAAGTGTTTTTGGAGCAAAACAAACCATAATCCCTGGTTTGAATCCAACTTCAAGCCAAGGGTTGTGGTTTGCTTGCTCCTGTTCGCTTCTCATAAGGGGCTAATAAATAATTATTATTATACCCCACCCATTTGGCTGGGTTTCCCCAGCCACTCTAGGCAGCTTACCGCAGATATAAAAACATAGTAAAACATGAAGCATTAAAAACTCCCTGATACAGGTGTCTTCTAAAAGTTGTGCAGTTCTTTTATCTCCTTGACAACTGATGGGAGGGTGTTCCACAGGGTGGGTGCCACTACTGGTTCCCTGTAACTTTGCTTCTTGCAGTGAAAGAACCAGGAGAAGACCCCTGGAGGAGGACCTCTGTGTCCGGGCTGAGCGTTTGGGGTGGAGCTGTTCCTTCAGGTACAATGGACCAAAGCTGTTTAAGGCTTTAAAGGTCAGCACCAACACTTTGAATTGTGCTCAGAAACGTACTGGGAGCCAATGAAGATCTTTTAGAACTGGTGTTATATGGTCCCGGCAACCAGACCCAGTCATCAGTCTAGCTCCCGCATTCTGGATTAGTTGTAGTTTCCGAGTCACCTTCAAGGGTAGCCCCACGGAGAGCGCATTGCAGTAGTCTAAGCGGGAGATAACTAGATCATGCACCACTCTGGCGAGACAGTCTGCGGGCAGGCAAGGTCTCAGCCTGCGTAACAGATGGAGCTGGTAGACAGCTGCCCTGGACACAGAATTGATCTGCGCCTCCATGGACAGCTGTGAGTCCAAAATGACTCCCAGGCTGGTCCTTCAGAGGGAGTGATGAGGGAATGATCTGAATGATCATGATAAACCATTAACCACGGCCTACCATGATGTGGGAACACACCCAGTAAGTGAGCAAGGACCAGTTAGGGGAGGGAATGGCCCAATCCCACAGTCTCCTATATTTGCACAGGCTCTTAACTATTTTAGGAATTACAGGGGAGCCAACAAAACTTCAAGATTAGCAAGCTTCATGCCCACGATTCTTTGAGGGAAGTAATGACAATTTGGTGAGGGCAGCTGTTGTTGGTTTTTATTTTTGGTAGATGTAGCCTCAAACAATTAGTAAAAGCACCGAAGCGGGGGGGGGGGGGAGGGGTCTTCCAGACATCAGTATTGCCTTGTCAACAATTCCCTCATTTTATTAGAAAACAATCATAGCTTAAAATGGTGCTCCATAGTTAACTTACATAAAGATCTGCTTTTTAGTTTAATGGAACAGTGGTCAATATATTTCAAACCCTGTCATGATTTAATGATTACAAGGCTTCTTTTGCAGTAATAGAGCCGTCTGAAATACACAGCCAGGTATGCTATTAAGGGAAAGCAATATAAATAAATCTTCAATGCATTCCTAAATGAGGAATTATTCATTTACAGTAAACCATGCAAGAAATCTATATCACAATGTCAAGTAGCTACTTTAAGATATAAATCTGAAGGCAGAACATTCATACAGACCCAAAATATCAATTAGGAAATATTAAACTTCAGCTCTGTTACTGATGCAAGCAATTTGGAAAGCCAAGACTTTTTCATTTTCATTTTTGAAGATACACAGCAATAATGATGCTGCTCTTTGCAGTCTTCCCACATAACCACAGCCCTGTGAATAGTGTTTACAATCTAAAATATAGATTTCAATGCATAATTAATTGCAGTTGTTGAACTTGCATTCCCTTTGATATCAATAGAGATATCCTGTTCATGTTGCTCACTTGATTCTTATTACTGGGATGCATCAGATGCTACAGAAGCTGGAACTCTTCTTCAAAGAATGATGGAGAGCCATAAAACACATAACACTAAAACAAAGAACAACCGTCATCTTGTGTACTCATCTCTTCAGGTGTCAGCAATATTCTTAAGAAATAACTGGCACAAAGGAAACCTGAAATAAGCTTCTGGGGTGGCTCAATTACAACATGTCTAAAGACCTAACAACTCTTAGGGTGTATCTGTACCATAAACCAAGCTACCCCACCTGATGCCCTGTAAATGTTTTCAACTTCCAACTCCCATACTCTCTTATCATTTGGTAATGCTGGCTCAGGGCTGAAGGGAGCCCAAAACATCTGGAAGAACCAGGTTGCAGAAGGCTGCCAAAGACTTAAAACTGGTTTAATGTGAACTCTGGGAACTACAGTTCTGTGATGTTGGCAGAGAATATTCTATGGACCCTCACCATCCTGTAAATGCTAGGTTACTTTGCAGAAAACCCAAATAGTTAAAACCAGCATAAAAAGGATACAACTTTTCAGCAGAGATGCTTCAGTTACTGGGGGCTGCCTAGCTGCTTAGTACTGACTCCAGTTCGTTAATGAATAAGTAAATAGTCTCCGGTCTCAATATTTAATGTATGTCCCATATTGCTATTATAAAAATGTGCTACAGATCCTTGGGACACTCCAGTTCTTTGCTTTCCTGTACTGTGTAAACCACCCATCTATTCCAACATCCTCAAAAGAGGCTAAAAATACAAGACACAAGGGATGACATGAATCACTGAAGGAAATTGAGGGAGCCCCTTAGTTAGCAGGAGAATCGCTCCCGAATAAATCTTCAGCAAATGGGGAGGTTGTTTCCTCTTGAGAGATCTGTTCCCTGAAACAAGAAGAGCCAAGGGACAGGCCTTCAACTCATATACTCAATCACCAGGCAAGAACAACCAAATCAGGAAATTCTACTGCCATGCAGAAGAATCAGTGTGGTGCATTGGTTAGAGTGTTGGACGAGAACCTGGGAGACGAGGGTTCAAATAACTATTCAGGCATGAAGCTCACTGAGTGCCCTTGGGCCAGCCACTGACTCTCAATGAGGATAAAATGAGGAGAAGGAAAATTATGTATGCCACCTAGAGCTCCGGGGAGGAAACGTAGGCTACAAATGGGATGAATGAGTTTCATTTAATGACGGGGAAAGAGAACTTCTAAGGCTGGTTTAGGTACAAACCACTCTCTGATCTAACAACTCTTAGGGGTCTGCTGGATCCTAACCCGCTGGTCCTTGCTGACCTTGCTATAGGACTGCTCTCATAATAATTCCAACTGCATAATTCATCTGCAGTGTTCACTCGTCAACAGAAGTGAGCTTGCAAACAGCCTGGGCACTGGAACTTCAACAAAACTCATTTCTGAAGCAGAGTCACTGTCGGCAAAAAGGGTCCAAAAGGCTGGGGTTGTGTTTTTTTTTAAAAAAAAAACACAACCTAATATTCATGCAAAAATTTATTTGTTACAAAGGAATCAGTACCCAGCTCGATACAACAAAATACCCCTGTAAAATAAAAAGTGACCTATCAGGTTATATAAGGCAAAATAGCCTCATTTTGTTGTATCAAGATGTTATAATTTCACCTTAATTTTATTTTTATTGTAAACTGCCCTGTGATCCTTGGATAAAGGGTGGTATAGAAATTTAAATAGTAATGATAATAACAATATTTTTAATGAGGTAGTAGCAAAAGATTGCATGTGGCCTTACAAGTTTACTGTATTTTCTGGGGTTAAAGACTACTTTTTAACCCAGCAAAATCTTCTCAAAAGTCGGGGGTCGTCTTATACGCCAGCTACAGCAGCAGCTCCTGCAGCAACTCCCCACCACAGGATAAAACAACAGCAAATTAAATCAGAGGACACCAAGCTCTCTAGATGAAGCAGAAATAAGCTTCAAAATTGGCCCCAGAAGCCCCCAGCCACTGGGAAGTAGAGCGGATTTCCGAGCCGGACTGGACACTGGTTTTTTAATTTTTATTTGGTGTGCATTGGAAGAGGGGTAGACTTATACGGCGAATATATCCCAAACTCTATATTTTAACTGGAAAAGTTAGGGGGTCGTCTTATACGCCCAGTCGTCTTATACGGCGGAAAATACGGTACTCTACCAAAGTGATTCCATCCAGCCCTTTGCCTAATGTCTAAGAGTGGAGAATATTTTTTTTTTTTGGGGGGGGGCATAAAAAGCCAAAAAGGAACTGGGTGGGTTTGAAAGAGCTCTTTGCAAGCAATCAGTTCAGACCTGCCCCTTCCCAGTAGGGAACAGGAGAGAGAAAGAGGAGTGGACCTCAACATAAGGAGGTTCCCCACTCTTGGGTTTAGATTACAGAACTCCCATAATAATGTATTGAGTTGGATCTTAACGTTGCAAGTTTTTACACATCCAAAATCAGGTTCGCCTTTTCCTTGTGCCTACAGAACTTGAGGATTTCTCCCACAGTTCTGAGGGGCCCGGAAACGAACCTGTGCGTTTCGGACGAGGACAGACCTGTCTAATGGCCAGCTTTTGTATTTGCAAAGATCCAGGCGCAACCATTGTAGTTTTGTGGCCTCAGTGCAACCTGACACTTGAGCTGCACCTAACCTTGCTTCCTTTCTCACACCATCTTATTAAATAAGATGCAGACAGGGAGGGTTTCACTATCAGCAAAGTATGTTTTCTCTTTCTCGCTATGTTTTCTCTCTCATCCCCCCTCCCCCACAACAGTTCTGCAAAAGTTGAACGTTTGCGCAAGTTTTTAGCCAAATAAAGAAAATGCCCTATGGTGGATTTTTCTTCTTCTTGTGGGTCCACTTGGATACTGCTGCCTTAAATAAATAAAAAGAAAACTGCCCGTAACATCGAAAGTGATCAGAAGCAAAACAGGTGGTGTTTAATGACACTGAACTTACCTTGGGAAACTGTTTTACTGGAATTAATACTTTCTGTCCCAATTTCATGTTTTTGTTAATCACTACATCAATGTACTTTTCTTCTTCCTTGCCTTCTTCCCCTTTTTGGAATTTTTCAATTTCTGTAACAGAGAGAACACAATTTGTTTTCAGCGTTAATTTCCCCTAATTGCTTTGAACTTGTCTTCTGATTTACGTAAAAGTTGTTCTTTGGGGCAATTTTGAAAAATCTCACAGTACGCAGCACAGGAATCTGGTCTGTTTGTCTATCAAGTCAAGCACTCTGTTCTGTGGATGACAGAAGCACCTTCAGAAATCATTTAATACTTGGTCGCTTTAACAGGGGGTGGCGTGGATGTAAACTGCATGGCTGCACTACTGCATTTTGCTATGCTCCTTCTGCTTACGTACACTGTCTTGATTTAAGCAATGGAGAGCAAAGTACAGCTGTTGAATCCCAGATTCCACTGCAATTTATGGCTGTCTGTCCTCATGGTTCCAGGTACGCTTGGAAATCACACGGGCCAAAGATTTGAGGTTATATAAAAAAAAGGAGGTGGAAATATGCCTCTATCTGGTTGGTTTCTTCACTGCTGCTCAAACTCGCACAATTTAATAGTCAGGGAGGCGAACGAATCCTCCGTCTTTCCTTTTTAAGAAGTCATCTAATCTAGCAGCTACCAAGTGGAACCTACAATGAAGCGTTGCAATGCATTGTTCCTGTTAGGGGTTCAAGAATGCTACATGCTGTAAAGGGCTCAAAATCAGGGCCTTCCAATCTCCAGCTCTCCATCCCCAATATCTGTTCTTTTCCAAATGACCCTCAACATCCCATGGCTCCTAAAAAATGTCAGGATCTCACTGGGCTCTTGGAAGGGATTGTCCGCTTAGGTCAGGGGTAGGCAACCTAAGGCCCAGGAGCCGGATATGGCCCAATCGCCTTCTCAATCTGGCCCACAGACGGTCCGGGAATCAGCATGTTTTTACATGAGTAGAATGTGCCCTTTTATTTAAACTGCATCTCTGGGTTATTTGTGGGGCATAGGAATTCGTTCATTCCCCCCCCCCCAAAAAAATATAGTCCGGCCCCCCACAAGGTCGGAGGGACGGTGGACCGGCCCACAGCTGAAAAAGGTTGCTGACCCCTGGGCTTAGGTTATGTGTTGTTGTTACTTCCTACAAAGCGCTGGGCCGGATCTGGAAGTAGCCTTCTGTCATGGGAAGGGAACCTTTGGATTAAGCCCAACAAAGAAATTCTGGGACATTTCCTTTCTTTTAGGTTTAACGCACGCTGTGTAAAACTACTTCCTTCCATACGCTCCTCATCCTCCTAAGAGGAAAGCGTTCTATTCCTGGGCCTTAATCAGCTGCTGCCTAAAGACATTTAGGACTTCATACACACTCAAAGAGGCAAGGAAAGTTGTCAGCACGTTCAGAACTTTGCAGTTCCAAATTAGAAGCAGGCGGATTTGAGAAAGGAAGGAATTAATCCTACACAACTCTTCAATTATTCTCAAATAGTTTTTTTTCGCCATTTAACAAGGGCTAAACCTGAACACAGTATTCCTAAGTACCTCATTAATGACGCCGATACAATGAATATTCATTATCACGGAGAAGTATATTTAGCCATCATTTGTTCCGCTTTCTCCCAAACTCTTCATTAAACTCAAAAAGGCCTCTGTTGAGGCTTTGGTATCTTATCTAGAACGTAAAATATGCCATGTGAAGAGGGCAGCCTTAAAATAAACCCATTCTGTACCTATGGAGGCACATTCATGATGACAGCACTTAGCATTTATAAGGCACATAGTCGTGATCAAAGTGCGACACATGCAGTAATCCCTGCAACTGCTTCTGTTAAGACAGATGGGTGTTATTATCCCCAAATTGCAAGCTGGGGGTGAGACACTGCTAACCTGCCTCAGGGCAATGAAGTACACAGCTGACAGCAACACACATATTCAGAATTTCCCCTCAAAACAGAATAGGCAGAGTAAATGGCCACAAAGTTTTTATTGGCTACTTTATTTTAGTTAGGAATTTAACTTCGGTTTGGAACCCCACTGTCAAACTTGCAGGCAAGGCTGCTCTCCTAAAATGAAGTTAGGACTGCCAACCTCCGCAACTGCCAACATAACTGTATTTGCCAGAAAACATTATTTTGGAAACAGGACCGAAATAGACACACACGCGCACACACACATACACAAAAGCCATGTAATAAGCAAAAGTGCAAACATCTGCTGTTTTGCTTCATTATCAAGCTATTTCTCCCCCCCAAGAATTCTGAAACCAGTTCCTAAATACATTAAGGGTGAAACAACTGCAGGTATGCAATTAAACTTTAAAAAACCCCAAATCGTATCGGATCAGCATTTCCCCCCCCCCCCAAAAAAAAGCAGCAGAAAACTTGTTTCCAAGAATATGATGGAAAACTGAGGGAGCTGGCATTTCCTTGGCAGAAGAGCAATCCTAAAGTTGAGACAGCCCCACAGATACTAAAGACAGAATAGTGTTAAACTGCAGTAAAAAATACTATAAGGAACAAACGATACTGGGAGCTGCTATGAACAGCTGCTATAGAACCTGTTCACTAGGTTAGGTTTGACTAAGGCTGCATACAAACCATTCCTTTAAAGCACATTCAAAGCGCATTTCCCCCCTTCAAAGAATTCTGGGTACTTTAGTAAAAGGGCTGCTGGAAACTAACTCCACAGTGTTAGAAACTGAGATGCGAAAGCTAGGAGTTAAATGGTATCTTTAAATCTAGGTTATGGCCGCAACAATGGGATGTCTAGGCATGCTTTTCTAATAACAAGAATGCAAAGCTGAAAATGAATGAACTGCAACTAAAATATTATGTTCATTTTTCACATGGTCTAGTCCTTCCCCTGCTCACCCCCCTCATATTCTTTCATGGGTAGGCAAACTAAGGCCCGGGGGCTGGATCCAGCCCAATCGCCTTCTAAATCTGGCCCGCAGACGATCTGGGAATCAGTGTGTTTTTACATGGGTAGAATGTGTGCTTTTATTTAAAATGCATCTCTGGGTTATTTGTGGGGCATAGAAATTCGTTCATTTTTTTCTTCAAAATATATTCTAGCCCCCCACAAGCTCTGAGGGACAGTGAACCGGCCCCCTGCTGAAAAAGTCTGCTGCCCCCGGTCTCTTCTTTAGTCTTCAGAGAGTAGCTGGAAGTGAGGAAGCAGAAAAAGGTCCCCCTTTCCTTCCACTCTGCAGTTTTAATCTGAAATCTTAGGCGCAGTACTGCGTCCAGAGCTCAGAAACTGCTTGCGCTAATGAAATTCCCTGGCGCAAAATGCGCCTAGATGATGGGAGTTTCGAGCACTGTAACTCTGTGAAGGAGGGTAACCTACAGGGCCCAGAATTCTTTTTTTTAACCATAATTTTTATTGAATTTTCCATGTTTCATTTAATTCAGTACACATATTCACAACTTATAATATTTGCTCAAAATGAGCTTAGACTTCCTTCTATCTCTCTTTCTGACATCCCTATAGTCTATAACATATTTTTCGCATTCCCGTAGTCATTTCTTTATCCTATAATCACCTTAAAATATCACATTCTTGTTCATGAATCAACATCTTAATTTCACATTGCAAAACATTTCACGTTAACGCTACAAACGTTTTTAAATGAGTACAATATTCTTTCAGATAATTAATAAATTTGCTCCAGTCCTTTTGATATTTTTTTTCGGGCCGATTCCCGATTCTCCCTGTCAGCTTCGCCAACTCCACAAATTCTACCATTTTTATTCTCTGTGAACTTACAGGGCCCAGAATTCTTTGAGGGGAAGAATGTGCTTCCAAGGTGTGATGTGTACACAGCCTAAGTTATGATTGGCTGAGCCTAGGTCAGTCTTTCCCAATTCAATGCCCTTTTCCAGACATTTTGGGCTACTGTTCCGGTCAGTCACAGCCGGCATGGTCAACAGGAGGCAAAATATCTGGAAGGCATCAGGGTGGAGAAGGCTAGCCTAGGTAGACTTGGTCCAAGTCAAATGGCACATACGCCTTCAGAATAGGCTGCACTTGTTTTGACTACAATGCCACACATGCATAGCTCCTGCCCAGCACTTAGCCAGGCATAGGCAAACTCAGCCTTCCAGATGTTTTTGGGACTACAATTCCCATCATCCCTGACCACTGGTCCTGTTAGCTAGGGATGATGGGAGTTGTAGTCCCAAAACATCTGGAGGACCAAGTTTGCCTATGCCAGGCTTAGGCACTATGGCGACTCCTTCTAAGTATCTCAAAACACTTAAAACGCAACACAACTTATGCAAACATCCCCATTTCTATCAGCTTGAGAAAGGATATGATGCACAACTCTTTATATTTGCTAGAGTGAAACAAAAATGAATATGCTTAGTTTAAGTTTGGGTTCCACATGCAGGTTTTATATGAAGCAAGTATTTTAGCCTGGGTTTTTATGCGAGCTGCACAACCAGTTCTGTGAATCAAGACTTCGATTTGGATCATTCTACGCATCTGTTGTTTTGTTCTGTGCTCCTCGGGCTCTGCTTACAAATTAGTAAAATGTGTATGCATTCTCTTCTATATTTCCTAGGGATGATAACCTGGACAAACGAATGTAATTTTTTAAAAACTACCAAGCTTACCTAACACTGTATTGGCATTTGCCCACTGGTCCAATTGCATTAGCATTCATTGATTATGGCTAAAGAATTTTACGGCGTGAACCTTTAAAAATGGAAAACTTTCCATGGATATATGAAAATTTGCCATTCCCATTTTACTCAGCAGCATTCTACTATGCAGCCATGGAGGGCTATCAAAATTACCATATTTTTCTGAGCATAAGACTATATTTTGTCCTAAATTTTTGAAGTTTAAAATAAGGTGTCGTCTTATACACGGATAGTGCATAGTGCATTTTCTTAATTTTGGGTTAAAAGAAATAGGGGATGTCTTATACATGGGGACATTTTATACACGGAAAAAATATGGAAACTCTTGTAATTAATATTATTTATTATTAAAAGGTGGAGACATCACCTTGCCAACAAAGGTCCATATAGTAAAAGCTATGGTTTTCCCAGTAGTGATGTATGGAAGTGAGAGCTGGACCATAAAGAAGGCTGATTGCCGAAGAATTGATGCTTTTGAATTCTGGTGCTGGAGGAGACTCTTGAGAGTCCCATGGACTGCAAGAAGATCAAACCTGTCCATTCTTAAAGAAATCAGCCCTGAGTGCTCACTGGAAGGACAGATCCTGAAGCTGAGGCCACCTCATGAGAAGAGAAGACTCCCTGGAAAATTTGGCCACCTCATGAGAAGAGAAGACTCCCTGGAAAAGACCCTGATGCTGGGAAAGATGGAGGGCACAAGGAGAAGGGGACGACAGAGGACAAGATGGTTGGACAGTGTTCTCGAAGCTACCAGCATGAGTTTGACCAAACTACGGGAGGCCGTGGAAGACAGAAGTGCCTGGCGTGCTCTGGTCCATGGGGTCACAAAGAGTCGGACACGACTAAACGACTAAACAACAACAAATTATTAATATTAGTATTTACTTTTATTTATTATCAATTGAGGACAAACTAGCATAGAATCATAGAATATTAGAGTTGGAAGGGATTCAAGGGTCATCTATGATACAATGAAGTCTAAGAAGAGCCCCACGTAGAAGCTGCAAGCTGCCTACTGTCACTTTGACCAGTTTCTCACTACCACAAAATAAATGTCAAAGGTGACCTTGTCCATTCTCCTTATTTCCACTGCTGTTTTGAGGAAGCATGAAACCCAGGTGCTATCAAAGTAGCCCCCAAAACTCACTTCAGGATTGTTTCCACTATATAGCATGCTAAATTAATAGTGGATAGCCAAGCCAGAGCAATGAGGAAATCCAATCAGATTTTCAAGGTCGAATGAGCAGGAGGATTTGCCTTCCCTTAATCCCTAGATTACATTCTGTACTACTAGTAGGCTTTGTGCGTCTCCTAGCTCAAATATAATAGATGAACATGTGATTAAGGTTTCTGATAATGCTAAGGATTAAAATCCTGTGTTCCCAAGCCATGGACCCAAATGTTTATAGTAGTCCAGAAATTCAAGTCAGTAGAGGAATTACTGGATTTTGTTCAGAGCAGAGTAGGCTAAGCAAGGATTGCTTCCCACTGAACCCACATGGCAGACCATAATATAATTGAGTGCATTAGATAATGGAAAAGTAGACTTGTTTCACTTTAATCTCCAAGATAGAATTAAATCTTCCTCTGAGAGGACTATTATTGTCAGCTATGTTACTTCTATTAAAGTTGCGTGCAAAAGAATTTAGGGCCTTATTACAGTGATGTGCTGCTGTTTTTTCCTGCCGCACGTACTTCCCGCTCTATAGACTTCCATCAGTAGCCAAGGCCAAACAGGAAACACTTGGATCAAGTAGACACTTCTGCAAAACCAGGAGTCCTTCTGCTTTATCAAATACAATTTCCGTGAAAATGAGCTCCACATTCAAAATATTCTAACTGGTGGTGCAAGTGGTAGGGTCTTCCTGGGTGACGCCAACCCACAACAGAGCCTTCTCAGTGGCAGCCCCCTACTTGTGGAAGTCCCCTCCCTGGTGAGGTGTGTCAGTCTCCATCACTAACTTTCAGGAGGACTTTGAAAACATTCCTGCTGACCCTGGCATTTGATGGCCGAAAGATACTCTTCCCAGCAATCTTGAAATGATTGGCTGTGAGGGTAATGTGGTTGTTTTACATCTTTTTAGACATTTCAAGTATTTCAAGTTTCAAGTATGCTTCTACAATTAAGTGTTTTAAATTTGTGGGGGGGGTGTTTTTTTGCGGGGGGGAGGTTTATAAATTTTATTAGTATTTTCCACACAACAACATGAAAGATATCTTAAAATAACAATACACCAAACACAAAAGTGTTTTAAATTTGTTGTTAGCCGCCCTGAGCCTGGTTTTCTGAACCGGGAAGGGCGGGGTATAAATAAAAAGTTATTATTAATAATAATTTATTATTACTACTATTCATTCTACCACTTATACATTTGTCACCCTGGGTTCCTTTCCGAGGAAAGCTGGGACAGAAATGTAAAATAAATAAATATTTATCGCCCTTTCGTTCTGACAGCATTGAAAGACTCTTCTCAGAACTCTGCCAGTGGGGTTTTATTTTAGCATGACAACTGCAAGCGGAGAGTTATGAGATGTCCCTCTGTTTGAAAGCGAAGTTGTCCCAAGGAGTACCTTAAGCTTTGCTTAAGACATTCATTTTGCCTAGCACATTATCAAGGTTATTATCACAAAATAAATCTTTAATGGGGTTCATAATGGTGCTTTAAATCACAACAGTAAGCTGTACCGCTTGATCTTAAAGTTTAACTTGTGATGGACTGCAATCGTAATGGGCTGGTTTCTACATACAACTACAGGCATACCTTGGAGATACTGTAAGTTTAGTTCCAGACTGCTACAGTAAAGCCAATCACACTTTTTTGGGTTTTCCCAGTGCATATAAAAGTTATGTTCACACTATACTATAGTCTATTAAGCCAGCCCCTGCAAAACCCCTACAGCCAGAAGAGGGGTGGAGGTCCGTGTTAGAAACATAAACAAGGCAACAAATGGCTTCTTAAACCAAGGTTACAGTTGCCAAAACCGATTGTCTAGTTGCCATTTTGGGGCAAGACCACTCTAAAGTCTTATTTTTCAAATGATGGGCTGACTGTGATTGATTCCCAGTTAAACATCTGGCTAGCTCAGATGACAACCTTGAGCTCGGTTAAGAGCTTTTGAGAACTTAAAGAAGCAAAGTCACTCGATCCAGGGACAGTCCACATATACCGTATTTTTCGCTCCATAAGACACACTTTTTTCCTCCTAAAAAGTAAGGGGAAATGTCTGTGTGTCTTATGGAGTGAATGCATGGTCCATGGAGCCGAATTGCCCATTGGGTCACCCCAAATTCACCATCAGATCACATAGCATGTCCATGGCTACAGCCTGCATAAAAAAAAAATCACGCAACCACTGTTGTGTGGGGCCACAATGGCGCAAAAACGTGGTTACAAAGCACGGATCCACATGGATCCTCAGGATTTTTGCATTGGGTCACCATCAGATCACATGTCTGTGGCCACAGCATGAACCACAAAAATCATGCATCCACTGTTTCGTTCAGAATATTTTTTTTCTTGTTTTCCTCCTCTAAAAACTAGGTTTTTCCTATGGTCAAGTGTGCCTTATGGGGCGAAAAATACGGTGTGTGTATATATACTTATTGGCATATTACTATTTCTTGATGGTGACTGCTCCTGCTCAGAAGAAGCATTTTGGTTCAAGATATTCATTCTGATTGTGCAGATAAAATATAACTGACTGAATTCTACAGGATGTGGTATTAGCGTGTGAAAACAGTCCAGATCCAATGATCCTCAGGCATGCATGTCAGTCGCCATCCTGGAACCCAGACAATTGGTCGCAAGTGCTCAATAGCCAGGTGCAAAATGCGCCTGGCGCCTGGCTAATTTCAAACAGTGATGGCAGCAGAGGAGGACTTCTTTTCCCTAGAAGTAGCTGGGCTGCCTGCTGCTGCACCTGTGTCCTTGTAAGGAGCAATGTCTGCGAAGTTCAAAAAGCAAAGCACAATAAAACGAGCTATGCCTGTATTCCAAACAAGATCTACACACCATGGGAAGACTGCAGAAATCCACTTCCAGTAAGATGCTGTTTATAGAGCTGCCTGCTAAAAAGGTAATTCAGGGCCAGTTACCAGGCAGGATTCAAATCACTGCTTAGGGCCCACACAACAGGCTTTGTACTAATTCAGTGGATGATTAAAAAGGAACAAAAACTATATTTAAATGCATCAGAAACCCCCATGGCTCATGCCATTATCAGTTTCAAAAGCAGTTTCTTTGTGGATCCTTCCCATGCCTGCTTACATGCATAAATCAATATTCTGCAAGTCAAATTTGGGACTAGCAAGCAAAAACTCACAAAATCAGAACAGATGGCGTTGCAACTCTCGGACACTCCAACTAAGGACATATTTACACTGTTAAATTCCTGCATGCAACTGTGGAAAGTGGGTATCCAAGCCAAATCTGTTCACATGCAAGTATGAAGTGGCTGTAACTTACATGACAAACATGGGCAGAAAACTCATAACGATGCAACTTACTTGATATAGGATTTAATGTGTGCCGAAGGTAAGTTAATGAGATGATAAGAATCTGGGCAAGTTAGCCATGAATGCTGGAGTGGTATGCTGGAAGAAATATCATGTATGTAACAAACAAGTCGTGTCTATATTTGTGGCCTGTTCTGAGTTATATACGCCCTTTTGTAGATGCAATAGCAAACTGATTTGGCATTACTGGTTATCCTTGCTGCTTCATAATGCCTGCTCTTTAGATGTCTGATATACACCTAAAGCCATCACTTTCATTTCTTTCTTCTCTCTAACCTCTGAAGAGCCCACCAAATTTAGGTATCTAAAGTCCTCCTTGCTGGTTTACAGAACAGCTTCTAGCTATATTCTCTTCGTTTTATGGCTATCAGCATGTCCCGCTTTCATCTGTTCCACAACTCAGAGACATTTATTTCCCTACCCTTTCGGTTATGCTTCTTTCCACATTCAGCACCATTTCCCCTCAACAGGATTCCACTAACTTCTCAAGAAATCTTTTATTTTATAACCTGTTCTTCCTCCAGAAAGCTCAAGTCATTGATGGGACTCTCTTCCTTCCCCCCCCCAAAATGGTACACAACCTTCAAGTCTCTCCTATGCACACCTGGTCTTTACTAGGTCAAATTTCTTGTCCTTCAGTAGGTAACTGAACATTTTCCAAAAAAAGACAAAGACAAATTCCTTCCCCTCTCTTCTTTGCATTTACACAATTCCAAAGCAGATTACATGACACAAATATTTATGAAATATTTATGAAAACGAAGCAGATAAAGTACAACCAGCTAATAATTTATATATATATCTCAACCTTGCCACTAAACTCCAACCAAGGCCTGGATGAATAACCAGGTATTCAACTGGTGCAAAATACTCAAATAAGACTAGGTGTCAGCCATTCTCAAAGGATGAAGATTTTCAAAGTTATGTGCTGCTTTCCAAAAGGACTCTCACCCACTTTGCTGTGCAGGAGATATCAACTAAAGGCACCATAGCCCCCCCCCCCCAAAAAAAATCCTCCTCAGCAAATCTGGAACAGGATAAACTGTTCTCTTAGGAATCCAAGTTCCAAACTGTACAGGTTTAAGGAGCACATTGGCAGCGAGTGCAGAATTCTGCTAAAGGCCATTAATAAACTGAACAAATATAAAAAACTCTGCGATGGAAACTGGAGTAAGCAAGGCCTGAAGTAATCATGGACTCAGAAGAATATATGCCCATATCTGCAAGTATTTTGTAAGACAGCCGAAGTTTATTGCCTAATTTCTACATCTTAGGCATTGCTTATATCAGATGTATTTGATTTAAATCACGAATTTTACCAATTACAAGCAGGTTTTGTAAAACCTATTTCTTTTTAAAAGTACTGTCAATATACTTCAAATGATTCGAGCTGTTCAAGACATAGGTAAAGGTAAAGGGACCCCTGACCATTAGGTCCAGTCGTGGCCGACTCTGGGGTTGCGGCGCTCATCTCACTTTATTGGCCGAGGGAGCCGGCGTACAGTTTCCGGGTCATATGGCCAGCATGAATAAGCCGCTTCTGGCAAACCAGAGCAGCGCACAGAAACACCGTTTACCTTCCCGCTGGAGTGGTACTTATTTATCTACTTGCACTTTGACATGCTTTTGAACTGCTAGGTTGGCAGGAGATGGGACCGAGCAACGGGAGCTCACCCCGTTGCGGGGATTCGAACCGTCAACCTTCTGATCGGCAAGTCCTAGGCTCTGTGGTTTAACCCACAGCGCCACCCGCATCCCTTTGTTCAAGACATAGAATTCCACAAAGGACGAATACTATCTGACAGTTAAATCAAGACACAGAAACATACGTTGCAGCTCTGCTGGACAAGGACCCATCTTGTCTACCATTCCATTTCCAACAGTGGCTGGAAATACGCCTCTGAAAGCTCACAATCAGGGCAAAGACATGACTCTTATTTTACACCCACGCCAAGCAACAGGCCTCTAGAGGCACACAAGCATGGATGATCAGCTATCGCAGCCAATGCAATAGACTTCTCTAGGCATTTGTCCACACCCCTTTTCAAAATTTTCAACTCAGCAGCCCTCATGACGACATATAGAAGCAAAACCTGCACTATGTGAAGTAGTACAGTTTGACTGCCTGACTCTACTGCTCCATTTCATGGGGCTGCACCAAGTCTTTTGCCCCCTTCCAAAGTATTGCTCCCACACTGAGTGGGAAGGTGCTTCGCATCCCCAAGCATCCACGCACACAGTGCAAACGTCTACATCAGAAAAGCCTTCATGCATACAGCTGTACATGAAAGAAGCCTTCCTTACTGCAAATACTGCTACTCAAATCAGAGAGGGCAACATTGGGGTGGGGGTAGACCCAGCTTCTGGGGGCATCCTTACTCCCTGTGTGTACTAACAATAATGCAGTCAACACTTCTGAAAGATGTTTCAGTGTTACTTGCAAGGAGGGGAGCTGCACGGTCAGGGGAAAAACAATGTTGTCCAGGGTTGTAAAGACTGCAGAGAGAATAATTGGGTGCACTCTTCCCACCTTGGATCAAATCTATGCTTCCAGAAAGCTGCAGAGATAGTGCAGGATAGTGTGCACCCCGGAAATGATCTCTTTCGACTTCTGCCTTCTGGAAGAAGGTACAGGGTTATAAAGACTAGGACTAGCCGCCTGAAAAAGAGATTTTATTCAAATGCAATTTTGGTTTTAAACGAAGTGTAAGGTAGTCTCTATGGGAGTATACTGTATTTAATTTTGGGGTATAAGAGTTTTTAGGGGGTTAACCAGGCTGGGATAGCTGGGATAGCAGGCTTGTTAGTTTCTGAATGTCTGATGTAGATTTTCAATTCCGTTGTTCTGTATGGGACAATGACAATGAAGATGATCGTATGGTATGGTATGGTATGGTATGGTATGGTATGGTATGGCAGTGTTTCCCAACCGGTGTTCCGCGGCACACTAGTGTGCCGCGGGACGTCGGCTGGTGTGCCGTGGGAGGGAGGCAGGCGAGTCGGGCGGCGAGAGGCGGGGCGGCGGCGGCGAGCACACGCGGGGCGGGGAGCGAGCTCCCTCCCACATCCCATCGCCCCGTGCTCCGCGCTGGTGTCCGCAAGCCTTGCGCACCCGGGGGATCTCCCCCCGGGAGCGCAAGGCTTGCGGGCAGCAGCCTGCAGCGCGGAGCACGGGGCGCCCTCCGGAGGACGCCCCGTGCTCCGCGCTGGTGTCCGCAAGCCTTGCGCACCATCCCCCCGGGAGCGCAAGGCTTGCGGGCAGCAGCCTGCAGCGCGGAGCACGGGGCGCCCTCCGGAGGACGCCCCGTGCTCCGCGCTGGTGTCCGCAAGCCTTGCGCACCCGGGGGATCTCCCCCCGGGAGCGCAAGGCTTGCGGGCAGCAGCCTGCAGCGCGGAGCACGGGGCGCCCTCCGGAGGACGCCCCGTGCTCCCCGCAGGTGTCCGCAAGCCTTGCGCACCCGGGGGATCTCCCCCCGGGAGCGCAAGGCTTGCGGGCAGCAGCCTGCAGCGCGGAGCACGGGGCGCCCTCCGGAGGACGCCCCGTGCTCCACGCAGGTGTCGGCCAGCCTTGCGCACCCGGGGGATCTCCCCCCGGGAGCGCAAGGCTTGCGGGCAGCAGCCTGCAGCGCGGAGCACGGGGCGCCCTCCAGAGGACGCCCCGTGCTCCACGCAGGTGTCCGCAAGCCTTGCGCACCCGGGGGATCTCTCCCCGGGAGCGCAAGGCTTGCGGGCGTCAGCTGGCAGCGCGGAGCACAGGGCGCCCTTCGGAGGACGCCCCGTGCTCCGCGCTGGTGTCGGCCAGCCTTGCGCACCCGGGGGATCTCTCCCCGGGAGCGCAAGGCTTGCGGGCGTCAGCTGGCAGCGCGGAGCACGGGGCGCCCTTCGGAGGACGCCCCGTGCTCCACGCAGGTGTCCGCAAGCCTTGTGCACCCGGGGGATCTCCCCCCGGGAGCGCAAGGCTTGCAGGCGTCAGCTGGCAGCGCGGAGCACGGGGCGCCCTTCGGAGGCCACCCCGTGCTCCGCGCTGGTGTTGGCAAGTCTTGCGCACCAGGGGATCTCCCCCCGGGAGCGCAAGGCTTGCGGGCAGCAGCCTGCAGCGCGGAGCACAGGGCGCCCTCCAGAGGACGCCCCGTGCTGGTGTTGGCCAGCCTTGCGCACATGGGGGATCTCCCCCCGGGAGTGCAAGGCTTGCGGGCGGCAGCTGGCAGCGCGGAGCACGGGGCGCCCTCCGGAGGACGCCCCGTGCTCCGCGCTGGTGTTGGCCAGCCTTGCGCACCCGGGGGATCTCCCCCCAGGAGCGCAAGACTTGCGGGCGGCAGCTGGCAGCGCGGAGCACAGGGCGCCCTTCGGAGGACGCCCCGTGCTCCACGCAGGTGTCCGCAAGCCTTGCGCACCCGGGGGGCGCATGGGGCGCCCTGAAACAGAGGGTTCCCCATGCTGCGGACTGTAGCCTGCCGCCGGACGCGCGGGGCGCCCTGAAGCAGAGCGCCCCTCGCGCCAGGCAGACATGGGCCAGCCCCACAAGCTCGGGGGACAGCGGGGAGGCGCAGCACCGCCATCCCACTGTTCCCCGACCTGGTTTTTTGGGGGGGAAATAAAGGGAAAAAAATTTTCCTTTATTTCCCCCCTCAAAAAAGTAGGTGCGTCCTATGGGACGGAGCGTCCTATGGGACGAAAAATACGGTACTTACTATTTCATAATAAAGTAATTATAAAATACTTTCTTTGTGTTTATTTGATTCCTATTAAAGAGAGTTACTTTATATATAGTCAATATAGGCACAGAGTTAATTTTTTAAACATTTTCTAATGGTGGTGTGCCTCGAGATTTTTTTCATGAAACAAGTGTGCCTTTGCCCAAAAAAGGTTGGGAAACACTGTGGTATGGTATGGTATGGTATGGTATGGTATCCATTTTCTCCATATTTCTCATGATTTCATCAATTTCTAGCACTGCTGAACACTCCTTATTCAGGAACAGTCTCACTGAATACAATACAGATTACACTGAAGCTTTTGCTGTCTTTTCACCACTATTGTGCAAGATGCATGTAGGATATTGTGTGTGCCTGCTCACCCCCCCCCCAAAAAAAAAACCCCACACCCATACAAACAGATGTAACTAAAAAAATCCAACCAAAAATAATACATGGAGAGGAAGATTTCTCTTGGTCTTAACCCGATTCAACAAAACTGCTTCCGTAACTTCCCTCTGTGTGAACCACAATTAAAGCAGTCAGTCACTAATTAGTCGTAGCTTCCCAACTCATCTGAACTGACAAATTAGTTATCTGCTTTGGAGTAAGCGACTTTTGTAAACAAACTTCAGACTGTGGTTTAACATCCTGACTTGTTCGGAAGCTCCTAGCCAGCTTTCCAGTTCAGGGGAAGTCAAAAACAATGGTTGAGGATTTCCTGTTTGAATCAGGCCTCACACAATGGGGGCAAAAGGGGCTCGTTTATTTCTGAGCATAAGCTTTGATCATTCAAACCACAGCCAGTCATTTTGCCTCCTTTTGATATACTCTACTTTTCTGTATTTATATACAAAACCGAAAGAGAGGAACCTAATACTGGCAAAACAAGTGTCATTAGGAAATAAAGGCAAAACTTGATTCTTTTAAACAGAATGTGAATTCCTCAAGTTTCTCCTAGTAGAAGAGTTTTTTCATTTCCCCCAAGACAGACATACCAGGAATAAACAGTACAAGAACGCAGCAAGATAAAAAGTATCAGAAAAATGAAACGGCTTGCTACGCACATGCAAACACTCTTCTATTCCCCCCATAACTTTTTTTCCCCTGCTCCCGTCTGTTTCTGTTCCATCTTTGTTAGTTATTTTGACATGCAAAAATCAAGGCTAGACATTAGCTCCCCGCCCCCCTCTAAAATCAAGGCAGCGAGAGAGTTTAGGTCCTGTAAATTAGCTAGATCAGCGCAGTTTGCCCTGCACTGCTGCTACAAACTCAGCAGAACCCAACTACAAGCAATGGATGTTTTGAATCAGCATTTTGATGCAGTCCAATAATTACTTAAGTTTCACCTCAAAGGTTACTTATCTGTGCAGATAAATATGTACTTTTTAAAAGAAAAGGTGATGTGGGCAGAGCTTGTGTTTCTGCATCTGGAGATGGTCTAGGCAGGCATTGGCAAATTCAGCCCTCTGGCCCTCTAGCCATTTGGAGACTAAAATTCCCATCATCCCTGCCCACTGGTCCTGTTAGCTAGGGATGATGGGAGTTGTAGTCCCAAAACATCTGAATGGCCGAGTTTGCCTATGCCTGGTCTAGGGCAGGGGCCTGTAATATATGAACTGAGATAGTGTTGTACATTATTCTTTGGATTTCCTAAATCTAGACATCCCCTGGACTATGCAAGCACACACCCAAACGTGGCCCCTACACTCCATTTCCAGTTTATTCTCAACGATTCGATTGTTTTAAGTGGGCCCAACCTTTGCTCAACTGACAATTACCACATGCCAGAAGCCGAAACAACTGCTCAAATCAAAATATTGAAAAAACAAGAGATAATAATAATAAATTTTATTTATACCCCGCCCTCCCCAGCCAAGGCCGGGCTCAGGGCAGCTAACAGGCAATAATAAAAACAAGTTGAATGAATACAACTTAAAAACAAGATTAAAATAAAACATTGAAACATTAAAATGCAGCCTCATCACAGGAGGAGAAAGGAAAAAAGAAAAAGGAAAGAGGGAAAGGAAAAGGAAATTGACTCCAAGCCAAAGGCCAGGCGGAACAACTCTGTCTTACAGGCCCTGCGGAAAAAATCAGATCCTGCAGAACCCTGGTCTCATGAGGCAGAGCGTTCCACCAGGCTGGAGCCAGAGTTGAAAAGGCCCTGGCTCTGGTTGAGGCTAATCTGACTTCCTTAGGGCCCGGGACCTCTAGGGTGTTGCTATTTATGGACCTTGAGGTCCTCCGTGGGGCATACCGGGAGAGGCAGTCCCGTAGGTATGAGTGTCCTAGGCCGTGAAGGGCTTTAAAGGTCAAAACCAGCACCTTAAATCTGACCCTGTACTCCACCAGGAGCCAGTGCAGCTGGAAAAGCACTGGGTGAATATGCTCCCATGGCAGAGACCCCGTGAGGAGCCTCGCTGCAGCATTCTGCACATGCTGGAGTTTCTGGGACGGCTTCAAGGGCAGCCCCGCGTAAAGTGAATTACAGTAGTCAAGCCTGGAGGTGACCGTCGCATGGATCACTGTGGCCAGGTCGGGGTGGGAAAGGTAAGGGACCAACACACCATGAACGCCGGCAAACACGCCATGAACGCCGGCAACATCAACCATGCTGTGTGCCAATCCCTTGCAGATATCCGTGGCGTTACGTTGTGTATTCACAGCATTGACCAAGCACTGTAACTCTCCAATGGTTTGACCTCCCCCCTGAAGACACTCTTCCACTGTCTCCCGAGACAGACAGATGCCAACCAACACCGAATGCAGGAAAACTTCTGACTTGGGAATGCAAACCTCTTAAGGGATGGAGAGAGCAGAGCTACTGCCCTCGGCCATGATTTCCCTTACTTGTGTGAGGGATTTAAATGCCCAAAAAGGACCCAAGTTCCAGAGAGAATCCATTCCAAAGTCTCCTGCCTCAACACAAAGAACTCATTTTCCGAGATATGAAAAATAGCTATGAGAAATGTAATTGATTCTTTCCGTAATTATAATAGTAAAAGATGGACCATTACGGAAGAAACGATAATAAAAGGAACAGCTTTCTACTTAGCTGCCTTTTACAAACACAGCAGGTGCCACGGTTTGAGTAGGCTTGACACACTAAACCCTTTTAACTAAAAAAAAGAAATGCCACCATTTCAGAAATTTGAATACTGTACTTAATGAATATTTTCAAAAACACAAAAAAGAAAGGTGTATTTTGATGGTGCCCACAGGCTTACTTCAACAGAAGCTAAATAAAATTGTGAAAATAATCTGCCCTGTAGAGAGCTGACCAAATATATTGCTACAGATTTGGGGTAACAGAGTTTGGGGGTTGAAAGGGCACCTTAACTGCTAGAGTTAGTGAATATTTGAAATTAATAAATGGTAGAATTTAGAAAATATTTGGAGTATTGAAGGGGAAATGCCAGGCCAGTAAAAAATACAGGCTAATACAGGCTTCTTTTACAGGTCAGGGCCTCAAACATGTAAGAAATACAATTGCTTTTGTAAGAAAGTAAAGTACTTTTGTAAGAAAGAAAAGGTGCTAGAAGCAAGTCATTAACCCATCAACGGAAACCATCAACTAGGCAGGGGGCTCCACCGGTGAGGGGAGGAGGTTGCCAAGTTGTCTCACAGGAAAAATGTGTCCTTTTGGAATTTAGAGGGGGGAGAGAGAGAGAACTCAATCAGCTGCTGTGAAAGCCAGAACCATCTTGGCAGGCTGGCTGAAGCTGAGAGAGAGGCATGGAGATGTCTGGGAACCCGGTGCTGGGCTGCTGTGAAGGACGGGGTCCTCCTGAGATGCAAATGCTGTGAAATTTCTCTCTACTTAAAACATTTGGTGTAAATAAATCATATTTCAAAGACCCTGCAGACTCCGCCGTGCCTCATTTTCCCCAAAGGAACACAGGCCCTGATTGGGTGCCAAATGGCTTGGAATATTGTGCCGGGCAGTCGGCAGAGATTGGGGTGGCCAGTAGCAATATTGTGTGGCAGACTGAAGATATTATGTTTAGCAGTTCATGCTTACAGAGCTTAAGGCAGGCTTTACAACATCGAGGAACACAACATTGAGGAGGGATGGTTTGAGACACAACAAGAGGAAAGGCGCTCCATTAGAATGAGTACTCAGGACCTTTCTTAATAAGAACAACCTTAGGAAGTTAGACAATGAGCTTTGAAGCCCAGGGCTCTCCAGAGAAACCAAGAGAAGGCATGAAGAATAGCTGTGGTGGAACAGACCAAAGGTCTATCTAAGCCAACATTGTTTTCATAGTGGTCAACCAAATGTCTATAGGTAACCACAAAGGCAGGAGATACAAAAGATAACCTAAAATAGTAGATGCACTATTTTATGAACCAGCTCAAGCAGACCCACAGCAACCGGTCCTCTAGCAGAACAGAGCCAGACCACAGAGTCCACTGGCACTAGAGAATCCCACCCACTTCCATTCATATTCTGGAACGGTATATTTCCTCAAGATGGAAATGTTTCAGATGTGTACAGCGCCACACGCATGTCCCAAGCAAGTGTGATCACAGTTCTCTTGAGATCAGACTGTCATTGCACCATGAAAGTGGGAAATTATTGTTGTGCTCTTGTTATGTTCCCCGGCGTACCAACAATAGTTCAAAAGCTTGAAATATTCTCAACGTTTTCAAGTCCGAGCTGTTACTGAAGGGAAGCTCTCCATCTCTTTCGATCGTAATGATCTGATCGCCAAGGACAGCATACACATGATTAATGCTACGGCCCAAGTCAACTCCTCCTAGCAAGATCAGGATAAGGGTTAAGCTACATTTCTCACTTTTAATTGCACAGACCATTTAGGTATACTGTGTGAGACCAGCTATCTTCTACAATTATCAGACTCCAGAGGTCACCAATTAGAACCCTGCAAGGATTGGAATTAAAAAGAAGGCTTCGCGATTAGGTGAAGTAATGATCCAAAAAAGAGATTAGTTCTGTTCAGCCTGCACTCATTATAAAAACCATTTCCTTTGTGTGAAGATTCGATGTCTTGTTTATCCTGCTGGCGTTATCTCACTATGGGACAGAAGTACAATTGCGTGGATGTCGTCTAGAGGAGGCACAAGAGGGCATTCAGATATTGCTGGATGCGAGAGAAAAGCCTTTGATTTTCCCTATTTCTTTCTAACCAGGGATGTGGGCATGGCTGGCAGCGGTGTGGAGGGGACTCTGAATTGTAGGCATGGCTCATTGTTCTTCTCGTGGTGATGAATGAGAGGGACTCAGGGTCAAGTCAGATGGCCAAATATAGTCAGAATAAATCTGAAAGGCACCTAAGCACATTGAGAGGAGCAGATGAGGGAGCTCAAAACAGCAGCCCCTGAGGAGCCCACAAGAGTCAGAACTCAGCCCCCTACCCCACATCTTCTCAGAGATACTTAAAGGCACTTAAGCCCCAAGGTGATGCAAACCATCAGCAACCTTGTTTGGTCTTTTGTATCTTGCATTTCCTCTCTGTTTTAGCATTTAATTTGTCAGTACTTTTTTATATGTTACCTTGAGCACCTAAATGCACTGATGAGTCTAACTTGTTGGGTAAAATAAATGAACGTAGATTCTTCTGGCCTTGAAATATTATTATTTTTCTGGCACCATTAACAATCCTTGACTTGCCCAAGATAGGGCACCAAATGCTAAACTCCAACAACACACTTAACATTCCTGAAAACATTCTTCTTTTAAACCCAGATTTCAAGGTTGGGTGCCAATAAAAAAATAATATATGGAGCTGGTGACCAGGGGGAGGAAAAACATTTCTGAGAAACTTTTGCTCTTGTGTCATCACTGGAAAAATATATCCTTTTTGCCTATCACATCCTACAGGCCCCTCTTCCAGTAGATGCCCCACCCCAGGGAAGAAACACAGCTGTAGAAATGGCTATTTGTGCTGATAGATAAACATCTGTAACCAAGTACAGTGGTACCTCAGGTTAAGAACTTAATTTGTTCTGGAGGTCCATTCTTAACCTGAAACTGTTCATAACCTGAGGTACCACTTTAGCTAATGGGGCCTCCCGCTGCCACCGCGCCACTGCCATGCGATTTCTGTTCTCATCCTGAAGCAAAGTTCTTACCCCAAGTTACTATTTCTGGGTTAGCAGAGTCTGTAACCTGAAACATCTGTAGCCTGAGGTACCACTGTACATATCAGACTTACTGGGTCCTAATCCAGACAGGGAGATCCGCATAAGGAAATTTAAGATCTTATATTAAGATCATGGGTAGGCAAACTAAGGCCCGGGTGCCGGATCTGGCCCACAATCAGTCTGGGAATCAGTGTGTAGAATGTGCCCTTTTATTTAAAATGCATCTCTGGGTTATTTGTGGGGCATAAGAATTCGTTTACTTTTATTTTTATTTCAAAATATAGTCCGGCTCCCCACAAGGTCTGAGGAACAGTGGACCGGCCCCCTGCAGGAAAAGTTTGCTGACCCCTGGATTAGATCAATGGGCACAGCACAAGATCTTTTGCTTTTTTGTACTCATTTTTCTCTTTTATCTTCCCTCTCCTTTTTCGCTGCTCAGAAATGCATGCTCATCTGATTACATGAGGGGGAGAAGAGGTTGTTTTGCAGTCGCAGAGCTGAAAATGGAATTCCTGTTTCCAACTCTGGGGGCAAAGGAAATTCACTCCTGAGAGTGACAGAAAAGAATTATAAAGGGCAACAGAGAGTTGCTACCAATCTGCTTGAGTGACTGATAACACAATCCTGCAAATGCTTACTCAAAAGTAAGCACAACTGAATTTATTTAAACGTGCTCAAAGGGAAATGTACAGGACTGCAGTCTAAGCATCTCTTTCTGTGCACCTGGTGATTGCAAGAAAAAGCAAAAAACATCCAGCAAAGAGCTCTTCCCTTCTTTTAGAAGTATTACACAACACAGGGCTAATCAACATGGCGCACGGAAGGTCAAGAAATCTTCTGCCCTTTTAAGGGTAAGTGTGGCCTTCTCAACATATGTGGTTTGCTCTTTACAAACCAATTGCCCTCATTAACTTACACAGCTTGTGTGCTCTTATGCTGTAGTTTTCAGTGTTAATAAAGAGGTCACCTGAGGAAGGCTTGTGTCACCCCCAGTAGGAATGACAAACATAAAACAACAGCAGAATACGCTGGACTCAACACCATCAGCAAACTAGGAACACACATGAGCAAGAGGTCAAACTCAATTAAATGAATTGCAAAAAAGTGTTAAAACTCATGTTGATATACGGATAAAATTAACCCTTTCTGCACTTTGAGGCGTTAAAGAACTTCAACTGCAATTTAATATCATACAGTAAAGATTATCGAGTTTAGCTGCAGCTGGGAGCAAACAGCCTGACAATGATTTAAGTCCCAGGTGACACAGAATTTCAGCCTATCATGTATGTTCTTTTTATAGCCATATAAGTAGCTGTCTTCTGAGCAAAGAAGATAGGTATCTGTTTTCCACTTTCAAACGCAGAGCAAGAGGCAGCTTGTTTCTACCTTGTTATATTGCTTGAGACACGTTGACCTATCACTGGTCTATGATCCTTCAGGGAGTTCCGCATCTGCAATCAACTATATTTGGACAGAAGCAACTCCAAGTGCATGTGAGCCTTAAAGAAATGGGTCCCTATTTGTTGCTTGCCAACCCTTTAACTGAGACAAAAAGGCTGGGCGGAAATCGTACACTCCATGATGTTTTGAAGTGGTGCCTTGATTTGCTAGTAATCGAGACGGGGAAGCGAAGTCCTAACATGAAGAGACGCTGGAAAAGGCAGTGAAATGTAGTTTGTTTTTGAGGGTCAAACTAGATGTGAGCAGGAGGAGGTCTCTCCCTCCCATTTTTTAAAACAACACCACCTTATTACAGACCTTATGAGTTCCAAAGTGGATTGAAACAGCAGGAGGGGGGCAGAAACACTGCCACAAGCTATTAGTGAAAAATTTCCCTCCCTAAGTCACTTTACTCCCTTCAGAAAAGGTACGTGAACCTGCAGCAAAGGAAACAGGAAGAGTGGTATTCCCTGGAGAAATTGCCTGAGGGAAAGGGGTATTATTATTTACTGAATTTACCGTATTTTTTGCACCATAACACTCACTTTTTTCCTCCTAAAAAGTAAGGGGAAATGTCTGTGCGTGTTATGGAGGGAATGCCTACAGGTGGCATGCCTACGGATTTTCCTCCTCTAAAAACTATGTGCGTGTTATGGTCAGGTGCGTGTTATAGAGCGAAAAATACGGTATATACCGCTCTATGGCGCTGTGGGTTAAACAGAAGGTCGGCGGTTTGAATCCCCGCAACGGGGTGAGCTCCCGTTGTTCAGTCCCAGCTCCTGCCAACCTAGCAGTTCGAAAGCATGTCAAAGTGCAAGTAGATAAATAGGTATCGCTCCGGCGGGAAGGTAAATGGACTTTCCGTGCGCTGCTCTGGTTCGCCAGAAGCGGCTGTCATGCTGGCCACATGACCCGGAAGCTGTACGCCGGCTCCCTCGGCCAATAAAGGATCGGTCACGACTGGACCTAATGGTCAGGGGTCCCTTTACCTTTACCTATACCCGGAAGTCTCAGGGCAGGCAGAAAGGAAAACCATCCAGTGGTGGAATAGAGATTCTATTAATTTATTATTACTATATGTCACCCATCTAACTGGGTTGACCCAGCCACTCTGGGCAGTCAATTCCTCCAGAGGTGGAATGCTGGGATAGCTCAGTCTATAGAGCATGAAACACTTAATATCAAAGTTGTGGGTTTGAGCCCCTCGTTGGGCAAAAGATTCCTGCATTGTAAGGGGTTGACTAGATGACCCTTGTGGTCCCTTCCAACTCTACAAAGCCTATGATTCTACAAAACCTATTGGTAGCAGCATGTTTTTAATGGGTGAGGATGAAGCCAGTGGTGGATGTGGCCACCACACCCCCATCTTCCTGCCACCCCCCCCCCCATGTATGAACTGATCACTTACAGATGCCTCTCCCATCCCCCCCATATGCTACATCAATTTTGATGACCTCCCTCCATTTTCTCCTAATTTCATGACTCTTGTCACCCGCAAGAAATTAGGCAGGGTGAAACCTGTGACCCTTGAGTTGAAGATAGCCCCCTTCTAATAAATGCGAGTTCACTTATAGCTTTATTATTATTATTATTATTTGAATTATTTGTCAGGGGCTCAAGAGCAGAAGCACAGGGAAGGGAGGAGATGGAGAGCGAAGGGGAAGAATCCGAGGGGAGCGTAGGAGAAGATGACAGTGGCCCGAGAGATTCCATGAGCCTCTCCAGCGAATCGGAAGATTCACAGAAGGGGGCGCCGGTGGCCAGGGCAAGGGGGTTCCCAAGGGGGACACTCCAGGAGCAAGGGGCCAGCGGGGACTCCCAGAGCAGCAGTTGGAAATCAGGACCAGCTTCCCCACCAGAGCATAGTGGGGGGGAAGAGTCCCAGGTATCGGGGCCAGCGTATCCCCCACCAGGGAGAGAAGATGAGTCAGGGATGACCACGCCTCCATCGGAGAGTCAGGCAAAGGAGGGGAGGTCAAGTCCAGCAAGCCTCCCGGAAGAGGGAAGCAGTGACAGAAGCAGTGTAACGGTTAGGAGGAAGGTCACTGGATTGGCGCGAGAGGCAAGTTCAAATGTACAGGAGCGCGGGACAGCAGAGAATGAGGATTGGGAACCAGGTCCTAAAGCCCGCCGGAGGCAGGGGGAGGAGTCAGGCGACTCAGCGTCAGAAGAGTCCAGAAAGGGGAATGCCTCAGCGGGCAGGAGGACCCAGAGGAGGAGAGAGCAGAGGAAGAGGTGGAGCAGGGCTAGGATCTTAAACTGGTGTCAGGGGGGAGGAGATTCAGACGGGACTTCGACGGTCTAGGGTTTAAGACGTAGAGCTGCGCACTGCGGCTTTGAAATGAAAACTGAACTTCAATAAAGACTTTTGTACATAACGACGACCTGGCGTTGGTCCTCTGTGAGCTGGGACCTTGGGGGCAGCTCTGACAATTATTATTATTATTATTATTATTATTATTATTATTTGAATCCACAGGTCTCATGGCCACAAAATCCATAATCAAAATAAAACAACCCAATAACACCCCCCCCCAAAAAAACCCCACATTTTAAAAGGGCATAGGATGTTAATCAAATCAACCAAAGGCCTGGTTTATTAGAGTGAGCATGTATATAGGCATGCATATACAAAGATGTGAGATGCTTCATGAGTCATGCGCGTTTTACCCATGGCCCCACACTTCAAGTTACCTTGCTGCTTCAAATGCCATAAAGTGAACCCTATATCCACGTTCCCAAAGCTGAGTGAAAAACCATAAACGTAGGAGGAGTGAAGTTGGGGAGATTCTAATAAAAATTGCACTAATGAAAGTAATTTAGCAAAGTGTATTTTACCGATTTATGAAGTGCACAGCATGCTTTTTCACCACAGTGTGGTCCCCCCAAACAGCTTCCAATCAAATACAATAAAACCAGGACAATTAAAACTGAACACAACAAAGATCTGCAGGCAGCTGTTAACAGGACAGCAGCACAGACTTGGCCTGAGACAGGCTTCCTCAAACTCGGCCCTCCAGATGTTTTGAGACTACGCTTCCCATCATCCCTGACCACTGGTCCTGCTAGCTAGGGATCATGGGAGTTGTAGGCCAAAAACATCTGGAAGGCCGAGGTTGAGGAAGCCTGGGCACAGATATGCTTTAACCAGGCAGCAGCAAAGGTGTAGCCATCAATATTTTCCTGGGCAGGGAGGGGGAAATTCCAGAGTTAGGGTCCTCTTAGTGACTGCATTTTCCCTTGTATTCTCCCGGACAGCAATATTCACCAGTGTAATGAGAAGGGCTGGCTCTGCGTATCTGAGAATCCAGGTTAGCTGACAACAGGGAAAGACAAGCCCATCAAAAACAAAGAGCTCTGCACCAAACTGCACCCAGCAGAAGAAGCATGTGCTAGCTGCAGTTTAAGGCCCATCTTCAAGGTCCTATGGTTATTTGCCTTAAATTGTTTTTTAAATAACTGTGCTCATGCGTACACACACAAGTACACCATAGCTGTCAATGTTTCCCTCTTTTAAAGGGAAATTCCCTTATTCCGCATAGGATTCCTCGCAAGAAAAGGGAAAAGTTGACAGCTATGAAGTACACACATACGACAGCTGCAATAATTGGTAAATTCTCAATGTGTTTCAATTAGTATCTTTATGAAGCAAAACCATTCATATTTCTCCTTTTTCAAAAGTTCCATCAAAAACTGCACACTGAAATAACTTTGAACACAGTACGAACATTGAATTGTTGAGCTATTTTCATGAAGGAGTAATACGGGTTGTTTTTCAGTGAAAAGGACAGTGCCAAAACATGTGGGAGCTTACCAATCCCTGCAGCTGTCTCTTTTGTGTCTGTAGTAAGTTACAAGTGTTGATCCTCTTTTGTTTCCTTGCTTATAAAACGCCTCCCTGCTTTCTATGCAGCTATGCATTGCTAAAGGTCATTTATATGAACGGAATTAAATAAAAGGGGGTGGTGTGCTCATTTGTCCAAAAGAATCAGCTTTCTTTCTAACTGCTGTACTCTAGTGCCATCTTATCTGAAAAGGACTAAGAAAAAGTGCATTGAAAGAGTAAGGAACACAAATGGTTGATCTAATACAGTGTTACCTCGGGTTACATACGCTTCAGGTTACAAACTCTGCTAACCCAGAAACATTACCTCGGGTTAAGAACTTTGCTTCAGGATGAGAACAGAAATCGTGCTCCGGTGGCGTGGCGGCAGCAGGAGGCCCCATTAGCTAAAGTGGTGCTTCAGGTTAAGAACAGTTTCAGGACCTCCGGAACGAATTAAGTACTTAACCCGAGGTACCACTGTACGTGTTAACCAAACCAAGCTGTCTCAAACCCTGTGGCATATATTTGCTTATTTCCTTCAGAACTTGCTTGATTAGATGTTATCGTCTTAGTGTGTAAGCACACATACAGGTTTTGAAAACTCCTCGTACTAACCAATTGCAGGGTTCTATGGTAGGAAACTGGGTGAGGTTATTTTGGAACGGAAATGACATTGCATGTAGCAGAAGCCCACCGAAAGAAACAGGCATGACTCGCACTGCACAAATTCTACGTGCTCACAGTTGGGAGGTACAGGAAGCAAACTGCATGACGTCTAAGGACCTGGGGGCTGTTGCTGACTCATGCACACCGTACCAGGCAAAATGCATTGTCTTGCTCAGTCGCATGCCCTTCCAAACCATGAACTGGCAGAGTGGGGAGTTTTAAAAAAATGGAACAAACCTGGAGGTTTGAGCTATTGCTAAGCATTGAGAGTAGGTCCTATTACTCTGAAACTAGTTCAATTAACTGGAATGGTCGAACAGTCTCATTACCGGCAATTGCAACTAAGGTGACTGCAAAGAAGGTGTATTAAAATAGGTGAAACGGGCTTCTAAGGCAGCATGATTAAGATCAAGCTTATGTTTATAATGTGGATAGTCAATTTAATTAGCAGCATTTATATACACTACCTGTAATTTGGATGCAAACCTCTGCATCTTCACCGAGGTGACTACTGTATACAAGTAGGTCTGCTGGAGGGAGGGAGAGAACACAGTTTCCTCCCTTTCCTATTAAAGAGTGAACATATGAGTTGAACTGCAAGAGTCAGCTGGGCATGTAGGTTGTATTGGGTTTGCAAGGTTCCTCCAAGTTGCCTTATTGCCAACCTTCCCCAAGCTGCTCCTCTCTAGATGTTTTGAACTACAACTCCCGCAAAAAGCCAATTGTCAAGAATGTTGTTTTAGTCCAGGGGTCAGCAAACTTTTTCAGCAGGGGACCAGTCCACTGTCCCTCAGACCTTGTGGGGGGCCAGACTATATTTTTTTTTGGGGGGGGGGGTAAATGAACCAATTCCTATGCTCCACAAATAACCCAGAGATGCATTTTAAATAAAAGGACCCATTCTACTCATGTAAAAACATGCTGATTCCCGGACCGTATGTGGGCCAGATTTAGAAGGCAATTGGGCCGGATCCGGCCCCCGGGCCTTAGTTTGCCTACCCATGTTTTAGTCCAACAGCATCTGGGGGTCACCAGGTTGGTAAAGGGTTACCTAGAGCACACATATTATCCCATACAGTTTGACCCAAACAGGAGGGTCCAAAGACAGCAAAGGACCTGCAGGCAAGCTAGACTCAACTAGAGGCAACTGACAAACCACCCGTCACCACACACACACATTCAGCTCCACTACATTCAGCAGTGTTGTGTGTGACCACACGTGCGTACACAGCAATAACTATGTGCTTGCATGCCATTCAATGGGCAAAGCTCCAGCCAGATGTTCCTGTCCCACCGCCGCAACTCATGCGGTCCAACATCTACATGAAAATATTTTAATACACTTAACTGAGTAGGACGCACAGAGATTCTGTAGAAAAAATCTGTACCATTCCCCTATGCTTCTCTGCTGCACTTAAGCAGCACACAGACACAATGCACTTTGCTTGAGAGCAACCTTAGCCCCAACTTCCTTTGCAAGGTTACAGATTGATGAAAGTCGTTTTGGCCAGCAGCCACGGTCTTTTTAAAAATCACTCCATAATTACAGCAAATAAAGACTCCCCAAAGGCACTAATGTTGAATGTTTGCTATACAAGCTATTAACATAAGTGGCATCTGTAAAAAAGGATTCTCCATTACTGTACATTTAAAGCTGTATCCTCGGGTCTCTCATATTCCTGTTGCCTGCTGCTTGCAAAAATGAAGTGTCTTTTTCTCCATCTCTCTGGAAAAGCAATTTTATAGACTATTTGCTTCATTTTAATACAACTTTAAGTCTTAAGGACAACACCTAACCACCCTGAGTTTCTTCATAAAGTACAAGGGCAGAAAATTTCTATCATTTATTCTCTTCTACTTCTAACCCCCTTCATTATTTTCAAATGGCAAGCTATACTTTTAGTATTTCTCATGATCACAGGCAATTGGCAGACTTAGTTGACAGCCAGGAGCATCTATTCTCTAATCTATTTTTCTGAAGGGGCCATCTGGTCCACTCTCTTAATTCCCCCACACGCCACATGCCCCCACACTCTAGATTACATTCACTATCCTGGCATATTTCAATTACATTTTTTTTTAAAAAAAAAAACATTTCCATCATAGGATAGCTGCCCTGACTGATGCAAGGTAAAATTTTATTACTGAAACCTGATGCATTAAACCTTCCCGCAGCTCAAATGGCTAATTAGTTTTCAATAAAACTGAAACAAAATCCCCCAGTTACACTTTATTATGCTCTGCAGCACGACATACATTACAACTCAGTGCGGTCAGCCTTCATCTCCTCTCTCTTTTTAAGACTCCCAGCACCAGTGAAGGCAGATGAAGATCCCGTGGGTTTGAATAGGAGTTCCTTCAAGTATCAAGCAGGCCACTGAGGAAGGCAGGGGCACTACCGAGCTACTGGATAGCTCGGTTGGTTAGAGCATGGGGCTGATAACACCAAGGTTGCAGGTTTGATCCCCGTATGGGACAACTGCATATTCCTGCATTGCAGGGGGTTGGACTAGATGGTCCTCAGAGTCCCTTCCAACTTGATGATTCTGCCTACTACTCCTGGAAGTAAGGTCACAGTGAGGCCAGAGAGAATTTCCAAAATCAACTACAGTGGTACCTCTGGCTGCGAACAGGATCCGTTCCGGAGGCCCATTCGCAACCTGAAAAGAATGCAACCTGCATCTCCACATCGCGATTCGCCACTTCTGCGCATGCATGTGATGTCACTTTGCGCATCTGCCCATGTGCGAGCGGCCAAACCCGGAAGTAACCCTTTCCGGTACTTCCGTGTCGCCGGCACCTTGAAAACGTGCAACCTGATCAAACATAACATGAGGTATGACAGTACAGAATACAAGAAAACAAGAAGCTGCTGAGTGTTATTATCTGTTGATGCCCATCCTTGCAGTTTCAGTGTAGGCTTAAATTCAGACTAATTTGACAGAGGAACAGCTTGGGCCTCCTGCCAGCCAGCAGAGGCAGGAACCATTTAGAAGTCCGGCTCACAAGAGGCAGCGGTTTCGAAAGTGGTCTAAGAGAGGGAAATAATGTGTTACATCCTCTGTAAAGAAAACCTTCTTGTTTCAGCCTTTCAACTGATAAAGCATGAAGATAAGTCCAGATACTATTTCACTGAGATAAGGCACCCACATTTGTAAAGATCTGCAGCGCCTGTTAAGCCACTCTAGCATATTTCTGTGGGCTAAAGTTAAGTGAGGTAGAGGCAACATTTAGTCTGATATCAAAAGGGAACATATGAATTTGCATTACTGTCTAATTCAGGCACCCCCAACCTGCAGCCCTCCAGATGTTTTGCCCTACAACTCCCATGATCCCTAGCTAACAGGACCAGTGGTCAGGGATGATGGGAACTGTAGTCCAAAATATCTGGAGGGCCGAAGGTTGTGGATGCCTGGATCCCCAAAGTCATCTTTGCCAAGATTAAGCCTGCCAGTAGCAAAGCTGTTAAGCTATAGGTGACCCAAAGCACAGGGTGCTTTAGTATTTAAGGGCAGGGTTTTACCTGCATTGCGCTTGAAAATAACGGGGGAGCAATGCGCACATTGAAGCACTACTGCAATATAGTTCTGACGACCCACACCAGAGAAGTATGGGACCATCCCATTCTGACCTGCCAGTGCCATCAATGATCCCACTCAGGCATAAAGACTTATCACAATGTGAGTGACTATTCAAAATACCATATTTTTTGCTCTATAAGACTCACTTTTCCCTTCCTAAAAAGTAAGGGGAAATGTGTGTGTGCGTCTTATGGAGTGAATGCAGGCTGCACAGCTATCCCAGAAGCCAGAACAGCAAGAGGGATCGCTGCTTTCACTGCGCAGCGCTCTCTCTTGCTGTTTTGGCATCTGAGATTCAGATTTTTTTTTTTCTTGTTTTCCTCCTCCAAAAACTAGGTACGCGTCTTGTGGTCTGGTGCGTCTTATAGAGCGAAAAATACAGTAAGTGGTTTCTCTCTTTCTCTCCCTCACCACTCATCAAAAGTGAAGCTATAGACAAGAAACAAAAGCTTTAAACTATTTAAATGAAAAACCACATTTAGCTGGATATGGGAAACTTATCAAGCATAGGAATTCCCATGCATTGCCCCACATATTTTTCCTTATTTGAACAGAGGAAATGTATATCGAGACAAAACTAGTGAGTTGACTGTCTGGGATACACTAGCACCTTTTTTACAGCAACACCCAGAAGTTTTCCTGGAATACTGTTCTTCTGTATAAGTTACTCCTGTTGCTTTAACGCTGCGTTACATTTTTAAGTCCAAGAATTAGCTGCACAAAATGCAGCTAATTAGCTGAACGAGAGAGCCAAACAGATGGGAGAGGGGAGGGATTTGCTTGAAATTCTGAACTGGAGAGACTGAAGATGACGAATAGAAGCAGGAGACCAAACTTACAGGGACTTGTTGGATTTTACAGGAAGTGAATCCACATTAAAACCAATGGAAGGCTTAAGGAGCCTTGTTGCAGATTGGTTAAAGTACCACCAAGTTACATGACATGTTTAAAATAGATTTTAAAAACAGAATAAGGATAAACTATTGTCTAAAATGTATAACTTTTTATTAGAATGGGAAACAGAAGATGAACTAGTCAAAGCTTCAACGACACACTGGGCAATAGTTATAGGACACAATATAGATTTAAACCTCTGGGAGAAACTTTGGAAGAATGATTTGAAATTTACCGCATGTTACTCATTGAAAGAGAATTACCGTATATGAAAACTATTCACAGATGGTATTTAACTCCGAGTAGGTTGGCTAAGATGTATAAAGCAGAATCAGATATATGTTGGAAATGTAAAGAAACAGGGGGGACATTTTTTAATTTGTGGTAGACGTGTAAAAATGTAAAAGAATATTGGAAAATTATCTATAATGAGCTGAAAAAAAATGTTTAAAATAACTTTCCCAAAAAGACCAGAGTCCTTATTGGAAATAACCCAGACATAAATTCGTAGGTGTCAGAAAAACTTTTTTAAGTATGCATCAACAACAGCTGGAGTTTCGGTAGCCCAAAAAAATGGAAAGTGAGGGAGGTCCCAGGCAAAGAGGACTGGCAACTAAAGATGTTAGAATATGCAGAACCTGCAGGTTTAACACATAGAATAAGAGAGCAAGAAGAGTGGGAAATGTTTATTAAGCATAATTGTACACATCTGAAAACTCTGGCAGCACTAAGATAAATACAACAGTGTAATTGATGTTTAAGTGATATAAGAGTGGGAAACTGATTAAAATGATTATAGTAAAATCGTAGGAATGAAGTATAAGTGGAATGAACCATGAAAGGAGGGTGTAGCTCACTGGATACATAACAGTATGTAAACTGTTTGTTTTGAGTTGTAAAATTGAAAATTACTTTTTTAAAAAAAAAAAAAAAAAAAAAAAAAGCAGGAGACCAAACCGGACAGACCTACTTAAGGAACAATGTTCTGGCAATTGTTAAATATGGGTTGTACTGATCTTGTGCTTTCCATTTGGTTTACAATTTAAGCAGGTTGCTCTTGCTTTTTAGAAGACTTCAAAAGTATTTTTAGCCTCTGAAAATTATTGAAAATGTACAAAAATAAATTAGGCGCAACTGTGCACAATAGTGCATGCACTGAGTGAAATACACAAACAAAGGTGAAATGCTGTGTACACTTTTATAAAAATTTGCAAATTGGTGGAGAAATCGGGCAAACTCTAGTTTGGAAAAATCAAAAGCCGAGAAGCAGAAAGTGAAAGATCCAGTTTGCCTCTATTCAAAACAGCTAACAGGAGAAATAGACAGAATTAAAGTCCAGTTTTGTCATAGCCATGCTCTGGTCTGGTGGCAGCAGAGCTTTATGTTCTGGAAATGTATTCCTAATGCTGCAAACTGGTCACTAGCAGCAATAGCAACAACCGAACTGGGAGGTGGGATGAGAGTTGAATGGAAGCAAATAGTGCAAGATCACTGTTGTCCCAGTGTGGGTTTTGCCTCGCCGCCACTGATTGCAAAACTGACCAGAAGCACTTCCTTTTCAAGAGTATTGGAATGCTTTAATTTTAGAACCACTCATTACATGATCAAGAAGGCGTGCACTTCAACTGAGACTCTGCCTGCTTAGGCTGTTCATGAGCTGCGGCTTCATGCATTAGAGCAAGGAGACTTGAAGTAGATCCTGTGAGTTTTCAGCCATATGCATCAGCATCCCGATGAACATTTCTGTCAGCACCCTGCTCCTCAAGCCTTAAAGCAGCACATTTCACACTTGAGCATTTCTGTACTCCAGGCATTCAAAAAGTCTATGTGAATGCAACAAGAACTAAAGCTATGATGCCACACGCCACTCATTCATTAATCAGAGACATAATCCCCTCAGCTGCAGGGGAGATTTTGCTTCCAGTGATGAGTCAGTGGCAAAGACCAATAGCCACAGGTAAGGAATAGAGCTGGACACAACTCTTCCCAGCAAGCCTTTTCTCCTGCCCTCCCCATCGCCACCATACAGAACAGGAATATTAAGCCCCTCTTCAGGCCAACAGCCCCATGCTCCTCATAGGTTCAAATGCTCCATGTGATCCTTCCCTCTCAATACTTAATTTTCATTAAACTTATGAAATTCATACCCTGCCCTTCCACCCAAAGGAGCACAAGGCAGCAAACACATTAGCAATAAAATGTAATAAACTTTAAATATTTTTGAATATTTCACAACAATTAATCAAAAACATTTTTTTAAATGAAATACCTAAATATTTTAAAGACCTAGACCTCCCGCAATCAGTTAGGACTGGTTTAAACATTGGTGACACAAACTGTTATTTGCTGCATCTCTAGCGAAATAATAATTTATTTGTAACCCGCTCATCTGGCTGGGTTGCCCCCAGCCACTCTGAGTGGCTTCCAACATATATAAAAACATAAAACAGTACACCTTAAAAAGCTTCCCCCTTACAGGGCTGCCTTCAGATGTCTTCTAATCAGGCATAGGCAAACTCCGGCCCTCCAGATGCTTGGGACTACAATTCCCATCATCCCCAGCTAACAGGACCCGTGGTCAGGGATTATGGGAGTTGTAGTCCCAATTCCTGTAGAGTTTGCCTATGCCTGGGCTATATAGTAACTCATCTCCTTGACATCTGATGGGAGGACGTTCCACAGGGAAAGTGCCACTGCCGAGAATGTCCTCAGCCTGGTTTCCTGTAGCTTCACGTCTCGCAGTGAGGGAACCACCAGAAGGCCCTCGGAACTGGACCATGGAGGGGGAGACACTCCTTCAGGCCTACAGGGCTGAGGCCCTTTAGGGCTTTTAACGGTCAGAACTAACACTTTGAACTGTGCTCGGAAACATACTGGGAGCCAATGTAGGTCTTTCAAGACCGGTGTTATATGGTCCCAGCAACCACTTCAAGTCAGCATTCTAGCTGCCACATTCTTGATTAGCTGTAGTTTCTGGGTCACCTTCAAAGGTAGTCCCTTGTAAAGCCTCTTGTCACCAGTTAGTTAACTATGGCCTATTGAGGAGGGACCACCACCATCACCCCCTCCCCTCTCTATGCAACGATAGGTTAAAAAATAAAAAGGTAAAGAGCAATAGACCTATGTGTGAATGCATGGAATTGTCACCAGTCTGAGAGTAACCCCAAATCTTCAGCACTGCACAAAAGTGCTATGTCAGACATGCTGGATTATCTAGGCAGACAAATACACGTAGAAAAAGCTCTCTGAAGGAAATTTGGAAAAAGAAAAACAAAACCCCAGAGCTATGTTGTACAGGTGCACCAGCATAAAGGAGCACCTTTACTAGAGGCGTGGTTTTGGTGTTCACCATCACCAGTCATGCATTTTTGCAGCCTACAGGGGAGGAACCAAGTACTGTATTTTTCGCTCTATAAGACACACCAGACCACAAGACGCACCTAGTTTTTGGAGGAGGAAAACAAGAAAAAAAAAAATTCTGAATCTCAGAAGCTAGAACAGCAAAAGGGATCGCTGCGCAGTGAAAGCAGCAATCCCTCTTGCTGTTCTGCTTCTGGGATAGCTGCACAGCCTGCATTCGCTCCATAAGACGCACACACATTTCCCCTTACTTTTTAGGAGGGGAAAAAGTGAGTCTTATAGAGCAAAAAATACAGTATCTGTATTTACTTCGAGAGATCTGGAAACCAGGTCTAGTCGCATGACTTTTCTATTACACTTTAGCCTGTAACATCTGCTAACTAATCCACCCTTACATAAAGCTCTTAATGGGACAGTCTCTTGCCAACGTTATTCCATTTCAAGACAGCTAGATTTATTCTTAAATGAATGTGGACAGGTATTCAGGGACTCCTATGAAGGCAAGCTTAGATGACTCACAGGATTAAAATTAAAAGCTTGTTCACGAGAGAGAAAAACCTAGGATTTTTAGTACGCAGAGTTAAGCTTACCAAACAAATCTGAAGTGTTTGCTATCTGCCCATACTAGTTACTTTTCTGGAAAATACCTGCATGGACTCAAAGGCATGATTCCATCCATAAAACAGGGACAGGACTCCACTTTACAGAAATGCTCTGAAGTATATGGATAGAAAGTTGAGGGGTTCTGATGTATTTACGAAGTTGTACAGTGAATATAGTTGTCAAACAAAACGTTGCTTTGTATCCCCAAGCAGGGTGCTCCAGGCATCAAAGATCCAGGAACCTTTCAAAGGATGGAGTGGCCCACATTTCCTTCCCAAAGACCTTCCCTTGCTGTGCTAAGGTGGTGCAGAATTATTTCTGGTGCTCTATTTTTCAGGAGTTGCTTGTTCTGCAGCCGTTTTGTCTCTATTCCAGGCATACTCACCGCCCAAGTGCGCTATTGAATGAATTCTAACCAGCACCACCAGAATGTTCAAAAACATTGTTGTTCAGGTACTACGTTCTCCTGTAGTGGCTTGCCCCAATGCTGAAGTTACAGAGTTATCCTAATATTTAACTAATATCTCCTGAAATAGGATAGCAAGCCTGCGGGTTCAGACTTAGTTTAAACTAGAGGAACTAAACACAACTGTGGTGGCTTGGTCCATGGGAATTGTAATCCCAAGCATCCAGAGGGCACTAGGATGGTGAAAGCTGCTTTAGGCACTGTAGAAGCCTTCAATGACTCCATTGCATCAGCAGAAAGTAGTATTTAATACACTACCAGCCTCTCCCCTTTTCTCTAGCTGTGTGTAAGCCACCTAAACAGTCATTTTCTGAAGGGGTGCACTGGAAGTCACAGCCCAGAGAGGCTACTTTTCCAATGAACAAGCTTACTGACTTTGCTTGGCTAAGTTTCCACAGATGCTTGCCTGAGCAGACATAATTGTCTTCATATCTTGAAGTGGATAGATTTGCTAGGCTAGTAGATCATTACTTCAGGAAGTGAAGATTCTGACTTTACTCTTTTTTTAATGTACTTATGGGGTGGAATTCTCATCTGAAAAGCCTTCAAGCCAATGCTGGATAAACAACTTGTCTCTGGGAAACATTCTGTGCCAAAAGCTTGATTCAGATAAATATGACCCATCACAACCAACTGTGTGAAGCCTCCAGTTCCAACTGCCCTCCTCCCCAGCTTTCCCAAAAATGTTGCGCAGTCTGAACTCTGAACTATTTACCGAATGAACAGGCAACCCACTTAAGCCTCCTTCCTAATTTCTGAAATGCGCATGGATTCCAGATTTGAGGATTGAATTTCAGGAAAACAACTTTTCTTCTCTGGCAACTTTCTCCTCAGCGCAAGCTGCTCTAGAGTCAGCCTATGCCAGCTGATAAACTTCCAGTTCATTGTGGAAGGAATTCAGAAAAACACAGTTATGCAATTCCACAAACAAGTGCAAGGCCATGAAGGATAACAATGATTTTTAAAAGGTTAATCATTTTGAAGATGCCACTTTTAAGTGTTAATGGTTTTAAAATCAAGTATGAAGTGAATACAAAAGAATTGGTTTTTATACTGCTAACACAATTCTTTAGTACAATGAATTATATTCTACACTCCTTTAAATAAAAAGTCACAGGCAGTAACCAAGTTGAAATATTCAAGTATGATACACAATTACTGCAGACCATAATGAATATTTCACATATCAACAAGACAATGTGGGCATTTTGCTTTCTAGAAACAACTGAGTTTGCTGCTTGGAAGTTCTGGACATATTTCAGGCACTTAAATTACAAATTTGTGGCTGTATTTTAATTAGTTTTCAAGAGCCACTTGTCTAAGCAAATGTAACTCTAATACAAAAAAGGTACATGGGCTGAATGACCAGACACTTTTTATTCTTTTCCTCAGAAATATATTATTTATTTAGCTCCATTGAATATGTACTGATACAACAACTCTTGCTCAGGGAAACACTAAGTAGGCTTACTCAGGAGGAAGCTTGTGATTTGAAAAATCACCTTGTACCAGCAAATCAAAATGTTGTTTTAAATGAACAGACCCAGTGAACCTGGGACAGGACTGCAAAATATTGTGATTTCCAGGCAACAACCAATTTAGACACATCCAAAATACCTGAATATTTCAATATGTCATAAAGAGATCATAAAAAGGGGTACAGCGGGATTATGTGCACTAACGGATAATGGTCAAAAGGCACAGTTCTATTCCTATATAACCATCAAAAGCCTCATGGATGGGAGATTATCTGGGCTCCTCAGAAGAGCAGGGCCTTTATGCCACAAATGAGCACACAAATAACATGAAATGATTGCTTGCACAGGCATGTACTTTTTGCACGCAATGAAAAAATAACTAGTAACCTTCATTTGTGCTCAGAGATGCTTGTTCCTTCCTTTCTGTCCTTGTTGCCTCTAGTTTCTATTTCCCTGCACAGAAGCTCTAATCACACATCACCCGCTTGTCATCAGGTTTCCCAACCAGCTTTGCCTGACGTTTACCACCACTTGAATTTCCTCCACACCTCCAGTGGATAATGCCATTTCTTCTCCCAGCCTTATTACTCACAAACAATTTATAAACTGCTTAAATTTTGTTTAGGTCTTTAAAGCAGAGTACAACAAACCATGTAGAGTGGTACCTCGGGTTACATACGCTTCAGGTTACAGACTCTGCTAACCCAAAAATAGTGTTTCAGGTTAAGAACTTTGCTTCAGGATGAGAACAGAAATCGTGCTCCGGCGGTGCGGCAGCAGCAGCAGAAGGCCCCATTAGCTAAAGTGGTGCTTCAGGTTAAGAACAGTTTCAGGTTAAGTACGGACCTCCGGAATGAATTAAGTACTTAACCCGAGGTACCACTGTAATTAAAACCAAAAGCACAACCTAAAACCAACAAAATAGCCAAGTATTTTGCCAAATATCTTCAGATGTCCTACATGAATTTCCTTAGAACATATGATAGAATCACTCTTCACATATCTTCCATAGCCATGTAGGCAGAAAGCAAGCAGTGCAATTTTGCAAACCCCTTTGCCAAAATCACCAACTGTAAGTAAGCATGCATGCATAAAAACCCATTCTAGCTGCCTTGAATAACTTCTACCATTAGGAATAGAGTTAGAGCAGTTCAAACAGCTTATTCAAAGTAACCGGACATGGTGTGCCGGTACCACAGAGCTGTTGCATGATTTATGTAGAGGGAAGTCTAAGTTACTATCAAGGATTAGGTGCACAGGATTAGAACAGTGAAGCAGAGACTAATTTTAGTGAGAACCTGATTCTTAGTATTTTAAACTGAATTAAATCAGCCATTTCAAACTGAACTTGCACCAAGTTCTTGGCAGTTAACTTTGCAGAATGCTAGGAAGGCATTCTTTTCAGCACCGTGACAATACTTGCTTTTAACTAATCCCCTGATTTCTGCTACTTAAAAGCAACTGCGTGCCAAAACTGAAGACTCCAGTGTTTGCACCTTTTGTGATTTCTATGCTAGTTAGCTGAATAAAATTAGGGTGTGTGGTTTTTTTCCTTTTGAAAGGGTTTCTTTTTTCCTCTCTTCAAGGAAAAGCAAGGTATCCAGCTTAAAAGTGTATTATTCTCTTCTCATTATCTCCTGCTGGACCCCTACTGTTCTACAAAAAGTTAACAGCAGCAGGTTTCAAGTGTTTAACAATACTTCAAAAAATCTTTTGCATGCATGCATGAATTTCTGTTCAATCCACGTTTTAAACAAAGGCCCAGTTAAACTATACTTTAAAACAAATCATGGCTTAATGTGAAAAAGTAACATACTGGTACACATGGCTCAAAGGCTCCTGCTCTGCTCCTCACCAGGTCCTGCCAACAAGGTGAAACAAGGTAGACTTGTTTACTTAAAACCAGAGGTGAAGAAACTGGATCTCCTGTCATGCTCTTCAGCCACACTGGCAGGGGCCAATGGAAACTGCAGTCCCTCACCACCTGGAGAGGCACAAATTCCCTGCTTTTAAGAAACCATGAGAAGTAAGCATTTTCTTGGTGCTGAAAACTGTTTCAAACTATTGTCTGATGTGATGTGTAGACCAGACAAAGACCATAGTTCACACCTCCTGGAGGTGAACATGGAACACAACTACACCAGAGTTAGGTGTTGCTGGGTTTTCTTAAGTGCCATTGATTTCAATGGGAGCAGTTTAATGAAATGCTTAATTCAAGAAGAAATCAATAGGACCCAGATGCCCAATTGTGGCTGAAATAGCCACTTTATACCCAAGCAGGGAATGTTTCAGATCCTTTAAGCATCAAAAAGCAGCTTCTCTCAAGAGGCAGGAATGTGGAATCCTAGATCTCGTGCATGAACTATGTAGCTCTGTGACTCTTTTAATTCTGTTTGTCTCACCGCAGTTGAGAAGCCAGTGAATTATCAGAAGTGACCTTCTAAATAGAACACAGAAGAGACAGGGTTTTCTAGTATACTCTTTGGCAGATCAGGCTTCTAAAAGCCTGTCCTGCATATGCATAGGCATTTGTGCTGGTCCCAGAAACTACTCAAGCAATATTGCCTACTGACATAATTACATACATGCAACCATTAAGATACAGAGTTCATCAGGGGGAACGGGGGAATCTAGTTTATTCACAGCACACCAGCCCAACTAATCCAATATTCCTCATCAGATAAACTGCCCAATTTTCCTTTTAACCCCTCAAACCAATGCATTCCGAAGTTGGCTATTGCAATGAATCAATATTTCATCCGACCTGCTGTTCTTTGAATTCTACATAATAAATCATTAAACATGTTATTTACTGTTAAAGATACAAAGCTCGCCTTGGAAGACGCATGAAAGGCTACACAAAGTACAGTAGTACCTTGGGTTACAAACATCTCAGGTTACAAACACTTCAGGTTACAGACTCTGCTAAGCTGGAAGTAGTACCTCGGGTTAAGAACTTTGCGTCAGGATGAGAACAGAAATCGTGCGGTGGCAGCAGGAGGCCCCATTAGCTAAAGTGCTGCTTCAGGTTAAGAACGGACTTCCAGAACAAATTAAGTTCGTAACCAGAGGTACCACTGTAATAATAATAATGCATAACAATTGCACAAAGCATGCAATTGCATAAACCAGGTCATACAGATTTCAGTTCTGCCTGCTCCCAAATGGCAGGGTCTCAGGCAGAAGTTTTTCCTATCAGCTAATCCTTTTAGAAAATGTCAATGACTGGCGCTAGGACTTCCCACATGCCAACAAGAGGTGCTTGAGCATGGGTCGGCAAACTAAGGTCCATGGGCTGGATCAGGCCCAACTACCTTCTAGATCCAGCCTGCGGACAGTCCGGGAATCACCAGCGTGCGCATTCTTTCCTTCTCCCTCACACGGCGGTGCTTTTCTCCTCAGGGACGGAGCAATCTTGTCCCACACCAGGCGCCATCAACGGCAGGAGTCGGCTCGCCCACCTGCCCGCCTCAGCAGGGTGGTGCTGTGAAGGGCAGCAACAGCAGGTGGTGTTGGTGGGTAAAAGTTCCAGCGATGCCCCGCTTCCCCTACCTCCATCCACGGCTCCTCCGTTGGGGCTGCTGCTTCCATCTTCGCCAGCCAACGCAGTCTCCTAGCCCCACCATGGCGCCTGGCTGGCCGGCTGAAGCCCAGCTGTGGCTATTGGGACGGCAACTGGGACAGGTAAAGCGAAGCATCTTCAGGCCCCACAAGGTCTGAAGGACAGTGGACCGTCCCCCTACTGAAGAAGTTTGCTGACCCCTGTGCTTGAGGAATGTAGCATCTGGCAATTATGCTATGAGCTGGCCTGATCTGAACTTCCCAGTTTAACGCACAAATTACTATTCAGAATCTAAACAAAAAATTCCTTCCAGTAGCACCTTAAAGACCAACTAAGTTAGTTCTAGGTATGAGCTTTTGGACAAACAGGCCAAACCTTACGCCAAAGGATAAACGGACATAAATCCGAAATCAGGAATCACAAGACAGAGAAACCAGTAGGAGAACACTTCAATCTCCCAGGACATTCTATACAAGATCTCAAAGTAGCTGTTCTATTACAAAGGAATTTCAGAAATAGACTGGAAAGAGAAGCTGCTGAATTGCAACTTATCACCAAACTTAAAACCATGGAGAGACCTGGTCTGAACAAAGACATTGGATTCTTACCTCATTATACATGACAAAGCCATTTTTCACCTCCTCACCCCTTGCTTTTTCCTGTAAGACCTATTGCAGTCATTAAGAGTCGTCAACAGGCTCATCACAGCTATCTGCCAATCAACCATTCCCACCACCCTTCTGAGTAATACCCCTCCCCACCTTCTCACTATATAGAACGGTCTGGTGACTTCTGTTTCAGTGTATCTGAAGAAGTGTGCATGCACACGAAAGCTCATACCTAGAACTAACTTAGTTGGTCTTTAAGGTGCTACTGGAAGGAATTTTTTGTTTTGACTATGGCAGACCAACACGGCTACCTATCTGTATTCAGAATCTATTTGCTTTTGTACTTTGCAGAAGTCACCGGACACAAAAAACACCATTAACAAAACTATCTAGAAAGTCTATCTTGAGAGAAAACCAGGCACATATTTAAATGGAAAAGTTTGTATGGGTTTTTTTTTAAAAAAAAAAAAAAATGCAAGCCAATATACAAATGAGATGGAATGGACTTTAAACCAGGAATGGACCAATTAGTCCACCACCAATGTAACTCTAGAACAGGCATAAGTTAGAATATGATCAGCAGGGTTGCTGCTATGTCAGAACTTTGGAATATTATCTTCAATTGTCATTTTTTAGGGGGGAGGGGGAGCTTAGCCTGGCTTTGCATGGAGTCTGCTCCAAACATTACACCAAGAAAGAACCTGTTTTGTCATAAACCGTCTATCCTCCAACAGTGAAGGCCAGGGCTAGCAACTTACCCTGGGCACCAAAGTAAAGCTCAGTATTTGAGAGTACTGTCTGCGGTGAGCTGTGGTGAAGGTGAGAAGTAGCTCTGGGCATGTTTATTGGACATTGTAAAACCTAACAGCTTAACAGGTTTTTCTTTGTTTCTTGCAAACTTGAAAAGGCACACAACTTTGCAACACTACAAAACTGACCACTGTGTGAGGGAGGAGGTGTCATTATCACCTAAGGTTCTATTTATCTTGCGGCCAGTCCTTGAGAAAGCAAATACAAAAAGGCCACTCTAGACAACAGGAAATGTGCAAGGGAAATTGCATTTCCTAAAATACCCAGTGCCCAAGCTATTTTAAGTTCTCAAACTTGGCACCTTAAAAAGTTGCGCCCAAGCGTGCAACTCACACCAGCTAAAGTCAGGCAGCTTCCCACAGCAGACTTCAAGAGGAGACCATGCAGCGCAAAGGTGGACAGGAAGTAGACTGGAATCTGTTAACCATAGGGTCACTGTAAATGATGACTCCCGATTACTTAAAAGCCAGCATCAAGACAACTACTTTCCCCTGCTCCAAATAAAGGTCCTGGAGATCTTGATCGGTAGTAACTCAAGATGTGATTTGTACTTGAACACACAGGTTCCATTCAATGACTCATGATGTCCATCGTGATACAACGCTCACCCTCTCAGCCACCATTTTGCATCTGACTGCACCTGAGCAAGTATCTGCCCCAACTCTGGCCGATGGTTCTAGAAAAAAACATAGGTCCTGTAATCCCAAGTTCTGCTCACCCATTTTGTAGAGCAAACGGTTTCAACCAGCAAGTCAGGATCCACATCCCCAGTGAGTCGAGGTCACATCCTGATCTAAGGTTGATCACAACAGCAGCACGCTCTCTCTACAAACAGGTGGGAGGCTGGGGAAATACAGGTAAGCTTCCAGGTGACAGCTGGGAGGGCTCACTTTTCTGTGTGTGGAATAAGTTGTGCAGACTTAATTTTGAGAGAGGATTTTGTAATTTCCCTTTCTTCTTATCTACTTCAGGTAGTGATAAAGTGGGATATCAAATCCAAACTCTTCTTCTTCTCTTCTTTTGGCTGGTGTGCTTGGGTACATAGGAGCAACCCATCTCTAAGAATTCCTACACAAAACAGATTCTGAACTTCAGTCAGGTTATTACAGGCCTGGTTTGGGAGTAGGGAGCCTTGGCTGCCCTAAGTTGACTATTTTTTTTCAGGGAGAAAGAGCAGAGCATGTTCCTGTTGCTCCAGTCTGCTTCGTAATGGAAGGGGCTTGGGCTGTCCTTCTTTGCAGGCGTGTCTCAGGAACTACTAGGAACCAGTTCAATCTTATCCCCATGGTGAGGAAACACAGCTCTGCATCTCCCTCTCATCTCATTCCAGGGAAGTTCTGAAGCTGAGTCAGTGTTAGGCTGAATGAGGGTTTAACGTGCTGAAACTATCAAAACAAGGCAAAGGTGTTCTTGGTCATTTCACCTACTGGTGCAGGGACAGGAAGTCAGTCTGTTGCAGAAAGGGTTGCACAACCCTTGAAAGATCAGTGTCGTAGCTAGAGAGAAATTCTGAGCCCAGTCTTGTCATCAGATGGCCAGGTGTCACATCTGGCCAGGAAAACGTATGCCCTGTTTTGGCTGGTGTGCCAGTTGCACCTGCTCCTGGCTCTGGCTTGTATCGCATGCAGTGTTATGTAACCAGTGCAATGATTTACACTTCCCCAAGCCCTTAGATCTATCCTGGGGCTTTAACTGTGGCAGCACCCAATGTGAAACTCCTTGCCCCAAAAAGCTATGCCATCTCCGTCTTCGCGTGCCACCAGTGTTTTGAAGGCATTTTGGTCTTAAACAAGCCTTTGATCCTGTTTACTACGTGACCTAATTTAGTCTATTATTAGTTCTGGCTATTTGTTTTATTGGTACTATTTTTGGTCCTGGTTTGCTTTGTAGGAGGAGGAGGAGGAGTTTGGATTTGATATCCCACTTTATCACAACCCTAAGGTGTCTCAAAGCGGCTAACATTCTCCTTTTCCTTCCTCCCCCACAACAAACACTCTGTGAGGTGAGTGGGGCTGAGAGACTTCAGAGAAGTGTGACTGGCCCAAGGTCACCCAGCAGCTGCATGTGGAGGAGCGGAGACGCGAACCCGGTTCACCAGATTACTAGTCTACACTCTTAACCACTATACCACACTGGTCCTGTTAACAATCACATCATTAAAAACAAGTTATCTTTTGTTGTTGCTGCCTGTCTGTTTACTTTGCAAGCAGCTTTGAGTGACTTCTACTGAATGTAAAAATTGGATATAATTTCTAGGATAAATAAAATGCACGTCTAGTTGTGACTGCCACTTGGGTATACTGGCAAAAACCTGGAGCTGCAAAGCTGATTGCCACTCCAAGACTGAGATACTTCAGTGGAGTGAAAGCCTCAACCAAACAATACAACAATTATCCAACAGCTTGTAAATGTAAACAAGCATTTTATGTTACTGCTATGCTGTTCTTTAGGAAGAGCTCATCCTCTTCTGTGCAAAAAAGGAAAAAACAACAACGTACCATGCAAGGCGTTTGCTTGTCATTTCTTTTCACCCAGTAGCTGCTTCACACTCTTAAATCTGAAACATGTACTCTGGGTCAGCTCGCAGGCAGGCAGTTATAAAGGTTACGTAAGCCTGCCTTTTAATTGAGACAGTACATTTGCGGCTACAGTGCTTTGCTCGGTACATACTAGGTGAAAATCTTCAGTGATTCATCACTGCAAAACTGCTCTTGCAGAATCCTAGACAGATGCACAAACAGAGCTCTCTACACTCTGCATGCCTCAATGAGGGCTTTAGAAGTGTCATTCTGATATTATTAATAGAGACCCAAGTACATGCGGCTCTGGCTCAGCGGCTTGGATGTGGAAATTCTGTCCAACATTTTTTTCAAAGACCTTTTCAGATTTAAACAAAACAAATTCCTTCCAGTAGCACCTTAAAGACCAACTAAGTCAGTTCTTGGTATGAGCTTTCGTGTGCATGCACACTTCTTCAGATACACTTCTTCAGGTGTATCTGAAGAAGTGTGCATGCACACGAAAGCTCATACCAAGAACTGACTTAGTTGGTCTTTAAGGTGCTACTGGAAGGAATTTGTTTTGTTTTGACTATGGCAGACCAACACGGCTACCTATCTGTAACTTTTCAGATTTGTATTAATCCCCCAAAAGATAAAGGTAACCAGTTATTGCCAGCTCTAAATATCTCTTTTCCATTCTTAATTTCCTATTGCTCCTACACCTAAATCAACCTACTTTTTTAGTTCTACTGGCATGCCATGCAGCCAATGTGCAAACTGAAAGTTGCAGTAGCCTGCATTCAAGCAACACATACTCTTCATTCCATTTTGGTTCACTTGACAAAAATAGCCAGAGGTTAACCTAGTATCACAAGCAACCTGATAAAACTTGAATTGCTAAGTTATCTTCCTAGTTCACCATTTGCTTTTAAAAAAGCAGTATCACAAATTAAAGTGTGTGTTGTATAGGGTCCTGGCTTCTATCCATCCTGAAGCTACATGTAGTGAACTTTACTGGGTAACGTCAAATTCTAAGATGTAGACACAGAGGTTAACAGTGTTAAAAACACACCTTATTTTCACCCATTGTTGCTTTAAGGTTAGATTCCAGCAGAACCAATACGGCAGTTTTCATTGGTGCCCAAGTCATGCTGAAAGCAGTAAAAATGTACAGTACTAACCTACAGCTCAGGTTACCTGTTGTGACAGGATACCTGCTGCAAGTTACTCACTCTTGCAAAGGTAATTTTCAAAAGATGCAGATTTAATTTCCAGAGCAGTTACACCTGAATTAGTTGTGCAGCGGGAGGGGATACATAGGTACTTCCTTTTTTTCAACTCCCCAACTATTCAAATTAAATAGCAAATGTTATCAATGAAGTGTAGGGGTTCTAGCACTGTGAAGAAGGGAATGATATGACGTTTTCTGTGACGCAAATACACCATGCTTTCTGCAGTTTTAATAGCTTGCATCAGAATGAACTGTCCCATAACTGAGCAGATTTTGGCATCAGTATAACACAGAAGCCCCACTAGATCATGTGAAAGGTTTATTGTTTATTATTAATTAAACGTATATCTTACCCTTCACAGGGACACAGGAAACTGCCTTATACCAGGTGAGACCATTGGACCATCTAAGCTCAATATTATCTACATTGACTGACAACTGTTTCTTCAGACTCCAGGATCTCAGACCAGAAGTCTTTCCCAGCCCTACGTGGAGATGCTGGGGATTGAACCTGTGACCTTCTGCATGTGAAGCAGATGCTCTACCAGTGAGCTACAGCTGTTCCCTCAATCCCCATGGAGCACAGGGTAGCAATCACAAAGAAGTCAAAACAATGCCAATTGAAAATGAAGCGTGGTATCCAACTAAGTTTTACTTGGAATAGATGCACTGGAAATCAATGGCCTTAAGTTCATCAGTGGGCCTAGTTGGAGTAAGACAAGCACAGGATACAACCCAGAATATGTAATCCAGCATCCTATTTCCACAACACCGGCTAGCTAAACGCTTCAGGAAAGCCCACAAGCAGGGCACAACGGCAAACGGCATGAGCAACCATTGCTCCCCAGCAATAACTATTCAGTGGTTTGACACCTCTGAAGATGCTATCACAGCAGCTGCTAGACCTATTTCCCACTTTTCCAAGCTATGTCCAGGTATTAGCCACACATCATTATGGACCTTAAAATAACTGGTTGTCTGTCACAAGCATGTCCCAGACAGATCACACACAATGAAGCAGCACCTCTCTTCTGGCAGTTCCTACTGAGAGGCGTCAGAAAAATATGCAAATCCCAAGTTGTGTGAGCCATCAGAGCATATTGCCATTGTCCATCATTTGACTTTCAGAGATGCAAACCTGTCCTACAGGTTGCAACCATCCTAAAGATGCTAGCGAGAAATCCCCATTGGACTCATGGGGCTGCAAGGTTTGACTGGAATGCTCAACAACCCTTTTTCAGCCTTATTACATAATAATTTCATTATTTATACCCCGCCCTTCCAACTGTTATAAAGCACCCTTTTAGGAACATAGGAAGAAGCTGCCTTATACCGAGTCAGATCCATGGGGTCATTTAACTCAGTATCTACACTGCTCTTGAGGATTTCAGACCAGAGTCTCTATCTATAGATGAATGGGATTGAAACTTGGGAACTTCTGCCTGCACAACAAATGTTCTACCACTGAGCTACAGCCCTTTCCCATTTTTTAGAGCCTTGTCTTAAAACTAGAAGCTCAGAAACAAGCAGCACTTGCCGGATTTGCGGGATTAGTTTTAATATGAGCACGATGTCAATAGGAAAGCATCACTTCAAACTTTGGCAGGTCCTGGCAACCTATTGTTTATTGCAAGTCCCATCTGCTATTCTCCGCTTCCTAGCTAATGAAGGCCACTTTGCTGGTGATCAAGACATCCATCATGCTTCTCCCATGCACACACAGCCCAACAGCAACATGAAAATATCAAGGTCAGGAAGAAATCATCCAACTGAAAATTGCTATTTTTTAAGCGGGGGGGGGGGGGGAGGGAGGAAGAGAACCAATACTTAGTAAACGGAAGCAATTCCATGTCCACCCCCCCAAAAAAAAACCTTTCTAATGTCAAGACACACCTTTCTTGGTATATATACAAGATGCCTCGAAAGAGCAAAATGTCAAAAGAGCTATTTAGTTGTGCAGTTCAAGTACGTCGGTAATATGTGATATTTAGATGCCCTCTCCACCAAAATGGGGGGGGGGGGAGCTACTGACCAGAAGATGTCAGATTCCCTTTTAATGTAAAGGTGACAGACTACAGAAAAAGATACCAACTTCACAGCTGCACAGTTTGTCAAAGCAATTCATATTCTGAGATGCTATGGGAAAATAGGGTTGGAGTGTTTGGTTCCGCTCCAAAAAAATTGGACAATTCAGAGAGGGAAAAATTCCCAAGGCAGCAGCAGGAACATCCTTCTGGGACCGGGTCCACTGAGGGTGAGACACACTTGAGGGTCACAGGCACACAGTGGCTTCCCTTCCCCCAGGGAATTGGCAATGCAGGGGGGGGGGACCAAGCTCTGGGGACCAAGCTCCACTTGATTCCCACCATGACAAATTCTCCTAAGCAGATGCGAGATCAAAGGCAGGAAAGATGAAAGCACCTGCTCAGGCTAGTAAAGAGGGAAGGTGTGGATCACTGATCTCTCAGCCTATTCGAGTGAGTGAATAACTCACACAGACCCTAGTTTTTTGGGGGCGCGAGGTATCATCACCTGCTGCATGCTTATTGTGTTTCCGTGCACACCAGTTTCTAGAACACAACTCTAATGACCTCTCCCAAACATCATGGCACTGTATTCCCTCCTTTAGCAATTAACCACTGGTGCTTTGGGTGAGGAAAAAGGTTATGTCGCTCCCCCCCAAAAAATCTATTGCATCACATGTTCATTCAACTCCCCAGAGAACTCAACCCCATTTCCTCTAGTGTCGAGGGGAAAAAAAACAGTTTTTTATCCACTGCTACCCACCCCCTAAAGGACTTTCTAGAACATAAGCTTGCCTGCCATGCCCCCTGAGGAATCCTACAAATCTTTTGTTCCTACAGAGCGCTCGTTCACCCTCAATTCCAAAATCCATTCCCTGCCCCAAACCCTGCAAAGACATAATGTTGACCCCAGAAACACAAAATTTCAGCAATAATCATCCAGTTCTTTACCAAGGGCTGCTTCCCCAAAATCAATACCAGAGAGAAGATCACCCCTCATGTAGCACATTTCTAAAATGCCTGTTATGAACAGTTGTCTGTTAAGATCCATCTGGTCAAAGCATGTAATTGAAGTTTCCACACAGAGAACTTTTGTCTAAGAACTCCCAGATGCATTCAAGAACTTCCAGCTCCTTCTGCTAAAAGGCCCTAGTCAACAGGAGGGTGTGCTGCTGTCCCGTAAGGACCCTCAGGATGTGGCCCTCATTTCCCATACTTTTTAAGAAGCCCTCCAGTCCCAGACAATACAGACTCCTTGCACCTGAACGAGGCTGCCTATCACTCAAAACCCAAGCACACCATCTCCGCTTTTGTTTCACACTGGGAGAGCCAGTCACTCAAGCAGCTTTTTACAAAATCCCAAGCCGTTCTAGCACGCTTCCTGCATCCATCTATCTCAAAATTTAACCAAGCCAGCCTTGCCAAATCATACCAGAAGGCTCAGATGGAAGCCCAGGACCACTTTCACCTCCAGCAGTGGCGATCCAGGTGCCTACAGGAAGCTTACAAGGAAGGCTACACCCCCTTGTTGCCATCAGCAGCTGGTGTTTAAAGGCATGCTGCCACTGGATGCCAAGGACTAACAGCCAATATTCTATGCTGCTTAACTGTACAAGCAGGAAGAGCGCAGTTGAAAGCAAGGTGCAGCAAGACCCTGATTCCAAATCTCAATTCTAGTTGGAACTCATTGGGTGCATAGCCACAGTTGCAACCATTCTCTCTCTCTCTCCTTGCAATATAGGGATAAGCAACACAGAGCTACCCTGCAGAGATGCTGCTAGGATTACCGAGAGGACACCCAAGAAAAAGCACTTTTGAGCACCCCGAGGTGCCACGTTAACGCTGGAGAAATGCAAGCTTTCTCACACACACACACACACACTCCGAAAGATGCCATTGCCTTTGCAGCTCATCCAATGCAGACTTACCCAGAAGCCCCTACCTAGTTCACGCTTCGGAGTTGCTTCCAAAGTCTGCGGGCAGCCAGTTTAAAGGGATCTCCTGCACTTGCAAGGAACGAAACCCCAAACACAAAACCAGCACCTTTCCAGGGTGGGCAGCCGTGCCCTGGCACCGCCCCCTACAGTATTTCTCTTACCAAGTGCCTATTGTCTACCTTTCCCATTATTCGCGCAGAGTAATGCAACACAGCAAGAACAAAAACAAATGGTTCAGGGCGTTGCACCAGATTTACATTGCCCCGTCCAGAAAATAAGCTTGCATTTTGTTTTTCCCCGCACCCCAAAAATCAAGACACCCCCACCCCACCCCGTTTTGTTTTGCAAAGCGCCCATTCCCTTCTCTATACAAGTTGCAGGCTTTCTATGTCCGCACCTTGGTTAACCAGTCTCAGCGCGTGGGTGAAGGACGGATCCAGGGAGTCCTTCTCCGCCATCAGCTCCGGCAGGTACTTCTCCTCCATGGCCCGCCCGCCTGCCCGAGGGAAGGTGGGGGGACCCGGGCTCGCCTAACACGCAGGCAGAAGAAAACAGAAAGAGGAGAGGGAGGAAAAGCGGGAAGGAGACAGAGGAAAAGAGAGGAAAAACACGCGCGCACGATCGGCGGTGCAGCAGCAGCCGCGCAGCAAATAAATCCTCGCTTGCAATGCAGCCTCGGCACGGAGAAAAACGGAAACAAAATTAAAAAAAGATATATTAAGGAGCAAGGTAAAGGGAAAGCAGCAAAAATACGACAAAAGGGGGGAATCGCGGAGGAAGCGACACTTGTTACGCCCTCCAAGCCGGGCGCATCCAGGAAAAGCCACACGCGCCTCTGCTTTCCCCACCAAAATCCTGCTTATCCAAACCAGCAGCGCCGCTTCCTTTTCCAGACGCAGCCGCCCGCACCGGCTACGAGCCGCGACTGAGCGTTCCAACGCCGGCGCAGTCCTCTTTAAATAGCCGCGCACGCCACGCCCCCGGCTGTGAGGAAGCCACGCCCCCTGCTCTCCCTTCTCAGGCAACTCGGAACAAGGCGGAGGAGGAGCTTCTCGAGCCCGCCCACCTTTGTTGCCTACTGGGTAGGAGACGCGCTTGTCTACGAAAGAAAGCGTAACTCGCTCTCCGATTGGCTGATTCCCCCCCTCACCCCAACCCCCTGCGTTCGGCTGGAGGACAGCGGGGCGTCTCTTCCTGCTCCTCGCTGGTGTTTTGAGACTCGCGCGCCAAAGTCAACGGCAAAAGGGCGGGAAGGGAGCTTGGGTGCGAGCGTTTCCCGCTGCGGCGATTGGGCGGAGAGAAGCGAGGGGCGGGCATATTGCGGGCGAGGCTGCTGTCATTCATTGAAGCGGCGCGCTCGCGCCAATTGACAGTGGGTGGAGCCGTTCAAAGCCGCCTCAGGGCGCATTAAAGACCTCGCTCGCTCCCTCAATTATTCACAAAATTTATACGCCGCTTCATTGTTATTTTTAAAGCAACCTCAAAGCAGTTTACAGAAAAATAAAACAGTAAAACTGAGGGGAAAGTCCGCAGTCATGTTTTAGGACAAAAATCACGAAAACAGGTTAAAATCACCTCAGCTTTCTAAGCTTTTTCTAAGCAGGAATGTTTTCAGAGCGCCTCCCTTCCTTATTATGGAAAAGCATCCCTGAAGCAAAGATACAAAATAAAGGTCATCAAGTCTATAATAAAATGCCGCTACAATGCATATGGACCATAGCTGCCAACTTTTCCCTTTTCTTGCGAGGAATCCTATTCGGAATAAGGGAATTTCCCTTAAAAAAGGGGAAACGTTGACAGCTATGATATGGACGTACGTTTCGTTCTATTTTAATACTTGTATGCTCCTTTTCCAACATCCAAGCTGAGCTCAGAGTAACTTAGGACAAAAATAAACACTTCCTAATCATATATAGAGACGCGGGTGGCGCTGTGGGTAAAACCTCAGTGCCTGGGACTTGCCGATCGCATGGTCGGCGGTTTGAATCCCTGCGGCGGGGTGAGCTCCCGGCGTTCGGTCCCAGCGCCTGCCCACCTAGCAGTTTGAAAGCACCCCTAAGTGCAAGTAGATAAATAGGTACCGCTTTATAGCGGGAAGGTAAACGGCATTTCCGTGTGCGGCGCTGGTGCCGGTTCGCCGGAGCAGCTTCGTCACGCTGGCCACGTGACCCGAAAATGTCTTCAGACATCTTAAGTGAGATGGGCGCACAACCCTAGAGTCGGACACAAAACACCTTCAAAAACATTGTAATTTGGTTGAATGTTAAGAAGGATGCTAGATTATAAAAAATTGGCCACCACTAAACTAGATTTAAATTTGATGATAAGTGAGACCAAAGAAAATATAAAAATTTTTTGGAAGAAGTGCTAGATTATATTTGAATGAGTTGACATGAGATTGTAAACAAGTTGATAATTTGTTTGGAAAAAATTTTTAACGATGTAAATGGGAGCGGGAGACGTGAGGGAGTCCAAAGAAGTGTTGAAATTGTTGTAAAAGAAGTAAGATTGTTTATTATGTGTGCATTTATATTTAAAAACCTTAATAAATATTTATATAAAAAAAAATAGAGTCGGACACGACTGGCCCATACGTGCAAGGGTACCTTTACCTTTACCTTTAATCATATATATATATATATATACATACACACACACACACACACACACATATATATATATATCACAGTAATGAAGCCATTAGTGCAATAAATTGAAACAGTATAAATCACACTAGCTAGTGACATGCAGTACTATATAAAAGTAAAACCCAGAGAAGAATGATTAAAATCTAAATCAAAAGAATGAATGCAAGCCAATTTAAGCAACAAAACCAAAGTCTTGCTGGACACCTGTTGTATTTAATCAGCTACACATATGAAAAGGGTTAAGATTGCATTAGACCTCATGGTAAAGTCTAATAAGTGCCCTGCCTCAAATTTATTTAGATTAAAAAAAAAAAAAAGCTTTAGAGCAGTAACACAGAAAAGACAGTCAGGCTTGGAAGAAGAAGAAGAAATGACACAAAAGGAAGATGGATTGGAAGGGAAGAGGGAAAAAGGAAACTTAGTTCTAAAAGCCAGCTGACCTGGAAAAGTAAAGGAGACACCAATTTTTTTCTGTCTCTCAGTTGCATCATCCCTTCTCCATATGAGATTCCTATGATAGTAATATAAAAAAATTATTGTTTATATGCCACCCATCTGACTGGGTTTAATGTTATGTGTGAACCAGGTCACTGGCCACTTCAGAGGCAACTTAAATTAGGAAAATGGTGTTCAAGGAAAAGACCAGGTTTCTCGTTCTCTCCCTCATTTCTCACTTCTCTTCTAGATCAACTCTCCAAAAACGGAATATCTTCTTTTCTTTTTTAAAGGGCAGACAATCAGAACACATTTGTTAATTAAGTGATCCTAAGGAGTAGTTTGTCCTGCTTATAAGCAGCAAAAGGAAGCCACTGGAAATAAGATAACTTAAGATAACGTTACCCATACAGGCCACAGTGGGTTCATTTAGGGAAAGGAGAGATACAATTGCAATTAAGAAACAAGAGGCTGCTATTATCAGGTACATAAGTTTACAATGAAATTGAACACTCTGAGTTGGCCAAAATGGACTCTGCTCTCCATTCCTTCCACCAAACCCATCTGGCACTTGATAGATTATGGCACTATTTTTACTTAAGACCTTGGATAACTTTCTCCTTGGCCTTTGTGAGTTCTATCAATGAATCACTGTTTCCTGTGTTCCAAAGAGAGAGAGAAAACTAAAAACAAACGTCTTCGTAAGTAACATTTCTGGAACAGCAATGCAAGTTGTCAACAACATTAAATAAAGTGGTCAGTAAGGGCAGATACAAGCACTATTAAGTTTTACCTGATTTGCACAAATTAACAATTTGCGTGACATATCTACACACTATGGAACAGCTTTAATGCTGGAGAAAAATACTCAAGGAAAAGGCACTGGAAACTTCCACGAGTGCAATGTATTGGGTGTGCAGAAGTCAGTGCTCACAAATGTTTCCATTGCTCCCTGTATGTATATATTTAAATTATTGTTACCATGCTCACGCATGTTAAAGTACTTGGGTGAATGGTTATAAACCAAAAACAGAGCCACTATATTGTATATATGTACTCTGGGTGATCTAACAACAGAGCAAGAAAAAAAATGCATTGTTTATGATAATTCTGACTTTCAAGTATGTTTGAAAAGTAAACACAGCTACTGTACTTGACAATCAGAAAGAAAATACTAGTTCATGAGGTAAAATGCAGGTATGCTTCTAGGAGGAAAAAAAGTTTTGAAGGGCCTATTGGTATGCTTTCACATAGAAAAACCAACCTCCTATTATCTCTTTACCAAAACTAGAACAATCAATAGATTACTGAAAAATGTTTTGCAAAGCTAACTCTAACAAACTCTCATTAAGACCTTTGCAAACATCAGGTCAAGGGTTACTGTGTAAACCAAGTGTTAAGCAAAATTCTGGAACTCTGGGCTCAATCAGCCAGCACCACCAAAGTGAAAACACATTTATATACCCATGAAGCACATAGCTTTTGCACAAAAATGGTTGTGGAAAAGCTGAGATGTCCTAGAGACTTCTGCTGAAATCCTGCTCACCAGTGGCTTCCCTGTATGCTCCATAAAATGTAGCAACAGGTCCCGTTCTCCTCTCTCTCCCATTGACTGTCCCAAAGTAAGTTGCTACAAAACGGTTGGATCCAATCTGAGCCAGGCCCAGCCTCACAATCTGTTTTCAGTGTTAGGACTGAACCATGTTTATTTTTTGATTATTTTAAATAATGTTGTGTGCTATGTGACTGATTGTTCGAACTAGTTAACTATTTTGAGTGTTCTCTATAGAAAAACAGAGTATCTATGCCTTTTAAAATAAAATAAATCATGCAGTGGTAGGAACAGATGGCAAATACATATATTTTTAATCCCTGAATCATACCTAACAAAAATAATTAACACATATACTTTAGCACACTCGGTTCTCTGCAAGTTAGCCATCTTTTGGGGTGCCACACCACACCAAAAAAATAATAATCAAAAATAGCAGTACGAGACGGAAATAATCTTCAGCCAAGGGCACAAGAACAAACACGCCTTGTATAATAACAGCATTGCCATCTGTAATGTCCTTGTTGAACAAACTGAGCTTTAGTCTCAAGTGTGCACAGTGCATGCAACTCAATTAATCTACCCTGAGAAATGGAAAATCAAAGTTCTGAGTGTTTAAAAACAGAATATTGCTATTAACACAGGAAGGAATCCTCAGAACGTGCATATCCTCTTCAACACAAAGGCAGGTGGTGGCTTTTCCTTTAAATCCATGAATCCACCTTTCTAGTAAAGATAAAACTTGCACGCAAAGGTTATTCCTGTCCTTACTGTGCATTAAGTACAGAAGCGGAGGATGGAGTTAAGACTTGATCATTCAATTACTCCACCTTTCCTGACGCACATGCTGGGACTGGAGGATCGAGCAATGCATGCTGTTCCTGGCATGTTCCTCAACTCTCGTGCTTCAGAAAGTGAGGGCAGCAGAATTCAGAACTGACTGACAGAGCTCTACTCCCACAGTGCCAAATCTGTTTGGAACTGCTAAGAAGCATGGTGCCAAAATTTCTGAATTTAGATGAGTCTTACACTCCAATCTCAAAACACCTTCCTTTTGAAGTCCACGTTGGCCCCACACAGAACAAACCTTCAGCGAGAGAATCAGGGCATCTTCAGACTGTCGGCATGTTTAAAGAAGGCATTCATATCAGGCAGGAGATTTAGGTTTGCACAATAAATGTGGATCAAAGCCCTCTGTCACCCTAGCAACAAATTGATTTTAAAGAAGAAACAGCCTGTTTGCAATTTGGAAAGTGATAGGGGAAAGGCATTGACAAGTGTGGAAGGAATAACTAACAGGAAGATGTACGACCACCCAACAAGGAAACTGAGATGACTACAGGATGAATGCTCATATAACCTCCCTGCAAACAAATCAGAACCAATGCTCAGTAATGACCAGATGCAACTAACTTCTGTGTAAGGTTTAACTAAGCAAATCAGAATAAATGTTCAATAAATAGGTCATATGAAGTAGCCTTCTATCCTTTTATTTACATTTATCTGTCCTGTGCTAGGAATAAGGACCACAGAACTCAATGGAGCTTACTCAGGAGTCGTAATCAAGTGTCTACACACACTAACCTAGTTCCTGGGTTCCACCTCCACTTACACACTGAAGAAATGGGCTTGCTTGCTGGCTTCCCCTTCCCCTTCTGAGTTTCCATTTGTTGCAGCTCCTAGGTAGATTGTTATCCTGCATTTGCAGCTCACATTTGTGTTCAGAGTATGATGTTAGATTAATATAGCAATACACTGGAACATTTAACTGATCACATCTTAGTTCCTCCGCCACTTTCAGACTTCTTCATCATTTCTTGCTATAAAAGACATTGATGGTGTTTCTATGGCGCGGATGATGCTATAGCTATCACTGTCTGCTGCTGAGCAGTTATAAATACCTGTCTGCCTGCAAGAAACATGCAGCTTTCCTGACAGTATCCAACGTTGTTTAAATAGGTCAGGCTGAGGGCCTAAATTGTAAAGTGCTCCAGTAAGATTAAGTGGTCCGCTGCAAAGGATAAACACCAAAAGTAATCCATAAGCGGTAAGAAAGCTTATGAAAAGCATGTGTTTTAACATTTATCTGAGGGTTTATCAACAATACACGGGCACAGATATGTTATATGCAGCAATCTTTGGAATAGTAATGCCTTCTGTTGCAAAGTACCTATTTGAAGCTGCAGGATCAGCTGTTCTTGTCCTTTTGCAGTAGCTTTTTGTAGTTTGTGAAAAGCCGTGCAGACGTAGGTTATAGTGAACACGGAGATGACCAGCAAGCTTTCCCTCACCTGCTACCCTCCATATGTTCTGGACTACAGCTCCCTTCAGTGCCCGCCAGCACATAGAATCATAGAATTGTACAGGTCATCTAGTCCCACCCCCTGCAAAGCGGGAATCTTTTGCCCAATGTGGGACTTGAACCCACAACCCTGAGATTAAGAGTCTCCTGCCCTACAGACTGATGGTGGCCGTAAATGAAGGCATAAATTCTAGGCCCTAGCAACGTTGGGGAGCCTTTCTCAGCCTAAGTCAGTGATGGCCAAATTTGGCTCTCCAGCTGTTTTGGGACTACAATTCCCATCATCCGTGACAACTGGTCCTTTTAGCTAAGGTTGGTGGGAGTTGTAGTCCCAAAACAGCTGGAGGGCCAAGTTTGGCCACCACTGGCCTAAGGGCTATATCCCCTTCTGTGTAACTTTGGGGGTGAGGGGGCACATTTCTGTGGTGGGCAGGGCCAGAGGCAATTGAGTAGCAAATGCTGATTTTGTCTGAACACAGTTGGTTTATTTCTACAAACACTCACTCATCCCTCTCTATTCTGCATCTAGGCAAGCAAGAAACATTATCAGTTTCAAAGAAGAAGAAGAAGAAGAGGAGGAGTTTGGATTTGATATCCCGCCTTTCACTCCCTTTAAGGAGTCTCAAAGCGGCTCTCATTCTCCTTTCCCTTCCTCCCCCACAACAAACACTCTGTGGGGTGAGTGGGGCTGAGAGACTTCAAAGAAGTGTGACTGGCCCAAGGTCACCCAGCAGCTGCATGTGGAGGAGCGGAGACACGAACCCGGTTCCCCAGATTACGAGACTACCGCTCTTAACCACTACACCATACTGGCTCTCAAAGGACACATTCCAGCCGGACAAGGGCACTTCAGGAGAGGACAAAGTAGAGATGGTGAGAGGTGTGACTTAGGGAGAGAGAGTGCAGCTGAAGAGGTGTATGGCCTGTGAAAGAGATTTGAAAGGATCATACAGAGAGTACTGTACAGTGGTACCTCGGGTTACATACGCTTCAGCTTACATACACTTCAGGTTACAGACTCCGCTAACCCAGAAATATTACCTCAGGTTAAGAACTTTGCTTCAGGATGAGAACAGAAATCATGCAGTGGTGGCACAGCGGCAGCAAGAGGCCCCATTAGCTAAAGTGGTGCTTCATTTTTATTTATTTTTTAAATGATATTTATTAAGTTTTACAAAAGGTAAAAAGACAACAAACAACAAACATCAAAAATACAAACAACATCAAAAATCATAAAGAGAAAAAAAAAAACATAAAAAAGATTCAACCTAGTAATAAAAAATTAAAAAGAAAACTCTGGTTCATTTTAATAGTCTTCAAAACCTTATTTTCCTTACTTCCTCCCACCTTCCCTTCTTGTATTCCACTTTAAAAGTTTTTTCAGCAAGCTCATTCATATTCATTTTCATCCTTTATCTTTCCCTTTGTACTCTTACTTATCTTAATCGCTAGAACCCCATCATTTCATTTACACTGCCCTTAGCACTCATAGATTTTACAATAATTTTGTAGATAAACTTTAAACTTCTTCCAATCTTCTTCCACCAACTCTTCTCCGTGATCTCGGATTCTGCCGGTCATTTCTGCCAGTTCCATATAGTCTATTACTTGTATCTGCCACTCTTCCAAGGTGGGTAGATCTTGTGTCTTCCAGTGTTTTGCGATGAGTATTCTTGCTGCTGCTGTAGCATACATAAAAAAAGTTCTATCCTTCTTTGACACCAATTGGCCAACCATACCCAGAAGAAAGGCCTCTGGTTTCTTCAGAAAAGTATATTTAAATACTTTTTTCATTTCATTATATATCATTTCCCAGAAAGCCTTAATCCTCGGGCAGCCCACCAAAGGTGAAAGAAAGTTCCTTCCGTTTCTTTACATTTCCAACATTTGTTAGCAGGCAGATGATAGATTTTTGCTAGCTTGACTGGGGTCATGTACCACCTGTAAATCATTTTCATAATATTCTCTCTTATGGCACTAAAGTGGTGCTTCAGGTTAAGAACAGTTTCAGGTTAAAAACAGACCTCCAGAACGAATTAAGTTCTTAAATCGAGGTACCACTGTATAGCCACATTCCCTCCCCCTGCCCATGCCTAAGATCCCCACATTCCTGCCCTGGACTCCAGGGCAAGCACTTTACCAAAGGTGGTACCTGGGCTTCCTAACACTCTCCACCTGCCCCTTTGCTGGAATGGCTGCTGGAGAAGGCATTCCACCAGTGCCCCAGCACCAAGCTTCCCATTGTGTTTTCTCGGCATAATTTAAAAACTGCTGGTTTTGAGTTATAACAAGAGATGCTTAAGGAATTGGGTATCTGTGAATTCCAACGTGAAATGGATTGATGCACACCTCTTGGGCCAATGTGTAAACTGGAACATAAGACGATAGCTCAGTTGGTTGGAGCGTGGTGCTGATGATATTGCCAAAGTTGCAGGTTCAATCCCCATATGGGACAGCTGCATATTCCTGCATTGCAGGGGGTTGGACTGGATGATCCTCAGGGTCCCTTCCAAATCTACAGTTCAATGATTCTAAGAGTGTGCTGGATCAGGCCAATGGTCCACCAGCATCCTGGCCTCACAGTGGGCTGCCCAAACTCTTCTGGGAAACCCTCCAGCAGGACCTCTCCTGCAGTTTCCAGCAACTAGCACAAAGCATTACTTTGAAGGCAGAACATAGTCACCATGACTAGGAGCCATTGATAGCCTTTTCCTGCATGAATGAAGCCTCTGTTGTCATGGTCTGAGCAGCAGTCAGGACATAAATGCCACATGGAGTTTGACCCTCAGGGATATGGTGCTCCTGGAGGTTCCAATTAACTATCATGGTTAGCGGTTGCTGACAAACCTATCCTGAACACGAATTTGTCTAACCCATTTTTTTTAAAGAAGATTGCTGCTTGTCACCACAGCACCTTGTAACAAATCCCACATATTAAGTATTCACTGTGTGCTTCCTTTTACCTGTTTTGTACTTATTGCCAATCAATTTTACTGGGTACAGGCAGCCTCAAAGGCTTCTCTACATTATTTATGACTTGGGGGGGGGAATCCTTTGAAGGCTGCTAGCATCCAATAGCATCCAAGTATGATTCTCAGAAGAATCCCAACAGCATGGGAAGGAACCTCACCCGAATTTAGGAAGCAGAATTGCAAAAAAGGGGGGAGTTTCCAGGAGCAGGACTTATTACAAAAATCAGGAATCCAAGGGAGTCTGAATTCACAATGCAAGCAAGCTGGAAAGCAATTAGGTATCGGGGACAAGAAGGTATCGAAAGACCATGAGCAGAGAAAGGCTGACAATGGCCACACACACCTAAAGGTAAAAGTAAAGGATCCCTGGACTGGTTAAGTCCAGTCAAATTCAGCTATGGGGTACAGCGCTCATCTCCGCTTTCAGACCGAGGGAGCCAGCATTTGTCTGCAGCTTTCCTGGGTCAGGTGGTCAGCATGAAAAAAACACTTCTGGCACACAGAACACCATGACGAGTGCCAGAGTGCATGAAAACGACTTCCCGCCGCAGTGGTACCTATTGATCTAATTGCACTAGTATACTTTTGAGCTGCTAGGTTGGCAGAAGCTGGGACAGAAGAGCAGCAGGATTTGAACTGCCGACCTTATGATTGGCAAGCCCAAGAGGCTTGGTGGTTTAGACCACAGCGCCACCCACATCCCTAGATCACAGTTGACTTAAAGCACTATGGTAGCACTTTAAAGAGTTACGGGTTCCCCCAAAGAATTCTGGGAGCTGTAGTTTGTGAAGAGTTGTTAGGAGTCCCCGCTATTCCTCTCCCAGAGCTACAATTTCCAGGGGGATTTAACAATCCATCCCTCTTCACAGGGTACTCTGGAAATTTTAGGGAGGGAGTAAAAGTAAAGGTACCCCTGCCCGTACGGGCCAGTAATGTCTGACTCTAAGGTTGTGCGCCCATCTCACTTAAGAGGCCGGGGGCCAGCGCTGTCCGGAGACACTTCCGGGTCATGTGGCCAGCGTGACGAAGCTGCTCTGGCGAGCCAGCACCAGCGCAGCACACAGAAACGCCGTTTACCTTCCCAGGCACTGAGGTTTTACCCACAGCGCCACCCGCGTCCAGGGAGGGAGTAGGAGTCTCCTAATCAAGGCCGGCACAGGGCATTTCACCACTGCAAGCAAAACAGAAAATGCCATCCCCACCCACCTCTGCCTCCATGCCTACCTGCTCCTATGGTCACCTCTGCACCTGCCTGCCTCCTCTGCCATCTCCTGCTGCCGCTGCAGCCTCCAGCTACTGCTTACGGCTTGGCTGGCCGCATGCAAAGTGAGGAGATAGACTGAGGGGGCACAGAGCTGGAGTGCTGCAAAAAGAAGAAGTCTAGAAGTAGTTCTGGAATTTGAAAAGTGAAGGTGAAGATGAAAAGGCAAGGAAGGTCAAAGCAAGGGAACGTGCACTTTAATGCTCAGAAGGGAGCCAGAAGAAAGAAAAGCCAGGTCCTCATATGAAAAGCAAGCAGCGGAGATAAGATACTTCTTTGTGTAGCCCTGACCTGATTTAAGTTTTAAATTTAGAGTCGTGGGATTCAGGGCTTGCAATATTCATTTCCCAGGTCTTACCTGCACCGTCGAAAATAAAACCACTTCTTGCCTGTGAAATCTCACCATGGGATGAGACTGAGTAAAAGCGCTGTCAGATCATGGAATATAAGCAGCAGGAATCCAAGCCTCTGCAGGTGCTGGCCTCCTGGGCCAAGTGGGAACAGCAGAGTTGAGGGCTGTCACCTGACAAAGAGGGCAAGATAGGTCTTTCTGCACACTCTCCCACACCTTAACCTTTCTCAAGTGGACAGACAGATTCTGTCCTGAGAACCATTCGCCCCTGCACTTGCCAGAACTGTTGGGCTAATGACCATCTATCTCCACCCAGAAAACACTCTTGCACCCGAGGTCCTCCGTGTTAGTGGAAATGATGATGCCAAGAGATGGCAAGGCTAGGGAGAGCTTCCTTCCTGTTTTAAATTCCTTGGCCATGTGCTCTCCCTAATATATGAGGCTTTGAAGGGGAAATGAGCTCAATTTAACATGCTTTCTTTATTGCAAAAAGAATGGCTTTATTGTTGTTGCTATTATTGATATTATTATTAAGTATTACTGAAGTGCAATGGCTGATGGTTGTTGCAGTCCAACACATTTGGAAGTACAAAACTGTACAGTTGTTTTACTGCCATTCAGACAATTTGCCCACCTGGGGAGTATTCTGTACCCTGACTGGCAGCTGCTCTCAGGTTGTGGTCTTTCTCAGAACCTCATAGCTGGTCCTTTCTTTTAAATGGAGATGGCACCAATTTGGCAGATAGCAATGGCAGGATCACAGAGAGCAAGGTTTATCTGATAAATGAAGCCTCACACCTCATTCCTAACACTGGATGGCTCAGTGAAGCAGTATAGTGGAGACTCGTAGAATAAGAATCATAGATTCTTAGAGCTGGAAAGTACAACGAGGGTCATCTAGTCCAACCCCCTGAAATGCAGGAATCTTTTGCCCAGTGTGGGGCTCAGACCCATGACCCTGAGATTAAGAGTCTCGTGCTCTACCAACTAAGCTATCCAGTTCATGTTACAAGGCTAATTGTAACATGAACTAGAGTAATGGTTAGTGTGTTGGGACTATTGCCCTGGGAGACCAGGGTTGGAATCACCACTGGGCCAGTCAGCATCTCTTAGCCTAACTTACCTTGCAGGGCTGCTGTGAGGATGAAATGGGGACGAGGAGAACCCTGTATGCCACCTTGAGCTCCTTGGAAGATAAAGGTGGTACATCTATGTATTAAATACTGTAACTCAAAAATAAAATTGCAGCGGGACTTTTCTGTATGTGAAGCATGAGTTATGTGTCCCTTCACTGCTTTAACAGCTCCATCTTGTACATTTGTTTGTCTGTTTGTTTGCATTTATGTCCCACATTTTCTTACAAGGAGCCCAAGGTGCTACACTTGGTTCTCCCAGTAATTTAATGACCACAGGAACTCCTTGAGGTAGCCCAAGGTTTCACCCAGTGAACTTCATGGCTGTGTGAGGAGCTGAGGATGATGGGAGTTGTAGTCCAACAACATCTGAGGACTCAAGGTCTCGAAAGGCTTCTCTAACCACTACGCCAAACTGGCTTTCTCTTTAAGTCCCACTCAGTTTACTGGAGTTTGGTTCAAATAAAGCGTTGAAAGGATTGCATCCCTACAGTTATATTTTAAGGCAGTTGCCGATGACAGTGATTATCATAATTCTGTTCCATTCTCTGGATCTCTGGGACAAGGTAGTCTGGAAAGCTAGATGGATATAAAACATACAGACCAAGAATCACATAACTGACTGACTCTCTCCAAGCCCTCTGCCTCATGAACGCCAAACAAGTGGACATTTCCTGCAGCAACTGTAAGGGAAAGAAGTTAATACCTCAAATCCTTAGCCCTATTGATAAACCATTAGTCACTTTTCCTTAGCATTAGTAACAAATTAGAACATGAAACTTTCCAAAGAAATCACTCTCAGGCTTGAGGCTTCCCAGCAAAAAAAGGCCATCCTCTGTATTGACTTTTGAACAGTTTACCTTTCACGTAATGTCGGCAGAAGTGCAGCGCTTGAAAAATAGGATATAAATGAGCCTTTTAAATTAGCTGAAGGAGCTAAGGATATCTTTATAGCATCAGTAGTTAGGAATTGATGCATTCCTCCTAAATCTCAACTTTGCTGTTGCTGCAAGTCTGCAAAATTAGCATAACAATCCCAAGGAAAAGAATGGGTCCCTGGCTGCAAGTTTTTCTGCATCTCCCTTTCTGCATTCATTACCAGAGCTGGTGTCTGGGGCTTTACCATAAATGTTCTGTTCACATGATAAAATGCAACACTTAACATTCTTCCTCCCCAACCCCCTCCAATGCTTTTCTTCCTCTGCAGTTTCAACGTGTCACACTAATGCACTCTGATGCCGACAATACTGTAAAGCCAATAAGGACTCTATAAATGACACGTCCCATTATGCCATTTTAATGTTAGTTTTCTGCTCCTATTACTTGAGAAACCTCCCTTTGAGATGGAGAGGGAATCATAATTTTATAGTCATTCAATTCACTTTTCTAATGCACTGTATTAGAAGGAACAATTTCCGCTGTGGATTATGAAACAATTGCCAGCAAATGCTGAAAAATACCATTTTGGCTCTATTTATTTAGCTGTTTTGTATTACGCAAATAGCACAAACATAATTTTATAGCTACAAATGAAAGCTGAGCAGCATGTGGACACCTCAGATGTGCTGGAACAGGGGGAGAATATGGGGCAGTTAGGTAGTTTTAGACTGCGGAATTTAATGGTCTTACAGGGGAGGGTTTTTGAGCTGGTGTTTGGGGGCTCTCCCACTCCTTCTGATGAACGTGGCCTCAGGCTTCTGCCATAGTGCAAAAATCAGTTTTCAAAATAGCAATCATACTATAAAAGTGGGGCAATGGGTGGTATTCAACTAAGTTTTACTCTAATCAGGGGATCCACTGAAATCAGTGACTATGACTATTAAAAAGTTAGCTCCATTCATCCCAGCGAGTTCTACTTTGAGTAAAAGTTAGCTGAAGACCAATCAATGAATCTTAAAAATCCAAACAAGCATAAAACCCAAAGGCAAAATAAATCCCAACCCAATAAAATAAAATACAAATCACAGAAGTTAAATACCAACCAGAAAATATAGGAGCTAAACCAGAGGTCGGCAACCTAAGGCCCATGGGCCGGAAGTGGCCCATGAGGGTCACTTAACTGGCCCATGAGCTGCTCCTGAACCGAGACACCCACTCGGTGAGTCCCTACGCGCTGCGCTAAACTGGTGTAGCATGGGGTGGGGACTCTTTTCCATTGCTTCGGAAATTGCTTCTGCTCATGCCCAGACTCCAGAAATCGTGTCTGCGCATGTCTGTGGCACCAGAAATCGCTTCTGCGCATGCCCAGACACGAAAAATCATGCCTGTGCAGGCATCTGGGCATGCACAGAAGCGATTTCCGACACTGCGGACATGCACAGCTACGATTTCTGGCATCACAATGCACTGGTCCGGCCCATGGAGTATCTCCATGGGAGTGATCCAGCCCAGCCCAGTAAGCCTTGCTGAGCTAAACCTACTAGCCATTCCACAAGGATAAAAGAACACACCCTTGGAAGGACAATATTTTAGAGTTGGAAGGGACCACGAGGGTCATCTAGTCCAACCCCCTGCAATGCAAGAATCTTTTGCCCAATGTGGGGCTTAAGCCCATGGCCCTGAGATTAAGTCTCATGCTGTATCGACTGAGCTCTCTGTTAATTCTTAGCCAGGGAGCAGGTGGGCAACAATGTAGACACCAGGCAAGATTTCTTAGGGAAGGCATTTTGTAGCTAGATGAACCACCACTGAAAAGGCTCTCTTTTTAATGGCCACCCATCAGATTGAAGGGGCACACAGAGAAGGACTTCCATAGATGACCTCTTTGGTATGGGTAAAGGTAAAGGTAAAGGTAAAGGTGCCCCTGACCGTTGGGTCCAGTTGCGGACGACTCTGAGGTTGCAGCGCTCATCTCGCTCTATAAGCCGAGGGGGCCGGCGTTTGTCCGCAGACAGCTTCCAGGTCATGTGGCCAGCATGACTAAGCCGCTTCTGGCGAACCAGAGCAGCGCACGGAAACGCCATTTACCTTCCCACCAGAGCGGTACCTATTTATCTACTTGCACTTTGACGTGCTTTCGAACTGCTAGGTGAAAGAGCGACAGGAGCTCACCCCGTCGTGGGGATTCGAACCACCGACATTCTAATTGGCAAGCCCAAGGCACAGTCGTTTAGACCACAGTGCCACCCGCATCCCTTTTGGTATGGGTAGGGAGATGCAATAGGAGGTGTTCTGTTAGGTACTGAGATCCCAAGCCATGCTGTGCTTTATTGATCAAATCCATCACATTGAAATGAGTCCAGAAATGAATAGGAAGTCTGTACCTCCATAATAAGGGACGCGGGTGGCGCTGTGGGTTAAACCACAGAGCCTAGGACTTGCTGATCAGAAGGTCGGTGGTTCGAATCCCCGCGACGGGGTGAGCTCTCGTTGTTCGGTCCCTGCTCCTGCCAACCTAGCAGTTCGAAAGCATGTCAAAGTGCAAGTAGATAAATAGGTACCACTCTGGCGGGAAGGTAAACAGTGTTTCTGTGCGCCACTCTGGTTCGCCAGAAGCGGCTTAGTCATGCTGGCCACATGACCTGTATGCCGGCTCCCTTGGCCAATAAAGCGAGATGAGCGCCGCAACCCCAGAGTCGGCCACGACTGGACCTAATGGTCAGGGGTCCCTTTACCTTTACCTCCATAGTGCCTCTTCTGAAAATAAAATATGCCTCTGGCCTGCACACATTATGTGCTTCACCGTGGGAATCCTGAGTGCTGTTGCACTCAGTTGCTGCTTGTAGCATTCCCATAGGTCAGCCACTGTGGGAACAAGATGGGGGACTAGAGTAACCTTTGGCTTCATTCAGCAGAGCTCTTCTTATGACCACCAAGCCAAAACTGGCCCACAGCTGCCGTACAAGCTGCCTGATAACCTCTGCTTTTTTGCATTTCCAGGAAAACAACAAAATCATGATAGGAGGTTTATTGATTCCCCTGGTGGACTGTATTTGGCTTGGTGGGGGACAAGTGTTGCAACCTGATATAAATTAAGCTCAAGTCTTACAACGTGGTAGCTCTTTGGAACTGAAAGCATTCCAATATTTATACACAGCTAGAAAGTTTATCCAAATATTAGTACTCAGCTCCTTTCCTAATGGGATTGGCATTCTTCTCTGTTTGAGTAGCATCCAACAATAGAGTAGATGTGGATATTTTTCTGTAGAGATGACATTTTTTTTTAATTGTTGTTCCATTCCATTTTTGAAGCACATTAATGGACTAGTCCTGGAGACGCTGGGATTTTTTCCCCTTCCTTGCTTCTGCGGACACCAGCACTTCCAAACACGTTTCAGTAAGCACTGAGCCCGGATCCATTAAAACATCTGTCCCAATGTGATTTTGCCTTCGTGAGGATTTCACCTTGCAAACAGAATTCTTTGCAGACATTCTTTGAAACAAGTCAGGCAGATTTAACTTTCCTCTACCCTCAGTGGCTTGGGGATCAGGGTGTACTATAAATAAATGACTTTTACAACTTGTAATGTTAACAAATACGTCATTATTTGACTAGAGCAGGCAAGTGCCAAAGAAGCAAATGTGTTGAACAATGCGCTTAGATTCTGTTTAAAAAAACAAAAACAAAATGAAAACACTGAACATTTAAGTACTTCTACAGTGCTTTGCATGTTCAGAGCACTTTACAAACACTAGCTAATCCTTATCACTCATGTGGGCAGGTGAGTGTTACTATGGATCAGACAAGATAAAAATAGCCTCTCTGCTTAAAAGAAAAGTCAGGATAAAAATGTCAAAGATGGATTATTGGATCTCGCGAGTGGCATCTGCAGGATTATAGCCAGACAGGTAAGTGTAGGAAGCATCATATCTAGGGTGAGATTGGGTCTGAGGCAGAGCAAGGCTCCTGTTCACACAGACTGCTTACACTGTGGTTGAGATGGTGCTGCAACATTTTATTAGATGCGTCGGGAGACGCTTCACACCAGGTCTCAAAGAGTGAGCCGGCAGTAAATCACACCGTTCCAAACTGGAATTAACTATTAGCAAAAACACAATCTTCACAGACTTGTCTGAGTGTCAGGCCTAATAAGTGTCAGCAGCAGGTCTTGCCCCATGAATCAGTTGCTGACACTGAAAGTCCCCGCCTCTCCACAGCTGTCTAAGTTCTTTTCTCTCCAGGGCTTTCTCCAAACAATCAGAGACTGTGTCTGAATGCCACCTTCTGCTGCTGCTCCACCTGTTTCATCCCTCTTTGGGTTCTGGGAGACAAGAAGGGACAGGAGCTTGTCACAGCAGGAGGGGGAGACCGCCTTGACTCTTCACCAGCCTGCTTCATCTCTGCCTCTTGGCCTCTGTGATGGCCTGGGATTCCGATTCAGAGGATGAACCAGAGGAATCCCAGCCTGCACAGGAGTCCCCGCCTCCAGGGCCGGCTGAACTGGGGCAAGGCCTAGATGCTGAAGAGCCTGCACCTGTGGCAGAGCACCAGGAGCTGGCCCCAGGTGAAATCCTTCAGGCCCCAGAGGGGCTTGAGGACTCAGTGGCTACAGGTGAGCCTCCTCCAGGGCCCAGTAACCCTTCGGCCTCTCCTGAACTGCAGAGGCTTAGGGCAGAGAGGCGAAGGGAACTGGTTGCTCCCAGGAGGAGTGCTCGCCTTAAGGCCAGAGGAGGCGGGGCTCCTGGGGGCCGGGACCGCCCCTGGCCTTAGAAGAGGATAAAAGCCCAGTCAGCCCGGTCCCAGGTTGCGGGAGCAACGTCGTTGTTGGCTTTGGACCTTCCTGTGTTCCTGATCCCTGCTTGGCCTCCTGTTCCTGACCATCCGGTGCTCCTGTTCCCTGCTCGGCCTCCTGTTCCAGCGTTCCTGTTCCCCGCCCGGCTCTCCGCCTCGGACCTCGCCCCTCTTCGTGTGGACTCAGACTACGCTCATGGTACCTTTCCCCCGGGTCCAGCACAGCCTCCCTCCCACTGGCCTGCTTCAGCTTCAGCTTCTGCCTCTGATTCTGAACTTCTTTCTGCCACTGATTCTCTCAGCTCACTACACCCTGTTACCAGTGGAACTTGCCAGAATTCAGTTCTGGCACCTCCCGTTATAAGAGAACAAGGGAGGTGTTCATAGTGAGTTTTGGCATCCCTTTTTCTAGAAAAACAGCACTGTATGTTACCCATTCATCTTCAAACACCTCCTTTCTGTTCTCAGTCTTCTTCATCTGACCACTCATCAACGTCCCACCACCGCTTGCTGGGCTGAGAGCCAGTGTGGTGTAGTGGTTAAGAGCGGTAGACTCGTAATCTGGTGAACCGGGTTCGCATCTCCGCTCCTCCACATGCAGCTGCTGGGTGACCTTGGGCTAGTCACACTTCTCTGAATCTCTCAGCTTCACTCACCTCACAGAGTGTTTGTTGTGGGGGAGGAAGGGAAAGGAGAATGTTAGCTGCTTTGAGACTCCTTCGGGTAGTGATAAAGCGGGATATCAAATCCAAACTCTTCTTCTCTTCTTCCTTTGGTGATTCCTCAGCTGGTTCTTTCCAGCATTCCTCTGCATCCAACCAGTCCATGATACCAGGTCAGAACACTGGCCTTGTTTATCAAGGGGTAGCTAACATACTGACTTCCAGGTGTTGGTGCATTACCAATGCCATGGGTAAAAGGTAAAAGGTAAGGACCCCTGGATGGTTAAGTCCAGTCAAAGGTGACTATGGGGTTGCGGCGCTCATCTAGCTTTCAGGCCGAGGGAGCCAGCGTTTGTCCACAGACAGCTTTCCAGGTCATGTGGCCAGCAGGACTAAACCGCTTCTGGCACAACGGAACACTGTGATGGAAACCAGAGCGCATGGAAATGCTGTTTACCTTCCCACCACCTATTTATTTACCTGCACTGGCGTGCTTTCAAACTGCTAGGTTGGCAGAAGCTGGGACAGAGCAATGGGAGCTCACTCCGTCGCAGGGATTTGAACCGCCAACCTTGTACCCTGGAGGGGGAATAAATGATAATGTGTACACAGCCTTAGCCTCACGGGGTATAAGGCAGCTTCCTATGTTCTTGCACATTGCGCCCAACTCCTTAGGAAATGTCGAATAAAAATGTAATAAATAAAAGAAAGATAAAATCATACAACCCTGCCTGCCGTCTTTTAAGTGTGTAAGACTGTAAGTCATTGCAGGGGGTTGAATGAGATGACCCATGGGTTCCTTTCAACTCTACAGTCCTATGATTCTATAAGTAATTAAAAAAAAGTAGTAGAGAAAAGAAATAGGTAAAACCAAGAAATTGAAGGAGGAAGTTTTGTGAGGCATTTGAAACGACAGTCTAGAGCACTAACGCTCATTGAGACAGGACTTCATGGGAGAATGCAGGACAAACAGAGAGAAGTTGGGGTTTTAAAAAACTCTCATATAAGATTAAAGTAACTTTACTGAGAGAGGAAAAAGAAAACCCTGTTCCTTTAGGCATTGGCTTTGTAATATGAAAAAGTTTCTGCCAGCAGCTCCTCCCTCCCCCCCCCCCCAAGCTGGAATTCATAAACCTCTGAGAATAATATGGCATTAAAACTAAACATCAATAAGTCCACAGTACAAATGACAACCGGCATCACCTAATTAAACTGGTTTCAGCCTGAAAGAGGCAGGAGGTAGACGTCCAATTTCTTATTTAAGGTCGACTTTTGCAATATTGTTGCACAATAATAGTCTTTATTCCCGATAAATGTCAAGGCCCAGCCAAGGCACTGTGGGAAAAGTTAACATAAGAATTACAGGCTTTCTGGGGGAAGGAGAATCAGCTGAATGGCCAGCTGAACATTGTTACTTTCTTTTTAATTAAGAGCCTGTCGTGTCATAGCTCAGTGCACTGCATTATGGGAGACATGGCCAGAAACCAAATTTTCTCTCCTGGTCTCCCAAAGAAGAGCCAGCACAGAAATTCTCTTTCTGGAAAAGTACCCAAAATGGTAGTAAACCGGACAAGTATCCAGTCTGTAAATGCAGCAGATTTGAATTGTTTTATATACACGGAATTGTTTCGATTGCTTTTTACATATCAAACCGTTTCGTTTTTATTTATGAAAGTGCTTTATGTGTTTTTAGTCTGGGTCTCATTAATCCATTCAGTCAATTTTATTGTATACAGCCAAATGCCTTTACAATGGACGACAGAGAATAAAAGGAAAACTTTCATCTAAAAGAGATTTACAACATTAAAATTTAAGATTGGAGCGCATTCACACAGCTGGAACGGAGCTTCTTGACTGCCAGTGCAAATTTGGCTACCTGGTGTGTAATGTTTGGATGTTTATCTGCTAGGAGTTCAACTGTCACTTCCTGTGCAGATTGACCTGGAAGCCAATTAAGAATTGGTGATTTAAATTTTCATCTGGGTGTTGTATACAGGAGGTAAACCAGCAGATAGTGTGTGATGTCCTATACCTGATTGCATCCTATATACATTTGCAAGCCGTATGGGGAATTCCCCAATATCTCCCCTCCAAATATGCTGAGGGCATCTGTTGGAATCTTAATTCTACAAAGGCCCTGCATAGTTGTGGGAAGGCCAGAGTCTGAAGGTAACAGGGCCTTGAGTGACTGGTCTTAATTTGGGGGTACCAAGTAGAGTAAGGGGAGGCTCTGTCTTGGTTGGTATCCTGATCAAAAATCCAATTTCTAAGGTCATGTGGGCGAAGGGCTAAGTAGTTCTCCATTTGAAAGAGAACTGGTCTTAAAAAGCAGAGACCCCACCTTGCCAACAAATGTCCGTATAGTTAAAGCTATGGTTTTCCCAGTAGTGATGTATGGAAGTGAGAGCTGGACCATAAAAAAGGCTGATCGCCGAAGAATTGAATAATGGTGCTGGAGGAGACTCTTGAGAGTCCCATGGACTGCAAGAAGATCAAACCTCTCCATTCTGAAGAAAATCAGCCCTGAGTGCTCACTGGAAGGACAGATCGTGAAGCTGAGGCTCCAATACTTTGGCCACCGCATGAGAAGAGAAGACTCCCTGCAAAAGTCCCAGATCTAGAGGCAGTGGAAGACAGGAATGCCTGGCGTGCTCTGGTCCATGGGGTCACGAAGAGTCAGACACAACTAAACAACAACAACAAGCCCTAAACTTAACTTGGCACTTTTGTGCCCATCCCCCTGTCCTTACTTGCTCTAACCAGCAGAGCTTAGTAAGAGTATGATCCCTGAAGGCATTTAGCCTGCGCCAGTATCTTAGATAGGCTATATCAGGGACGTCCAACCGGTCAACCGCGATTGACAGGTCGCTCCCCGAGTGATAGTGGTAGATCGCATGCTCATTTTCCTCCGCAGGGGGAAAAAGAATATATGCACACATGCCGTCCTGAACTGGCAAGAGTTGGTCAGCACTCAGCCACCGGCGTCCTGTTACACGGGCGTTTTGGGCGACCCTGCTGGCAGGCTGCAGCAAGTTAACTCCAGCAAGAGGCTTCATGGATCCCCAGCTGTGCTAGTCTACCCATGTGATTGGGCAGCATCCCTGGCGCTTGTTCTCTGCTTTCCTGCGACAGTGCGAGCGAAGAGGAGCATGGAGCGGGAGTGTTCTCAGGGCTGAATGCCTGACTAAGCACCATGTCAGAGGCGAGAAGAAGAAGAGTTTGGATTTGATATCCTGCTTTATCACTACCCGAAGGAGTCTCAAAGCGGCTAACAATCTCCTTTCCCTTCCTCCCCCACAACAAACACTCTGTGAGGTGAGTGAGGCTGAGAGACTTCAGAGAAGTGTGACTAGCCCAAGGTCACCCAGCAGCTGCATGAGAAGGAGCGGGGAAGTGAACCCGGTTCACCAGATTACAAGTCTATCGCTCTTAACCACTACACCACACTGGTGTTCTTAATTATTATTTTTTAGCTATTAATGGTAGAATAAGTCCTGCCCCCCCCCCTTTAAAAAAGCTCTACAAATTTGGCCCAGTGCCCTAAAAAAAAGCTCAACAACTTTGGATCCCACCCCCCAGTTTTTTTCCAGGAGTAGATTGCAGTCTCTTGGGAGTTGGGCGTCCCTGGGCTAAATCGATTCTGGCTGCTAGTGATGGAAGGCCCATCCCATATTTTTGCCTTTGTTTTGTTGGAGGGCCTGAGATTCAAACATCAGCAGTGGGAGCCCATTGGAATCAGAGTAAGTGGTATAACAACAACAACAACAACAACAACAACAACAACAACAACAACAACATATTTATACCCCACCCATCTGGCTGGGCTTCCCCAGCCACTCTGGGCGGCTTCCAACAAAATATTAAAATACTGTCATGCATCAAACATTAAAAGCTTCCCTACCCAGGGCTACCTTCAGATGTCTTCTAAAAGTCTGGTAGTTGTTTTTCTCTTTGACATCTGGTGGGAGGGCGTTCCACAGGGCGGGTGCCACTACCGAGAAGGCCCTCTGCCTGATTCCCTGCAATTTGGCTTCTTGCAGTGATAGAACCACCAGAAGGCCCTCGGCACTGGACCTCAGTGTCCGGGCAGAACGATGGGGGTGGAGACGCTCCTTCAGGTATACTGGTAATGTGTGGACACGGCCATAGGGAGTTGCTTCTTCAAAATCAGACCAGGTGCAAATAAAGCTGGGGCAAGACTCCTGCCTAAAACCCCGGAGAGATATTTCCAGTCAGTGTAGGTAGTATTGAGCCAGACTCCTGTGCTCCAAGTGATTTGCCACACCATTAGTTTGTCAAAAGAATGAATGGAAATACTTGGAAATATTGCTGCTTCTCCCCCCCCCCCCCGACGATCCAGAGAAACATGGCAGAATTGCAAACAGGATTAAGACCTTTGTTTGTTTTCGCAGACCCTTTTTGTGTTGAATTAATGAGGATACGGTATAAAGTTAACTTTCTGGGAATAGAAGCAAGTGCCGTACATCGCCGCTCATCTGAAGGGGCTCGGCGGGCATCCAAGGCAGGCAGATAAACAGAAAATTAGACAAACACAAATGGTGTTTGCACAGGATTACACCAACATGCCAGGTAAACAATGAATTTGAACATCAAGGAGTTGTGGATGACAGATGGAGTGAGATACCGCTGCAAAGGCTGGAGCATAGGACTATCTTGTTTTCTTTTTAATTTTTTAAAAAATCACTTTTATATCTCACCTTTCTCCCTCAACCCCTCTTCATTTGATCGCCACAACAACCCCATGAGGTTGGTTGGGCTGAGAGAGAGAGAGAGACTGGCTCAAGGTCACCCAGTGTGTTTCAGCGTTGAGTGACGGATGTGAACCCTGGTCTCCCAGGATTGAAACTGAATTCTTATGCATGTAGGGTTGCCATGTGTCCTCCTTTTCCAGGACACACCCTCTTTTTCTGGGGTAGAATTTTTGTCCGGGTGGATTTTTTAGATTTCCCAAAATGTCTCTGGCTATACTTTCTGGATGAGACGTAGACATAACTGGTCGTTGAAGACTTGCTTTCCTCTTCTCTTCTCCTACCCCTCTTAGCAATATATCACAGCTTCTATAGCCTACATGTAAAGGTAAAGGGACCCCTGACCATTAGGTTCAGTCGTGGCCGACTCTGGGGTTGCGGTGCTCATCTCGCTTTATTGGCTGAGGGAGCCGGCGTACAGCTTCCGGGTCATGTGGCAGCATGACTAAGCCGCTTCTGGCAAATCAGAGCAACGCACGGAAACGTCATTTACCTTCCCGCCGCAGCGGTACCTATTCATCTATTTAAACTTTGACATGCTTTCGAATTGCTAGGTTGGCAGGAGCGGGGACCGAGCAACGGGAACTCACCCCATCGCGGGGATTCGAACCGCCGTCCTTCTGATCGGCAAGTCCTAGGCTCTGTGGTTTAACCCACAGCGCTACCCCCGTACCTCTACATGTAGTAGGGGTATTTAAAATGAGAGTTGTCATAGCATCCTCTCTTTTGCTCTTCAAAATATGGCAACCCTCATCTGGGATCCCAGACCCAGAGGAGAGCAGGGGCACCTGGTGAGCAGAGGAATTTCTGTGCATATTCCCATATTCTACATAGCACCGATCCCTAAGAAGGATATGGTCCTGCAATACATCGGCTTATTTCATGTTAGTGATTTATACACTGCTTGACACTGGAGTCTCTCAGCAGTGTGCAATAGGACTGCAAAAGATGCAATAAAAAATAAAACCAGAAAACTTACCTCTGCTGAAATAGAAAGGGCTTTACCAGGAGCTGAACATTCAAGAGGCAGGGGAGCTCTGCCTGATCTCAGCTGGGAGGGAGCCCCACAGAACTGGATTCACAATACAGTGGTACCATGATTCTCAAATGCTGCAAAACCGGAAGTTAGTGTTCCAGTTTGCGAACATTTTTCAGAGCTCCTGCAGCCAATCGGAAGCCACAACTTGGTTTTCAAATGGTTCTGGGAGTCAAACGGACTTCTGGAACGGATTAAGTTCGACAACCAGGGTACCACTGTACTGAACCCACAGCTCTTGGTAGATACAGTGGTACCTCGGGTTACAGACACTTCAGGTTACTGACGCTTCAGGTTACAGACTCTGCTAACCAAGAAATAATACCTTGGGTTAAGAACTTTGCTTCGGGATGAGAACAGAAATTGCGCGGCGGTGGCAGCGGGAGGCCACATTAGCTAAAATGGTACCTCAGGTTAAGAACAGTTTCAGGTTAAGAACGGACCTCCAGAACAAATTATGTTCTTAACCCAAGGTACCACTGTACAAGATATGCACCTGAGCCATGCAAGGGACAACTAACAGTGACCTCCCTGAAATCTTTTGCTGCATCCCCCAAACCTCCATCACCTGGGAAGCAAAAGAAATTGCAGTGACAGACAGGATGTCATGAGGAAGCAAAGGACCGCAAATATAACACAGGCAGCAAGTGAGACGTTAACAAGGCATGCTGCTGATCTTTCCTGAAAACACCTTCCTATCTTGGGGTATCCAATTTGGGGTATCACTGGCTGGGCATCCCCTGAGCATCATTATTACAGCGGAACTACTGTTTTGCTTTCTGGACAGTAAGATGATTCTTTCTCTCATTTTTTTTTTAAAAAAATCATTATTTCTCTGTGATCTATAGCAAAGCCATATACCGAGGAGTCTATCCTCAGAACTAATCAGGGCCCCAAACATCTTGCCACTGCCTGTTTCCACTCAGCCCATACAGGAACGTACATTACTCAGTTTCACTATGATTGATTGCTGGCAGATGAATGTCTCCGCTGACTCTCCGGAAAAGTAGAGAGATGCACGTCTCCTGGAAAGAATGAGAAATCAAACCAAATGATGTCCCTTTGGTTCAATTTTCATTTATCGCCCGGCCCCCTCCCCCCAAAATGCCATGAATAATGAATGTGTTTGTTGTTTTGTTCCAAAACCAACAAAAGCGAATTTCAATAGGGACAAATGTAAGCTTCTACACTTAGGGAGGAATATTAATCAGGTGCGTAAATATCGGACGGGGGACACCTGGCTTGACATCAGCACGTGTGAAAAGGATGCAGAACACCAGCTTAATATGCGTGAACGGTGTGCGATGCTGCTGCAGCAGCAAAAACTAAAAAAAAATATAATTTGAATGTGGTTCTAGGCTACATCAAGAGAAGTAAGTATATTGTCTGGATCAAGGGAAGTAATAAAGGTAAAGGGATCCCTGACCATTAGGTCCAGTCGTGGCCGACTCTGGGGTTGTGGCGCTCATCTCGCTTTATTGGCCGAGGGAGCCGGCGTACAGCTTCCGGGTCATGTGGCCAGCATGACTTGCCGCTTCTGGTGAACCAGAGCAGCGCATGGACACACCAGGGAAGTAATAGTGCTCCTCTATTCTGCCTTACCACACGTGGGATATTGTGTCCAGTTCCGGGAGCCACAGTTTAAGAAGGATATTGACAAGCTGGAATGTGTGCCGAGAAAGCTGACAACAACAACAACAACAACAACAACAACAACAACAACAATGGCAGTAGAAGTAGTTGGCTCCCATAAGAAGTAGTGACAGTGGTCAACTTTGGATGGCTTTAAAAGGGGATTAGACAAATTCGTGGAGGTTCAGGCTTTCAGTGGCTGCTAGCATGATGAGTATGCTCTACGTCAGACTGCGTCAGCAGGGAATCACAGGTGGGTGGAAAGATTACTGTTATACTCACATTTTACATTTGGCTTCCCATGAGCATCTATTTGGCCACTGTTAAGAAACCGATGGAGGGATGCGGGTAGCGCTGTGGGTTAAACCACAGAGCCTAGGACTTGCCGATCAGAAGGTCGGCGGTTTGAATCCCCGCGACGGGGTGAGCTCCCGTTGCTCGGTCCCTGCTCCTGCCAACCTAGCAGTTCGAAAGTACGTCAAAGTGCAAGTAGATAAATAGGTACCACTCTGGCAGGAAGGTAAACAGCATTTCCGTGCGCTGCTCTGGTTCGCCAGAAGCCGCTTAGTCATGCTGGCCACATGACCTGGAAGTTGTACACCGGCTCCCTTGGCCAATAAAGTGAGATGAGCACCGCAACCCCAGAGTCGGACACGACTGGACCTAATGGTCAGGGGTCCCCTTTACCTTTATAACACTTTTTAAGAAACCGATGCTGGACTGGATGGGACTTTGGCCTGATCCAGTAGTGCTCTTCTTAAGTTCTTAACTGGCACGTTATGCTGGTTTGGGGGCTGAAACGAGTTGTAATCTAAAACCTCTGGAGGGCACTAGGTAGGAGAAGCCTGTTCTGCTGATGATAGACCCTCCTTCTTCCCAGGCAGCCTTACACAGGGACTCTTCCCAAAAGCAGATAAGGTTTGCAGCTTCTTAAGTGCAACCTCTGCTTTCATTAGACCAAGAGTTGCATCTGATTAAGATCCGAGGCTGATGAAGGGGAAATGCAGCCCTGGAAGAAAAGGAAAAGGAGGAAATGAAGGGGAAGAATGGTGAGCAGAGCCCACCTTAGACGTGGGTCAATTGCAGCGGCGTAGCTCACCGCTTCAGTGGAAATGCTTTTCAGTACAGTTCAAGTGAGATTCAGATAAACCGGCCTCTAAAGATCAGGATGCGGTATGTTTTTTTGGCACTTTGATGTGTTTATTTGGGAGCTGACCTGCGCGCTGCACCCCTCTGCTCCTCTCATCTGCCTCCTGGATAACTCTCGCTGAAGGAGAAGGGAGGGCAGCCTGCTTTAGACAGTGACACAACACTGACTCCTAGTGGGGGCTTTCGCTTATCATTCCCACATCAATTAACACACACACACACACACACACACACACACACACACACGACAGGCTATCATTTTTTAAGAAGGAAAAAGATTTGCTCATTAAAGTGGTTCTGGTGAAGAAAACTGACCAGCATTGCCACTGTTTGTTATTATTAGAATTTGTAAATTACGACAAAAGGTGAAATAAATTACATGCAAACAGAATGAAATAATGAAAAAGGCCCACACCAAAATAATACGTGACGTAAGATTCAGCAGGAAAAGACAAAAGAGTTACACTATTTCCCACAGAAATAGGCATTTCCTCAAGGAGTTCACAAACAGAGTCCCCAGATGAAAAAAATAATAATGAAAGAATGTTTCCCTTTCTCACCAATGGACAACAATCTGATTTATATATAAAGAGCATATGTCTGCCTACATGTACTTTCACATAATCCACACCTTGACATAAACAAGAGGGAACCTGTGGCCATGGGCTTCTTCACTTGTAAATAAAATAAAGTCATACCATATTGTGAAAAAAATGGTGTCTTGTAATCATAGAATCGTAGAGTTGGAAGAGACCCCTTCCATCTAGTCCAACCCTCTGTAATGCATGAATCTAAACTAAAGGATCCATAATGCTACTTTCAACTTGTGGGAAATATCTTAGAAGAGGAGTTTGCTAGACTTGTGAATACCAGCAATCATTGTCAGTATTCTTACACCAATATAGCTATACAAAAAAAATACGGCAGTAGTGCAATGAAATTTCTCTGCTCTCTTCCACCTGTGGGAACCACATGCCTGCTCTAGAGGGTTGGGGGAAACCCCAGAACAAATTTAGGGGGTGCACAGGGGAGGAGATTTGGGGGAGTCCCAATGCAGAAGCATAAAACCTCACGCTAACGGAAGGATTGGCTTAGTGCTGCCTTTGATGCAAGCCTGTGTTTCTCTCTGCCAACCCAATGCTGGTGCCATCAAGACAAATGGGGTTGCATCATATTTATAAGATAATTACACAGAAGTTATTGCAGTTATTAATATGTTAGCTGAAGACTGCAACACCGCTGAACGAACTAATAAAAGCAAATTCACGCTTCCAGATCTTCTCAGCAAAAGTATAGCTGCAAAGGAGGCCGGGCGTCAGGGATGCTCACTGCAAAATGGGAGGAAAATAGCGTGCATTTATTTTTGTTAAAAGAATGCCTGGAGGATATTATAGAATAACTTGGCAAAAACAAAAACAAAGAAAGCGAAAGTATGTTCAAAGCCATCCATCCCCCCTCCTCCTACTGCTCAGGACTGCAAGTATTTTCACAGTAGGAAATGAATATATTGGTAACTTTCCTTTGAGAAACTGTGGGGAAGCTGTTGGTGATTCAGAGAATGTCACAGAAGCTTCCTATTTCATATACAAAGCTAGAAAAAAACAAAACAACACCCCAGAAATGTAGGTTTCTATGATTTATAGACAAATAAGCAGCCCGCAGATGGGAGTCGCCTCCAAGGCAGGGGCAATGCTCATTCGGAGCCCCGCTTAATAGTAATAAACTGGGATTTATAGAGTGCCTTTCATCCCATCAAAGATCCTGAATCATTTCAGAAAGCCAGGCAACTGCTAGGCAGGAAAATGCCTCATTCACCAAAGACTGGAGACAGACAGTAATCAGCTCCCCTCCCCCAGGAGAGGTGAAGTTGGGAAGAAACAACAGCCATTGTCCCTGGTCTCTGCCTGCAGTTGTCTGTGTTCACCAAAGCATTGCAGGTTTTCACTGTTTTTCACAAACATGTTTGGACAGAGACAAAATCAATGAAGGGGCGTAATTGTGAGGAAGGGGGATAGCTCAGTTGGTTGGAGCGTGGTGCGGATAATGCCAAGGTTGCAGGTTTGATCCCCGTTTGGGACAGCTGCATATTCCTGCATTGCAGGGGGTTGGACTAGATGATCCTCAGGGTCCCTTCCAACCCTATGATTCTATGGAAGGCTCTGTCTCTGGTGTGCCAAGGTCCAACTGGAAGTTGAGCCAGTCAGACTGGAAGTCAGAGTGTAGCGAGTGCATGCTCAGCACCCAGTGATACTTCAGCCTGACAGAGGATAAAGGCAAGGCATAGAGCATACACTCCAACATTTATTCAATGAAAATAGGGAAGTCCTGTTCCACAATAATAGTTTTACTATTGTTAAGGGGGGAAATTCTGGGGTGAGAGACTACTCAACACCCCGGCTCATCAGGGTGCAAGTTCCCCGTGGGTCCATGCGGTCAGTAAAAGAAGGAAGTTCCAGCCAAGTAATTTGGAGCAAAACAGCAGTCAGTAGACCATGATCTTTATTGTTGTGCAACACATCCCCACAGGAAGAAGAAGAGTTTGGATTTGATATCCCGCTTTATCACTACCCGAAAGAGTCTCAAAGCGGCTAACATTCTCCTTTCCCTTCCTCCACCACAACAAACACTCTGTGAGGTGAGTGGGGCTGAGAGACTTCAGAGAAGTGTGACTGGCCCAAGGTCACCCAGCAGCTGCATGTGGAGGGGCAGGGAATCGAACCCGGTTCGCCAGATTACGAGTCTACCACTCTTAACCACTACAACACATTGGCTCCCTGGAGTAAGAACCCCGAGCATAGGGTGACATCCTCTTTTAAAACTTCCCTCTTTCCCCCAGAATACACTTTGAGCAGCATCATTGATACATCATCACTACATCACTAGCATGTCACAAATGGGGAGGGGTATACAAGGGACATGGGTGGCGCTGTGGGTTAAACCACAGAGCCCAGAACTTGCCGATCAGAAGGTTGGCGGTTCGAATCCCTGCGACAGGGTGAGCTCCCATTGCTCGGTCCCTGCTCCTGCCAACCTAGCAGTTTGAAAGCAAGTCAAAGTGCAAGTAGATAAATAGGTACCGCTCCGGCGGGAAGGTAAACGGTGTTTCCGTGCTCTGCTCTGGTTCGCCAGAAGTGGCTTAGTCATGCTGGCCACATGACCCGGAAGCTGTATGCCGGCTCCCTCGGCCAATAAAGTGAGATGAGCACCGCAACCCCAGAGTCCTCCGCAACTGCACCTAATGGTCAGGGGTCCCTTTACCTTTACTATACAAGGGTTACACAAGTTCAACATTAGGTCAGTTTATCAGACACCTTTCCCAACACCTCTTAAGTACCCATCACTGAAAGAACAATAAAACTCTTTACATATCATTACCCTCAAGAAGACTTGTCTGGAGATGGGCTTTCAGAACACCTGACTTGCTAAACAGCCTCTGCAGATGCCTATTGTTGCCCCCTTGGTCACTCCCGTGTGGAGTGCCATGTATGTGCTCTCATGCTTGGGGAATTATGGCAGGATGCCCTGTTCCTGTTGCCTACGTGACTTCCTGCTTCTTGGTTCATGGAGGGAGGTGGAGCCCAAATTAACCTTTCTTTAAGAGTTAAAATGGAGTTTGAATGAGGAGAGTCGGTTAAAGTATGGGTTTTCTATGGATTTATAAAGCTAGGTATCTTCCCTGAGCTGTCAAGTCGAAAGGATACATTCAGGCATAATATTTGTAACATTGTAACATGTAACAACTTTAAAGATCCCCCCCCCCCCCCGGTCATTTCCATAACACTATTTATACCCCACCCATCTGACTGGTTGCCCCAGCCACTCTGGGCAGCTTATAACACATATAAAAATGTAATAAAACTATACAGGGCTGCCTTCAGATGTCTCCTAAAGGTTGTATAGTTACTTATCTCCTTTGCCTGGGAGTTGCATAACTCCATACCCCCCAACATTTCTCTGATGAAAATAGGGACGTCCTATGGAAAAGAGATCTCCGAAGAATTGATGCTTTTGAATTATGGTGCTGGAGGAGACTTTTGAGAGTCCCATGGACTGCAAGAAGATCAAACCTATCCATTCTGAAGGAAATCAGCCCTGAGTGCTCACTGGAAGGACAGATCGTGAAGCTGGGGCTCCAATACTTTGGCCACCTCATGAGAAGAGAAGACTCCCTGGAAAAGACCCTCATGTTGGGAAAGATGGAGGGCACAAGGAGAAGGGGACGACGGAGGACGAGATGGTTGGACCGTGTTCTCGGAGCTACCAGCATGAGTTTGACCAAACTGTGGGAGGCAGTGGAAGACAGGTGTGCCTGGCATGCTCTGGTCCATGGGGGCCACGAAGAGTCAGACACAACTAAACGACTAAACAACACAACATGGAAAAGTGGGACATTCTGGGATCAAATCAGAAACTGGGATGGCTTCCGTAAATCCAGGACTGTCCCTGGAAAATAGGGACACTTGGAAGGTCTGTGAGGGTGATAGGTGCCCCCTGGTAGGTTGAAAGGGAGGGGGTATGGGGCTTGAGAGTAATTTCTTGTTCCAATTTTATGGTTTCAGTTCCCTTAAAAAAAAAAAAGAAAGAAAGTTCTCTCCGCTTTTGTATAGGAGAGCCTCTGGGAATCATTTATTTGCAGACAAGCAAAGAGAGGGTTTATCGGGTAGCAGAAATACAGCTTGGTTTTGTTGCTGTTATTTTCCAGCTTTTGTTTTGAGAGATTAACCTGTACAAGAAAAGCACTTTAACAGAACATAACTGTTTTACGAACACAGCCCAAGGATATCTCTATGCAGTATTTATATGTTTTCCTCAATTACCAAAGTGTGAGAGTTCTGATGATTCAGCAGGTAAGAGCGTGAAGATTGTCTGCCACTAACTCCTTGCTCCATTAAAATCCGGGCAGGGGAACCCAAATCTATACTTAGAGCTCAGCCTTGTATTCCCAGTTGACTGTTCTTTTTTCAGCACAGTAGAATGTTATCTGCCGCAGGGCTGAAATGCAGACGGGCTAATGAAGCAGAGCCAAAGGGAACGGCAGTGCTTTGTGGCCCCTGAAACAGCAGGGCCTCCTCTCAATGCTGGAGACTCATCTATTTCATTCAAAAACAAAAACGAAGTTCTAGTTTCTGCACCAAGGAGATCCAAATGCTACATATGGCATACATTATGCAGACAAAGAATCAGTCCATTTGCATTAGCCAGTGGATTCATAAGGAATAGCTGTTCTAGGTCACACAAAACAGAGAAGGTTCAAGTAAGACCACAGCAACTTAGAATCATAAAATCATAGAATCATAGAGTTGGAAGAGACCACAAGGGCCATCAAGTCCAACCCCCTGCCAAGCAGGAAACACCATCAGAGCACTCCTGACATATGGTTGTCAAGCCTCTGCTTAAAGACCTCCAAAGAAGGAGACTCCACCACACTCCTTGGCAGCAAATTCCACTGTCGAACAGCTCTTACTGTCAGGAACTTCTTCCTAATGTTTAGGTGGAATCTTCTTTCTTGTAGTCTGGATCCATTGCTCCGTGTCCGCTTCTCTGGAGCAGCAGAAAACAACCTTTCTCCCTCCTCTATGTGACATCCTTTTATATATTTGAACATGGCTATCATATCACCCCTTAACCTCCTCTTCTCCAGGCTAAACATGCCCAGCTCCCTTAGCCGTTCCTCGTAAGGCATCGTTTCCAGGCCTTTGACCATTTTGGTTGCCCTCCTCTGGACACGTTCCAGTTTGTCAGTGTCCTTCTTGAACTGTGGTGCCCAGAACTGGACACAGTACTCCAGGTGAGGTCTGACCAGAGCAGAATACAGTGGCACTATTACTTCCCTTGATCTAGATGCTATACTCCTATTGATGCAGCCCAGAATTGCATTGGCTTTTTTAGCTGCCGCGTCACACTGTTGGCTCATGTCAAGTTTGTGGTCAACCAAGACTCCTAGATCCTTTTCACATGTACTGCTCTCAAGCCAGGTGTCACCCATCTTGTATTTGAAGTAATGATCAAATCGGCTGTTTCTTAAGGCAAACTTCAAGGGGCAGATTTCCATGGGTCAGGGAAATAAAAACTATTCAGTGGCCAGTTGCTTCCCCTGACAGTGTACAGTTTGCCCATCACTACAGGCATGTGAAGTAACACAATGACATACCTATACACAATGCCCACCTCCATCTGGATATAGATACAGCTAGCATGGCTGAGAGCCCAACTGCAGAGAAGTAGCAACCAAGTGTTGGGGTTAAATCAGGCCTCCTTTTTCCTGATCCTTCCCCCTGGAGGTCAAAAGCAATTTGTGGCCAGCAAAAAAACCTGCCTTCTTATTGATCAGGGCAATAAACTATGTAGAACTGGCCAGGGCTCAACAGCAGAACATCTCCATCACATGCAAAAGGTCTTACATTCTTGTGTTCTCAGGGTCAATCCCTGGCCTCTCCCAGTAAGGCTGGAAGATATCTTGTTCTGAAACTCTGGAGAGCCTCTGCTAGTCAGTGTAGCCAGTACTGAGCAGGATGGACCAAAAGTCTGACTTAGAAGGTGGCTTCCTGTTGTTGTTGTTTAGTCGTTTAGTCGTGTCCGACTCTTCGTGACCCCATGGACCAGAGCACACCAGGCACTCCTGTCTTCCACTGCCTCCCACAGCTTGGGCAAACTCATGCTGGTAGCTTCGAGAACACTATCCACCCATCTCGTCCTCTGTCGTCCCCTTCTCCTTGTGCCCTCTATCTTTCCCAACATCAGAGTCTTTCCCAGGGAGTCTTCTCTTCTCATGAGGTGGCCAAAGTCTTGGAGCCTCAGCTTCACGATCTGTCCTTCCAGTGAGCACTCAGAGCTGATTTCCTTCAGAATGGATAGGTTTGATCTTCTTGCAGTCCATGGGTCTCTCAAGAGTCTCCTCCAGCACCAGAATTCAAAAGCATCCATTCTTCGGCGATCAGCCTTCTTTATGGTCCAGCTCTCACTTGCATACATCACTACTGGGAAAACCATAGCTTTAACTATTTGAGACCTTTGTCTGCAAGGTGGCTTCCTAAACTAGCCTACTCCAGAAGCTTTCATACGGGCCAGGGATTATCAGATAATCTGTTGCAGCCTGTTGGTGTAAGGGATCTTTGCTGGCTATTTGTCCTTGGTGTCTGGAGCCAGCCCAGCCATTAGGCAGTGTGAGGTCACAGCCTCAGGTGGCAGCACTTTGCATGTGTCCTGCCTGCCCTGCCACCTCTACCAGTGGCGTACAAGCACCACCATGATCAGTACTGGTTTTGGGCGAGATTGCATCCATTCGCCATGAGATCTTGCAGTGCGTGTGATACCTCATGCGATTCGGGGCAATATCTCACCCAAAATCGGTGCGCCTTTGCCTGATATCAGCCCTGCTCCAGTGGTGGATGTGGCAGTATGCATGGCAGCCGCAGAGTGGGCAGTGCAGCTGTTGGAGGCAGCAGTGGCACCATGTGAGGCTTCGGGGAATCGGATCCCTCCCCCGGTGGCAGTGGATAGGCATATCAAGCGAAAGGAGCATTCTTACCAGTTCGTTTCTTTTATAATCACAGCAAGCGACAAAGGAATGCATATATCTTCTAGAAATGGCGTTGCTCCCAGTAAAGGTCTACCCCCTCCATCCCCATTAATCTATGCCACTCCTACGTCGCGTAATCTGAGCTTGTTGCCGTTGCACTTTCTGTTCCATCACTCTCATCTTAGGCAAAGGGGGGGGGGTCAGGAATGCTGTCCAAGGACACTGAATCTGCCAGCTGTTTCTCTCCTGGTGTTTCCTCTTCTAGCTGTTCCTCACCCAGTATTTCCCAGCTTTCCCCCTCTGGACTATGCCCCTCTGCAAACCACTGTTCTAAATCAATGCTGTCCTCCTGCCCTTGGGAAGGTTCAGAAAAAGGGAGGGGGCGGCTCCAACCATTCCTCCTCAGTCCAGCCCCTCACACACCAGCAGGACAGCTCTTCGTGCTTCACCTCGAGTGGCAAAATGGAATGTGCCACCCCTGTGGGCATCCTTTCATTGGTAACAACAACAACAACAACAACAACAACAACAACAAGAATTTATTTATACCCTGCCCATCTGGCTGGGCTTCCCCAGCCACTCTGGGCGGCTTCCAACAAAATATTAAAATACAATAATGCATCAAACATTAAAAGATTCCCTAAACAGGGCTGCCTTCAGATGTCCTTTGACATCTGGTAGGAGGGCTTTCCACAGGGCGGGTGCCACTACCGAGAAGGCCCTCTGCCTGGTAAGGCAAGGGCTGGGTAGAGGGGTCCATTGTGAATCCCCGCCTGGCATTCCACAGTTCAAGACCGAAAATTTCCCGTTTTCATCCTTTTTCGAATATTTGCAAGGTTTAACGAAATCCTCTTCCTTTGGTCAAGGCCAACGCTTCTTCTCACTCTCCCTAAATGGAGCATCATGCCTCTATTGGAGCAGAAATCACGGACGAGCTGAATGCTCTCTCTCTCTCTCTCTCTCTCTCACACACGCAACACTTAGAGGAGTGCAGAAGACATGATTAAGCAATGCATTCTAGGCAATAATGCATGCTGACAATTCCTAGAAGGAAACGAAGGTATCGCTTTAAGCTTGTTTACTCGGTTCAGGATGGAACCTGGGCGTTTGGGGGGGGGGGCAGAGGGAGATGTCTCCAAAACAAAATGCAGAGAGTTAAGACATGTGGGGGCAGATGGGTGAAAGGATTTGTGTGTGGTGCTGCGTGGGAGGTGCTATGAAGAAGGGATCTCTCTCTTTCTCTCTGTGTGTGTCAGTCTCTTTGTTTTCCCTTACCCAAACCAGAATGCACATTTCCTTCCATAAAACGGCACCGGGGGAGTTGCTAGCAAGTGCTGCTTGCCCAAGGAATACGTGAGAAACCGCTGTTAAGAATATTGTGAAAAGTTATATGAATCCCCGAGGGTTGCTCTTGGACTTGATCAAGAGTGAGGCAATCGCTCCTTTCGTCATAAAAGTGCCGTGATAGTAGGGAAAGGCTGTAAAAGTAATAAAGGAATGGTGAGAGGGAGGTGTGCTTCCAAGGCTTTTGCTCTTCTTTTTCAAAGTTGGCGATGGTGTGGAGTCCTTTGTAAAGCCTTTCTGATCAGGAGGACGGAAGGGGACAAGCTCTGGGGAGTGGTGCAAAAAAAGTAAACAAAGATCGGAAAAATCTCAATGCAGCCTCACTTCTCTAAGGGGCTTCTCCGGGGAAGTTTTGGGGTCTCCTGTCCCTTTGACCTAAAACCCCCGCAACACTTCAGATTTTTCAAACACACACACACACAGTACTTTGTGTTATACTCAGCTAAGTCATAACAGCATAAGATCAGACCTGTGATGGCCTGGGATTCGGACTCGGAGGCTGAACCTGAGGAATCCCAGCCTGCACAGGAGTCCCCGCCTCCAAAACCAGCTGAGCCGGGGCTGGGGCATGAGCCTAAAGGGTCCTCACCTGGGCTGGATCCTCAGGTGCAGGCACCAGCTGAGTCTGCTCTGGCCCCTGAGGGGATGGAGGACCCATTGCCTGCAGGTGCTCCACTCTCAGCCCCGTCAGGGGGAGCTGAGGTTGCCTCTGGGTCCGGTAACCCTCCAGCCTCTCCTGAGCTGCAGAGGCTCAGGGCAGAGAGGCGGAGGGAACTAAGTTCCCGCAGGAGGAGTGCTCGCCTCCAGGCCAGGAGAGGCGAGTCACCTGTGGACCGGGGCCGCCCTATGCCTCGTGGCAGATAAAAGCCAGCTCAGTCCCAGGTTGCGGGAGCAACATTGTTAGTAGCCTGTTCCTGCCTGCACCCTGTCCTGCTCTTTTGCCAGAGTTTCTGACCCCACCCGACTCCCTGCCTTGGAGCCAGCTACAGCTTTGATGGGCAGCCTCCATACCGCACCCTCAACCTTGGACTGGACTCGGACCTCGCCACACTGTAACCCCTTGGGACCAGCACAAGACCAGTGGCCCCTTAAGTTCAGCATAATGTTCTCACAGTGGCTGACCAGGTGCCTGTTGGAAACTCGCAAGCAGGTTTCTTATTCAGAGTGGGCCATTGCAATGAATACACATAAATTAGTCATGCCCATCAACTTCATTGGGTCTGCTCTGCATAAGACTTAGCACAGGACCTTTGCTTACAGGGTGACTTTCCCTCTGAAAGTTGGCCTAAACTTGCATCAACGCACATCAATGAACATATTCAGTTTTTATGCAAAACTGCGTCATGGTCCTGTGCCCCAAATCACTTAAGGAACTAGTGCCTGGGTGTTCTGGATCAAGGAACACAGACATGAAGGAGTAGTAGCCCAGTGTTTAAAAGATCTGGAAACAGATAGCAAGAAGATGCTGCCATCTCATATTTTCCTTCCAGTTAACAGCACCATCTTAGCCTAAAATTACAGCTGCCCATTAAGGATCAGACTGCAAATGAAGTCTTATTGATCCAGTGGAGCCTGGAGATTCTCCAGCTTAGTGATCATAGAATCATAGAGCTGGAAGGGACCTGTGGGTCATCTAGTCCAACCCCCTGCAATGCAGCAATCTCAGCGGAAATCTCATTACCGATGCTACACTGGTGTTGGACCACGGTTGTAACAGAGTGATGGGAAAGCTGTGGCCCTCCAAATGCTGCTGAACCACAGCTCCAATCACTCCTAATCACTGACCAGGCTGGTGGGGTTGACGGGTTTTGGAGTCCAACAACTGGTTCACTGTCGCTGCAATAAATAATAATAATAATAATAATAATAATAATAATAATAATAATTTTATTATTTATACCCCGCCCATCTGGCTGGGTTTCCCCAGCCACTCTGGGCGGCTTCCAACACAATATTAAAATACAATAGTCTATTAAACATTACAGTAAAAGCTTCCCTAAACAGGGCTGCCTTCAGATGTCTTCTGAAAGTCTGGTAGTTGTTTTTCTCTTTGACATCTGGTGGGAGGGCGTTTCACAGGGCGGGTGCTACTACTGAGAAGGCCCTCTGCCTGGCTCCCTGTAACTTGGCTTCTCGCAGCGAGGGAACCACCAGAAGACCTTCGGCACTGGACCTCAGTGTCGGAAATGTGCTTGTGAAGACCCAGCCTTTGGACCTTTCTACGTAGCTTAGCTTTCAGAAGAGAGAATGGCTTCTCATTTGTTGAGCAGGTGTCCTCTTTATGTACGAGGCATGAGGATGTCCCCATCCAAACATTTACCTCAGAAGATAGAATATCTTCTAATTCTTCTAATGTTTCTGTGATCTAACACCCCAACCAATGGTTGGGAGCTTCTTATTGATAGGGAACAGACCATTTTTTGACCTTTCTTAGAAACATCTTATCAGTGACTTATGTGGGTGACATGTCAGCATGTTGGGGGGATAGACCTTAGATTTGCCGTATTTATGGAGCGAAAAATACAGTAGATTAGCAGAGTTTCTATAGGAACTGGAGAGGAACCAGCATCTCCTCTTCATTTAGTCCAGCTTGCCATATGCCCTTTTTTCCCAGGACATGTCCTCTTTTTCATGGGCAGTCGTCATAGCAATCCACAGTTAAAAGTAGAAGTTGGCAAATGTGTCCTCTTTTTTGCTCTTCAAAATATGGCAACCCTAGCTTCAGCATCATGATTAATCCAAACCTGCAGCTGTCCCTTCCTTTCCTCATTCTGCAGGCTATATTTGATCAATTTTGAGTTAAAGGGGAACAATAAGGCAACCCTCCAGAAGACTTTTTATTTTTTTTAAAAAAATGTTATCTTAAATTCATTCATTTAGAATATATAAGACCCTGAAGGCCAAGGTAGCAAAGAACAAGTGTTAGATAATATATGGCTTTGGAAAAGGAGTTGTTTAGTCTCTGTGATTAATGAGAATGGTGATAGCTCTCTGGAGATGCATAAAAAGCCATTAATGACTGGTTCATTTATAAGTGATGAAGATCTCTCAAGATCAAAGTACTTCAAAAGTACAATAAATGGGAGGCTTTGAACTATGCAGAAATTCTGGACAGTGTTGGGTTCTAATTGTCACCTAATTACTGGGATTTCGGATAGGTTAGATTCACTATGGGGAATATGGGGCAGTGGGGTTATTGTTTGGCGTAACTTCTTTCTCAAATGTGTTCACCTTGTTTCCTTATGCCAATGGGATCACCAGTTTGAAACTTAAAGGTGGGAGATGCTTCTTGGAAGAGCTTTGTGTCAAGGAGTCATCCTGAAATTTGCAAAGCCTGAGAGTCTAGATATGGGAGGTGTCATGGTCCAGGGTTCTTGACATGTACAATGGACAGCACTGCCAAGAAGGAGGTTCATGCTTTCCCTCCAAAGAAGACACAGCGTGGTCATCATCCTCTGACTCAGAGTATGACTACGTCTGCTTCTTGAGCCCCACAGAGCCCCTACAAAATAAATCAAAAAATAAATAAACCCAAGCACTCTCTTCTCCCGTGATTTGCAGCAGCTGGTATTCATTATTGCATGACTGTGGAAGCAGATCAGAGCCATCATGACTAGTAGCCACTCATAGCTTTATTCTCCAGGAATTTCTGACATTATACGAGCTTTTTCAACAGTGGGACAGACTCTTTACTTTGAGGTTTTTAAGCAGAGGTTGGATGGCCACCTGTGCTAGGTAACCTAAGAACAGTGGTCCAGCTCCGGTCCAGAATCCGAAGGTTCTGCTAGGAGTCAGTCCGACAGGATCAAGGCAGGACATGAGGCAGGAAACCAGGCAAGGACAGGGGCAGGATCTGGCATATAGCAATGTTGCTCCTGCAACCTGGGGCGGGGTCCAACAGCCTTTTATCTTTGTCGGGGTAACGGCTGGTCCTGATCCCCCGGCGACTCACCTCCCTGTCTCGCCTGAAGGCAAGCACTCCTCCTGCGAGTACTCAGGTCTCTTCTCCTCTCAGACTTTAGTCTCTGCAGCTCAGGAGATGTCAGTGGGTTACTAGAACCAGAGGCTGCCTCAGCCTCTCCTGACCCAACTGGTAGTGGAGCAGCTGTAAGTGATGGCCCAGCTGAAGGCAACAAGGTAATCCCCGCATCTGGAGCCAGGGTAGGCTCAGGACCCTGACTCGGCCCAGCTGGTGTTTGTTGCAGGGGAACCTGTGCAGATTGGGGCTCTTCAGGATCAGGCCCCAGACTAGGTTCAGATGATGCCTGAGGCAAAGGATCTGGTGCAGACTGAGACTCCTCTGGTTCCAAGTCTGAGCCCAAGTCTCAGGCCATCACATCACCTACCATGTATGATCTAGTTGAGATTCCTGCATTGCAGGGGATTAGACTAGAGGACCACTGGGATTCCTCCCAGTTCTACAGTTCTATGATCCATCCATGTTTGTGGCCATCACTGCCTCCTATGGATGACAGTGTCTAACATGAAGATGCAATTTGAGGACAGCTGTCATGTCCCCCCTACTTTAGCTGTCCTTTCCCAGGTTAAACATACGGTACCTAGCTCTTTCAATGGCCTCCTACAGGCTCAGTTTCCAGATTCCTCACCATTCTCGTTGCCTTCCTCCAGTTGTGCTCCCATTTGCCAACGCCTTTCTTAAAACGTGGTGCTCAGAACCAGACACAAGTCTCCCGGCTTCCCTTTTGCTCACTGTTGGACTGCTGCTTTTCCTTAGTGATCACTGCTGAGCTCATCTCCCCATTCCGAAAGAAATCAGGAGCCTCCTGGACGCCTGTGAACTCCCTTCACAATGCTCCTCATCAAATATCCCAGCACACCAACAAATCCACTCGCCCTTAAAATCCCACAAACCCAGTTTAAAGCGTTAATGAATAAATAGCATTCATAATCGTTATACAATATCTCTCAGATTTCAGACCCATTACCATATTTTAATAGGGAGCAAAGCCTGATCAAACAAATCAAGCAAATAAGAGTATTGTTTGATATTTACAAGAGACCTTCCCTTCCCCCTTACAGACAAACTACGGAACTTGCATTGATTCACCATGGCCCTACCATAAGGAAGTGGAGAGACAAATCCACAAACCAGCATGGATTAATGTCTTAGAAAACATCTGGCAGACTCTTAAAAGTCCACTCCAGAACAAAATGCTTCCCTCTTTGTTATCGGTCCATTGCAGCATTTTCTGTGACAAGGACAGGCCCCCACGGTCACATTTGCATCTAACACTCATGAAGTGTTATACCATTTTATGAGTCCTGGCTTCTCCGAAAGAATCCTGGGGACCATAGTTTGTTAAGGGTTCAGAGAGCTACACTTATCAGAGTGGTTCAGGCATGCCAACTCCTAGCGGCGAAGGGGTCTTTGGCCTCCTCAATATCTGCTGGCAGGGAACTGGGCCCCCTCAATGTTGAGGGGGCAGAGGAGGTCGAGCGTGGTATGATTCAGTAGCTGGCTCCTCCTGAGCGCCAGGAGAAGAAGAGGAAGAGGAGGATGAGGAGGAGGAGTTTGGATTTGATATCCCACTTTATCACTACCCAAAGGAGTCTCAAAGCAGCTAACATTCTCCTTTCCCTTCCTCCCCCACAACAAACACTCTGTGAGGTGAGTGGGGCTGAGAGACTTCAGAGAAGTGTGACTGGCCCAAGGTCACCCAGCAGCTGCATGTGGAGGAGTGGAGACGCGAACCCGGTTCACCAGATTATGAGTCTACTGCTCTTAACCACTACACCACACTGGAGAGAGGAAGCCGCACAACGATGGGCTCTGTGCTTGGCTTCCTCCCAGAGATTTGCCAACTGTGAAACAAAGAAAAAACTTAATACAATCTAATTCACATAGATGGTTCTAATGTGTGAACTCCATCTCCTCACTATTGCGAAAGAACGATGTCAATCAACATTTGATGATCTCCTTCTACCGGTCCACAATAGAAAATGTCCTTTCACACTGCATCACGGTGTGGTACGCTGGTTTGACATCATCTGATAGGAAGTGCCTACAGAGGGTGGTGAATACAGCACCAGATATTATGGGCTGTCCCGTGAATCTGCTGGATGACATTGCGGAAGAACGTTGCCTCAGGAGAGTGAGGAAAATTCTCAGGGATGATTCACACCCTGGCCAGCACTTTCTTGATCTCCTGCCCTCGGGCACCAGATATAGAAGCATGATTAGTCGCGCCAACAGGGTAAAGAAAACAACAGGGCAACTGAGTTTGGGGTTTGGTGGGTGTGCGTCAGTAAACGAGGGGAATTAAGACTAAGAGAGCTAAGTGGGGGGTGCTCGTGTAATCTCACTGTATACAAGTTGTACAAGCGACAATAAAGTATTTCATTTCATTTTTTCTTCTTCTGATTATAATGCCAATACAGTGGTACCTCGGGTTAAGTACTTAATTTGTTCCAGAGGTCCATTCTTAACCTGAAACTGTTCTTAACCTGAAGCACCACTTTAACTTATGGGGCCTCCTGCTGCCGCCGCTCCGCCCAAGCACGATTTCTGTTCTCATCCTGAAGCAAAGTTCTTAACCTTAGGTACTATTTCTGGGTTAGCGGAGTCTGTAACCTGAAGCATCTTGGATTGTGCAAAGGAATCCGTCTGCAGCGCGCGACGTACCAGGTCCACGGTGGCTGAAGCGCATGCCCACGCTTTCGGAGCGAAAATGTGCTTGGACGCCGCCGGTGCTGCTTCCTCGAGGTACTGCAGCTTCCTGGATAGCGCATCCGCCATGACGTTGTTGTCTCCCGGGATGTATTCTATCCTGAAGTCGAAATCCGCAAAGAACTCCGCCCAGCAGATGTGTCTCTGGTTCAGGAACCGCGCTGTGCGCCAGTACTCCAGGTTCTTATGGTCCATGCGGACCTGCACTGTGTGTTTGGCTCCGATGAGGAAGTGCCGCCACGCCTTGAAGGCTGCATGAATGGCCAGCAACTCCCTGTCCCAGATGGTGTTGTTCTGCTCCGACTTGCTGAGTTTCCTGGAGTAGAAAGCACACAGCCTCCAGGCCCCTTGCGGATCTTGCTGCAACAGGACCGCCCCCACGGCTCTGTCCGAGGCGTCCGTCTCAACCCTCATTGGTTTGCTGGGGTTGACGTGTATCAGTTGCTCTTCGGACGCGAAGAGACGCTTGAGTTTCTGAAAGGACCGCTCCGCCTGGTCCGTCCAGGTGAACTTCTTCTTCTTGGAGCTGAGGGTGTTCGTGATGGCCGCCGTCTGCATAGCGAATCCCTTGATAAACTTGCGATAGAAGTTGGCGAAGCCGATGAACTTCTGGACCTCCTTCCGATTGCGCGGGCTCTTCCAGTCCAACACCGAACGGACCTTGGTGCTGTCCATGGCGAGTCCCTTGTCGGACAGCTTGTAGCCCAGGAAATCCACCTCCGTCATGTCGAACTGGCACTTCTCCAATTTGGTGTAAAGTCGGTGCTCCCGTAGTCTCTGCAGGACCTACTTGACGTCTCTGTCGTGAGCCTCCTGTGATTCCGAGAAAATCAGGATGTCGTCCAGGAAGCATACGCACTTCTTGTAGAGGAGTCCCGCTAACATGTGGTGCATGAAGGCTTGGAAACAATGGGAGCCATTTTGCAAGCCAAACGGCATAACTCTGTATTCATAGGTGCCTAAAGGCGTAAACATGGCCGTCTTCCACTCGTCGCCCTCCCGCATGCGTATAAGGTTGTACGCCCCTCGCAGATCCAACTTGGTGAAGATGCGTCCCTTCCTCACCGTCGCAAGCAGGTCGTCGATCTTGGGCATGGGGAATGCCGTGGGCTTCGTCCTCGAATTTATGACCCGGTAATCAACTACAAGCCTCTTTTGGGGCGTGTCTTTTTTCTTCACGAAAAACACGGGACTGCCCCCCACTGCTTTGGATTCTTGGATGAATCCCCGCTTCAAGTTGTGATCTATGAACTCCCTGAGCTCTTGCAGTTCGTCTTCGGACATGGAATACAGTTTTCCAGTCGGCAGCGTCGCCCCCGGCAGGAGGTCAATCTTGCAGTCGTAGGGCCTGTGGGGAGGCAGCTTGTCCGCTTCCTTCTCACAGAAGACCTCCAAAAACGCCTTGTACTTGTTGGGCACCGCTTGCAGCATGCCCAAGTGTAGCTGTGGTTCATCCTCTCGCCCCTCATCTTCCTGGCTAGTCAGGATGCAGTGTTCTGCGCAGTAGGAGGAGGAGAAAGTCAATTGACGCTGGTACCATGCTAATGCCGGGCTGTGCCTGTCCAGCCAACTCATGCCCAATACTATGGGCGTGTCCAACTGGCGGGTGACATTGAAGCTGATGACTTCGCGGTGATTTCCAATTTGCATCACCATTGGCGGTGTTTGCTGTACCACCTGTCCTCCCAGTAGCTCTCTGCCATCGACCGTGACGACGTTCAGGGGCATTGTGGCTGGTAAGAGCGCTATGCGATGTTGCTTGATGAAATCCACTCCTATAAAGTCTGCATTACTACCACAGTCAATGGTAATAGGGACTTCCATGGTGTGTCCATTGGGGAGCTGGAGCGATGCGGTGAGTTGCACCACTGGTTTGGGCGGGAGGGGGTCTGTGGGCTGTAAAATCCCTGGGGACTGCTTCATTGACTCGCCTGGCTGGGCCCCAGTGCCTCTGCCTCCAACCAGGCTTTGTCGTTTCCCTGCAGCTGTTCCTCCTGCTGAACTGCTCCTTTTACTGTTGCTGAGGCTGCAGTGTGCTTTTGGAGCCTCTGGGGGCACTCCTTGGCCATGTGCTGTGCACTGTCGCAGATGTAACACTTCCTGCTCCCTCTAGGAGGCTTCGCCTTGACTGCTCCTGGTGTTTGGGCTCTGGTTGCTGTCTGAGCCCTGGCACCACCTATCTCCATGGGCTCTTCTCCCCCTCCCAGTGGAGGCGTGGACTGGGCGCGCGCTGTCTCTCTGGGTAGGAAAGGGGTTGATCTGGCTGGTGTGCGTCCCAAACGTCCTTCATCCTTGCTCCAAGGGCGTTCTTCCAGACGCACCCCTATCGCCAGCGCCCTTTGGACGACTTCCGCGGTGCTGCTGGGTCTCTCCCCCCTCGCAATTTCATCTTTCACAGCCCCATTCAGCCCCTCCCAGAACAGGTCTCGAACGGCAGCTGAGTCCTTCTCCCAGCCCAGCGCATTTACCAACGCAAAAAAGCGGGAGTGATATTGTCTCACAGTGGCTCTCCCCTGCTTCAAACCATGCATTTCCCTTCTGGCCACATCTACATCAACCGTTGATTTAAAACAAGCGTCCATAGCCTTGATGAAAGCTGTTGAATCTTTGAGGGCGGGGTCATTTTCGCGCCATAAGTTGCGCAGCCACGATTTAGCTTCCCCATGCAGATGAGTTATTATGAACCCCACTTTCTCCTCCTCATCTCTAAAGTCTTTCCGAAGCAAATTGAGCGCGAAAACTACGTCTGCCCTGAAGTTAGGATACTGCTGCAGGTTCCCGTCAAAATGGGATACGATGCTGCCCCCCCTCTTTCCGAGGCCAACTCCCTCCGGCTTGGGTCCTGGCAGCCCCTCCTTGCTCAAACGTTCTAACCTGGCTTGCAGATCCTGGCAGAACGCTACTGCTTCCTCCTCTCTCTTTCTGGATGCTGTTACTTCCAAGGAAAGCCTCGTGACTGCGTCTTGCAGGGCTGTCACTTTCTCATCAGTAGTCATCCTTGCCGATCTTCGTGAGCTCGCAAAACACCAAGTTTTGCCCCTCGCTGCGCCAACTCACGCTGCGAGGGTTTAGTGTGGAGACGGAGCTTACTGTCAGAGCTGCCCGAAGTCCCAGCTCACAGAGGACCAACGCCAGGTCGTTGTTATGTACAAAAGTCTTTATTGAAGTTCAGTCTCTATTTCAAAACCGTGGCGCGCAGCTCTACGTCTTAAACCCTAGACCGCCGAAGCTCCGTCTGAATCTCCTCCCCTCTGACACCAGTTTAAGACTCTAGACCTGCTCCACCTCTTCCTCTGCTCTCTCCTCCTCTGGGTCCTCCTGTCCGCTGGGGCATTCCCCTTTCTGGACTCTTCTGACGCTGAGTCCCCTGACTCCTCCCCCTGCCTCCGGCGGGCTTTAGGACCTGGTTCCCAATCCGGGTTCTCTGCTGTCCCGCGCGCCTGTACATTTGAACTTGGCTCTCGCGCCAACCCAGTGACCTTCCTCCTGACCGTTACACTGCTTCTGTCACTACTTCCCTCTTCCGGGAGGCTAGCTGGACCTGGCCTCCCCTCCATTCCCTGACTCTCCGATGGAGGCGTGGTCAGCCCTGACTCATCTTCTCTCCCTGCTGGGGGAGACGCTGGCCCCGAGCTCTGGGACTCTTCCCCCCCACTACGCTCTGGTGGGGAAGCTGGTCCTGATCTCCAACTGCTGCTCTGGGAGTCCCCGCTGGCCCCTTGATTCTGGAGTGTCCCCTTTTGGACCCCCCTTGCCCTGGCCACCGGCGCCCCCTTCTGTGAATCTTCTGATTTGCTGGAGAGGCTCATGGAATCTCTCGGGCCACTGTCATCTTCTCCTACGCTGCCCTCAGATTCTTCCCCTTCGCTCTCCATTTCCTCTCTTCCCTGTGCCTCTGCTCCTGAGCCCCTGACAATATGTAACCTGAAGCGTATGTAACACGAGGTACCACTGTATCTTATGGGTGGTGTTCTGCTGCATTTTTGTACTAGTGCAAGGATTAGTGCAAGGAGATCCCCCCTGCTTTCTCTCCCTTGCCAGCCATGTTCCACACCACCCCCAAATCTGCTCTGGGTAGCTGTGGCAAACCCCAACAGATATAGGTATATGTGCCGGAGGATGAAAGCCAAGTGTGCACATGCTTAAATCTTGCTCATTGAAAACAAATGCTACTTGAAAGGAAGGATGGACCTATCTGTCAATTATACTCTCTCATTTTCCCAGTCCTAAATTCGCAGTTCACCACATCTCTGCATCAGTTTGTTTTTTTGTTTTTGTTTTTTACAATTCATTATGAAAATTCATCAGCATCTCATTTCTCCTAACAAACACATTTGCGTATGTGATTCTGCGTAATGGACACATTTTAAAGCAATTTCCCCTAATTCAATGCATTTTGCATGCTATTTTCACTAATGTGAGGTTTTTCATGCTTAGTTTCCCATAATATACACATATTTTGCTCCAGACAACTCAGAGAAGTGCAAATTCCAAAGGATGGCTGCATTTTGGTCCACATATTCCTTTGGGAAGTGTTAATCAGATTTGCACAAACTCAATTTCTCCCATATCCCTACTCTAAAGGGCATAATTGCAGCTAAATCGTCTCCGAGTTGTTTTCAAATCATTATTTAAACTCCTGGGTTGACCATTTTTTATATTAAAGCAGTCAAATTCATGTTCATGTTTTGTTAGGAATATAAATACTGATATCTCCACTGAAGCTGCCTAGTACATTGTCTCTGTTATCCTCATTCATCTCCATCACATTTACGTTCTTCAATATCAGACATGTTATTTGGATCTGGGGAGTTGGCTCCTGAACATTTGCCACAAGCAAAGGTGCGATGGAGACTTAATTTTCTGAGAGAGAATAAATTGGATAAATTTCAAAGCATTATGCATCTACCTGAAGTGTGAGACATGCTCTTCCAGATTGCCTGTGATTCATTCTTCTGTCTTAATTATATCAAGAGATATTGAGTTGTATGCATAGAAGAGTGAGGGGGGGGGGAGCAATGAAGGCATGTTTCAAAGAGGCAGAGGAATTTCCTGGGCTCCAGTTTCAGGGGAACATTTCACATACATGGAATCACGGGTCATCTAGTCCAACCCCCTGCAATGCAGCCATCTCAGCTAAAGCATCCATGATAGAGCACATCTTCCGGAGTGTTTTTGTGTAAGAAATGTTTATGATGCAATTTGTTCGAGGTTAAACATTACGTTGCCCCATAGTTCACAGCACGAATGCATGGAGCGGTGGGCAATCTCTGCTCATCTAACCTCTGGTTGGTTGCATTGCAGAGCCAGCGTGGTGTAGTGGTTAAGAGCGGTGGACTCATAATCTGGTGAACCGGGTTCGCTTCCCCGCTCCTCCACATGCAGCTGCTGGGTGACCTTGGGCCAGTCACACTTCTTTGAAGTCTCTCAGCCTCACTCACCTCACAGAGTGTTTGTTGTGGGGGAGGAAGGGAAAGGAGATTGTTAGCCACTTTGAGACTCCTAAAGGGGAGTGAAAGGTGGGATATCAAGTCCATACTACTACTTCCTACTACTTCCTACTACTTCCTCCTCCTCCTCCTCCTCCTCCTCCTCCTCCTCCTCGGTATAGAAAGCGGGGAAAGGTAGCTGTGAGGTCATTGCGGTGAAAACACATCAGCAGGAACAATATGGCACTGCTGCTTTTCACAACTACTTTTCTCATTAAGAACACAAGAACACAAGAACATTTTGTTGGATCAGGCCAATGGCCCATCTAGGATAACGTATAGGCCCATCACAGTGGCCAACTAGATCCTAGAGATCATAGAATAGTAGTCAGAAGGCATTATCAGCACCATGCTCTAACCATCTGCCATGGGGAACCTTTAGGCAGGATTCAACCACAAAAGCACTCTCCCTGTGGTTTCCAGGAACTGGTATTGGTACCTCCAACAGTGGAGGCAAAGCACAACCATCACATGCATTAATTGATTAATTTGTGCTTTCTGTTCAGAAACTTCATATAGCCTTTACCCCAGTGTGTTTAAATGTTCTTCCGTCAGTGGAGTTCCCAAAAAAGGACCTCCTCTTATCAACATCAATGACCTTGTGAATCTGAGGAGTTTGAATCAATAACTTATATGATCATGTACTGTTCCTTTTATAATGATATACATAAGATTTATTACTAAATGCATTCTACAAAAATTCCCACAATGACCATATGCATTTTATGCTTTTTCGCTCCTTTCAGATCATAATGCACTACCTTCTCAAGGGTGGCTAGTTTGCTGCTGCATTTAAAACTCACCGGCCACTGATTTCAGCAAACTTTTAATTTTGCTTTGTAGGCCTGGTGTTCTGTAGCATGACACAGCGAATTAGTAATTTTGTTGTTTTGGTTCTCTATTTTGTTCCGTTTGGTACTATTTCGGATATTTGGACAGAGTTTCTCTTTGAATACCGGTCATTGACTGTAATAAAGAGATTTATGGATAGAGAACGGCAATGTTGGTCATGGAGGAAATGCAGGAGAATTTTCCAGCACAGCACTAGAAAGAGCACATCTCCTCTAAGCAAGCACAAATGTGGAGATAAGACCTAAGCAGGTCACTTTCCCATAACTTTGCAATGAAACGGAGACCTTGACAAATGGCAGCCGCTCAATCTTCAAATGTACGTTTTGTGCCAGCAGAACAGTTTTAGCATCAAATATCGTCACAGCGAGCATGAAGTTGTGAGAAAGGGATAAGAAGGTTTTCGGCCCCACACAGCTTGCGACACAGGTTCCTTTAACCTTAGAAGACTTTGTGGCATTGTGACAGACCTCCGTATCGGTTCTTTCAGGCAGCACCTGTGCCCAATGGTCAGGTAGCAAGTGAAGAAAGCCCAAGAGTTGTGAGGAGCTGGAAGAACAAGTTTCCAAACTTAGCAAAAAGTTTGTAGGGCTTTTATAGGAGCAGGTGAAAAACCTGCCTCTCTCCTTTCTGACCTGAAAATGAAACCTAATTCAGGTGCTGGAAATTGCATATAAGCAGAGTGATGTTGTTGAATGCCAACTCGCATCAGCCTCAGCCAGAAGGGCAATGGTTGGGGATGATGGGAACTGTTTTTCAACAGCATCTGATTACCTGTTCCTGATCTGGATTAAGCAGCCTAGCAATTCAATTCTGAACTAATGGAATCTTCTGTTTCATCTTCAAGGGAAGCCCTGCATATAACACATTACAGTAATCTTGTTGTTGTTGTTTAGTCGTTTAGTCGTGTTCAACTCTTCGTGACTCCATGGACCAGAGCTCGCCAGGCACTCCTGTCTCCAGTAATCTACCACAACGTAAAAACACAAAATACACAATCAAAATAAAAACAAGAACAATCCAATAACACTCCCCCCAACAGGTTTTTATCTATAGCTCTCAGTTGCATACCTTCCAACATTCCTCAGGTGAAAATAGGGACATTTCTCACTCCCTCAACTGACCCTCCTTGACCTCCCATCTTTGTCCCCATCCTGCAGAGCATTTCCTATCATAAAAAGTGAGAGTGCCACCACAACGACACTAATGGGACACAGCACACACACCCTCCACCGTCCTGAGAAAACTCCTTAATTCCGGTTTGATTTTATGTTATTCTCCGGTAGGTTTACAAAAAGAAAAAGACACACACCAATAAATAAATTTTAGAAAAGGGGCAAGATTGGATGCAGATGCACAGAGCATTTCTTTTTAAAAATCAAGACTCCTTGAACTCGGCTCCACCTCTCTTCCTGCCCAGGGCAGCCCTGTCCTCTGCCTGCTCCTCAGAGCTGGTGCATCGCAGGAGTCTGTGCCTTGATGGTGGCACTGGTGGAGGAAGAGTAGTGTGGGGAGGTGCACTGCCCCGGCAGCACAATCCCCGTGGGGCGCCATCACGGCTGCCTCCCCACCCACGCTGGAGGCCACGCCCCCAGGACGCTAGCCAGCCCTGCCCCCGCCTGCTCTCTGCCCCCCGGTGCCGGAGCATGAAGCTCCCTGTCACGGTTTGGTCTACAGGCAATTGAAGTCCTGGCTGAGGATGCCGGGATGGGGGGCAAGATGGCAGGGTGGGAGCAGGAACGGGGGTCCAGAAGCCAGGGGTCCGAGGGTCAGGAAGCAGGGAGTCACGAAGTCAAGGGTCCGAGGGTCAAGAAGCAAGGAGTCCCGAAGTCAAGGGTCTGAGGGTCGAGAAGCAAGGAGTCACAAAGTCAAGGGTCCGAGGGTCGAGAAGCAAGGAGGCACAAAGTCAAGGGTCCGAGGGTCGAGAAGCAAGGAGTCACAAGGTCAAGGGTCTGAGGGTCGAGAAGCAAGGAGGCGCAAAGTCAAGGGTCCGAGGGCCGAGAAGCAAGGAGTCACAAGGTCAAGGGTCCGAGGGTCGAGAAGCAAGGAGTCACAAGGTCAAGGGTCTGAGGGTCGAGAAGCAAGGAGTCACAAGGTCAAGGGTCCGAGGGTCGAGAAGCAAGGAGTCACAAGGTCAAGGGTCCGAGGGTCGAGAAGCAAGGAGGCGCAAAGTCAAGGGTCCGAGGGTCGAGAAGCAAGGAGACACAAGGTCAAGGGTCGAGAAGCAAGGAGTCACGAAGTCAAGGGTCCAAGGGTTGAGAAACAAGGAGTCATGAAATCAAGGGTCCGAGGGTCGAGAAGCAAGGAGTCAAGGAACTGAGGTCTGATGATCAGGAAGCAGGAAGCCCAAGGCAGGGAACGTGTTGCTGTGGCAAAGAGCCAAAGGGAAATGCTGACCTTATATCCCTTCCTGGCTCTTGCCACCAGGTGCAGTGAGTTACCAAGCGGCCTCACCTGTGCGGCCGCACCTTGCCTCTCCAGAACAAACTTAGGAAGGCCCCAGTCCTGCGAAGCCCTACTGCAGTGTTTCCCAACCTTTTTTGGGCAAAGGCACACTTGTTTCATGAAAAAAATCTCGAGGCACACCACCATTAGAAAATGTTTAAAAAATTAACTCTGTGCCTATATTGACTATATATAAAGTAACTCTCTTTAATAGGAATCAAATAAACACAAAGAAAGTATTTTATAATTACTTTATTATGAAATAGTAAGTACCGTATTTTTCGTCCCATAGGACGCTCCGTCCCATAGGACGCACCTACTTTTTTGAGGGGGAAAATAAAGGAAATTTTTTTTTCCTTTATTTCCCCCCCAAAAAAACCAGGTCGGGGAACAGTGGGATGGCGGTGCTGCGCCTCCCCGCTGTCCCCCGAGCTTGTGGGGCTGGCCCATGTCTGCCTGGCGCGAGGGGCGCTCTGCTTCAGGGCGCCCTGCGCGTCCGGCGGCAGGCTACAGTCCGCAGCATGGGGAACCCTCTGTTTCAGGGCGCCCCATGCGCCCCCCGGGTGCGCAAGGCTTGCCAACACGAGCGCGGAGCACGGGGCGTCCTCCGAAGGGCGCCCCGTGCTCCGCGGTGCCAGCTGCCGCCCGCAAGCCTTGCGCTCCTGGGGGGAGATCCCCCGGGTGCGCAAGGCTGGCCAACACCAGCGCGGAGCACGGGGCGTCCTCCGAAGGGTGCCCCGTGCTCCGGGCTGCCAGCTGACGCCCGCAAGCCTTGCGCTCCCGGGGGGAGATCCCCCAGGTGCGCAAGGCTTGCAGACACCTGCGTGTAGCACGGGGCGTCCTCTGGAGGGCGCCCCGTGCTCCGCGCTGCAGGCTGCTGCCCGCAAGCCTTGCGCTCCCGGGGGGAGATCCCCCGGTGCGCAAGACTTGCCAAAACCAGCGCGGAGCACGGGGTGGCCTCCGAAGGGTGCCCCGTGCTCCGCGCTGCCAGCTGACGCTCGCAAGCCTTGCGCTCCCGGGGGGAGATCCCCCGGGTGCGCAAGGCTTGCGGACACCTGCGTGGAGCACGGGGCGTCCTTTGGAGGGCGCCCCGTGCTCCGCGCTGCAGGCTGCTGCCCGCAAGCCTTGCGCTCCCGGGGGGAGATCCCCCGGGTGCGCAAGGCTTGCGGACACCTGCGTGGAGCACGGGGCGTCCTCCGAAGGGCGCCCCGTGCTCCGCGCTGCCAGCTGCCGCCCGCAAGCCTTGCGCTCCTGGGGGGAGATCCCCCGGGTGCGCAAGGCTGGCCAACACCAGCGCGGAGCACGGGGCGTCCTCCGAAGGGTGCCCCGTGCTCCGCGCTGCCAGCTGCCGCCCGCAAGCCTTGCGCTCCCGGGGGGAGATCCCCCGGGTGCGCAAGGCTGGCCAACACCAGCGCGGAGCACGGGGCGTCCTCTGGAGGGTGCCCCGTGCTCCGCGCTGCAGGCTGCTGCCCGCAAGCCTTGCGCTCCCGGGGGGAGATCCCCCGGTGCGCAAGGCTTGCCAACACCAGCGCGGAGCACGGGGTGGCCTCCGAAGGGCGCCCCGTGCTCCGGGCTGCCAGCTGACGCCCGCAAGCCTTGCGCTCCCGGGGGGAGATCCCCCAGGTGCGCAAGGCTTGCAGACACCTGCGTGTAGCACGGGGCATCCTCTGGAGGGTGCCCCGTGCTCCGCGCTGCAGGCTGCTGCCCGCAAGCCTTGCGCTCCCGGGGGGAGATCCCCCGGTGCGCAAGACTTGCCAACACCAGCGCGGAGCACGGGGTGGCCTCCGAAGGGTGCCCCGTGCTCCGCGCTGCCAGCTGACGCTCGCAAGCCTTGCGCTCCCGGGGGGAGATCCCCCGGGTGCGCAAGGCTTGCGGACACCTGCGTGGAGCACGGGGCGTCCTTTGGAGGGCGCCCCGTGCTCCGCGCTGCAGGCTGCTGCCCGCAAGCCTTGCGCTCCCGGGGGGAGATCCCCTGGGTGCGCAAGGCTGGCCGACACCAGCGCGGAGCACGGGGCGTCCTCCGAAGGGCGCCCCGTGCTCCGCGCTGCCAGCTGACGCCCGCAAGCCTTGCGCTCCCGGGGGGAGATCCCCCGGGTGCGCAAGGCTTGCGGACACCTGCGTGGAGCACGGGGCGTCCTCCGAAGGGCGCCCCGTGCTCCGCGCTGCCAGCTGCCGCCCGCAAGCCTTGCGCTCCCGGGGGGAGATCCCCCGGGTGCGCAAGGCTTGCGGACACCTGCGTGGAGCACGGGGCGTCCTCCGAAGGGCGCCCCGTGCTCCGCGGTGCCAGCTGACGCCCGCAAGCCTTGTGCTCTCGGGGGGAGGTCCCCTGGGTGCGCAGGGCTGGCCTACAACAGCGCGGAACACGGGGCGATGGGATGTGGGAGGGAGCTTGCTCCCCGCCCCGCGTGTGCTCGCCGCTGCCGCCCCGCCTCTCGCCGCCCGACTCGCCCGCCTCCCTCCCACGGCACACCAGGCAACGTCTCGCGGCACACTAGTGTGCCGCGGAACACCGGTTGGGAAACACTGCCCTACTGGTCCCAAGGCCTGGCTCCTGCACACAATCCTGACAGTACTCCCCCACTGGGTGGTGGCAGCCTCTCCTCCTCCTTGCCTGCTGTCCAGAAGCTGCTATGAGCTGCCCAAGGGAAGAGGCCAGTGGTGGTGGCCATGGAGGGGCAACAGGCTGCTCCCTCGCAGCTGCCACTGCCTCTTCCGCTTAGCAGAAGTGCCAGCCTCTCCTCCTCCCTGAGCTCAGTGGTGGCAGGGTTGGCGGGTGAAATAGGGACATTCTGGGGTCAAATCAGAAGCCAGGATGGCTTTTGTAAGTCCGGGACTGTCCCTGGAAAATAGGGACACTTGGAGGGATTGCAATTGGACATCTCTTCCTCAAAATTTCTCCAGGATAGCTCATTTTTGGGTCTGACGAGCCTTCCATTCTGAGTTCCAAGTATCCACAAAACTCACTTAAAATACCTGGTTACACCTGTGTTGCTCCATGTCGTGAACATTTGGCCAACCCACAATTCCCCTCAGTTTGCTACAGATTGTGGATGAATGGAATGGGATTTATCCACTGCAAATTTCTTTTCTGCCTCCCTGAATCACTGTCTAAAGAACCGAGTGGTCTTCAAGAATATGCTCGCCTCCTGCTTCACTAAAGTAATGCTATTAAAAATAACCTGATTGCTCCAAAGTAGGAAAGCTGTGCATTGAGGCTTTAATTATCATTATCATATTTCTCATTATCTCACTCCTTACTGCTTCTGAATATCAACTCTTTCTTAAACTCAGTCACAGTTACTCCTTAACTGTAGAATATACAGCATAATTAGCTCAGCTTTTCTTAAACTTTGCAAGTGGGGGAAAAGGGGTGTGTGATGAGGTGCATCTTTTCAAATGAAATATTCATGTATTTTCAACTGCAAGGGGGGGGGACGGGATAATTCAGCTTGTCATTTCTGCTGATTTCTCCACTTTAAGTATGCAAACATTATCTTCATGTGATTTTGGTAAATCAGCTAACTGCAAGAGCCTCGGCTGAATATTTTGGAAATGTAAAATGATTAAGGCTCCAGCAAGATCTAAGAGAATTTCTAATTTATGGAGTGTTTTGATTGGTAGTCATGAGGAATATATCCAAAGGTCAGGAAAGAGGTGAAGTGCAGAATTAAATACAGATTATCTAGGGGGAAATGGGAGGCTGTGCTATCAGCAGGGGGGTTATTGCTAGGGGTTTTTAATATAAAAAAAGGAGTTTGAAGTTGTTTATATTTTTCCGCATTCCCAAATTGGCTACATTTCCTGCTTTGCAGAATGCAGTGAGGAGTCACAAATTACCATGCTTATGATTAAGTCACGAATGGGCAATGTGTGATCTTCCTGATGTGACTGGACTATTGCTGCTCTTCTTCTTCTTCTTCTTCTTTAAAAAAATAGATTTTATTAAAACCTTTTCATAATACAACTAGATAAAAGAAACTAATCTAAATAGAAACAAAAACGGAGAGAGAAAGATTAAAGAAAACCACAGAGCCCTCACTTGAAGAAGAAGAAGAAGAAGAAGAAGAAGAAGAAGAAGAAGAGTTTGGATTTGATATCCTACTTTATCACTACCCTAAGGAGTCTCAAAGTGGCTAACATTCTCCTTTTCCTTCCTCCCCCACAACAAACACTCTGTGAGGTGAGTGAGGCTGAGAGACTTCAGAGAAGTGTGACTGGCCCAAGGTCACCCAGCAGCTGCATGTGGAGGAGTGGGGAAGCGAACCCGGTTCACCAGATTACAAGTCCACCACTCTTAACCACTACACCACACTGGCTCTCTCTCGAAGGTAGATCTTAACCCAGGGGTTGTCAACCTGGTCCCTATCACCCACTAGTGGGCATTTCAGTATTCTTGTGTGTCCTTGGACCCCAATAACGGCCCAGAGAAGAGGACACCAAAGAAAAGAGAAAGAATATAAAAAGAAGGAAAGAATAAGACATAGAAGCAGGGAACGATTGTGGAATAGGGATATGAAATTTACAGCATGCTATGGTTTAAGAGAAAATGATATAATGGTTTATACGGAAATGATATATTGATGGAATCTAACACCAAGTAAACTGGCAAAAATGTATAAAACTAAATCAAAGAAGTGTTGGAAATGT